>NC_054870.1:52360822-52700822 GCF_018320785.1 Cheilinus undulatus | reverse complement strand
GATGTTTGCTCATACATCCAATCACTGAAGAGAAAAATGAGCAAACATTGAAATGATGTATTTCACTGCATTTGTGGACGGATTTGTGGGAATCGATTTTCTCCGTGGCACCTTGTAAAGCCTAAAGGAAGCTATTAAAACATGGTGTTAGTCCCTGCAGCTCAAACTTCGCCTAATACTGTTTTAGCTGTCACTCAGTCTGATCCTCCATGCAGAATAATGAAAAACAAAGGCTGCTTACTTCCATCCTCTGTAATCCGGGCTTAGGGTTGCTTGATTGAGCAACATGTCTTTTTTTGACAGCTCCATAAGCAAAGATGCAGAAAACCCTGATTTTATAAAGCTTAACCACCAGTATTAAAGAAAAACAAAGAGGGGACGTTGCTTTGTTTACACTGTCTCTGTTTATGTTTGCCCAGGTTGCTGCAACGCTCAACAACCTGGCCGTGCTGTATGGAAAGAGAGGGAAGTATAAGGAGGCCGAGCCACTCTGCAAGAGAGCTCTGGAGATCAGAGAAAAGGTAGGACACATCCCTGGATCACACCGGTCCACAGGCCAGCTATCTAGGGCTGGGAAATTAATCCAGTTTCTAGGATATAGCAAATAAAAAAAACAATATAATTTATATTAAGAGAGTTCATTAAGAGTTTCCTCTGGATGTTGATGAGTGATATGTTGAACAGGATTTTAAAACAAAAGTTCACATCAGGGCTAATGCTCAATAAGACAAATCCACAAGCAAGAACCAGCAAAGAACCACTAACAGTATTATGAATGTTGACCACAAGATGATCGACTTACATGTGCTGTCCAATCTGTCTATCATTTATGCTGTAATTATGGCATTTAGATTGGGAACACTTTTATTATCAGTAAAAATCTAAAGATGTTGATGGCTGTTTAGTACCACTGCAACAACAGCGGTGTCTTAACCCCCCACTAAAAGACGATCTATTGTCTTTAGTTATCTCAAAATAATTGCGTACTCCTGCATACTGTACGAATTGCACAAATGCATTGCCAACATTCCGAAAAGTGGGTGAAGTGGGGTGAAGTGGGGAGGATCAAGGACTTTCCCAGCCCCTAACCAGTTCCAGCCATTTTTCCAAATGTTGGCAATGTATGTGTGCAATGTAGACCATATTAGTTTGGCAGCATTTAAAATGTTAGGGCAACTTAGATGATATTGATAGCTCTTTGACACCGCTGCAATGAAAAAACCTAGGCTCAAAAATCTAGTATTGGGCATATAATTGTTTCGATTAAAAAAAAAAAAAAAACATGCAGACAAACTCCTGCACACTGTGTAAATTTCAAAAACACATCTGGAGTTTTGGAAAAGTGGGTGTAACTGTCCCGGATCAAGGATTTGCCTTGCTTCTCATCAGTTCATCCTCTTTTTCCAAATGTTGCTGATGTATTTTTGCAATTTAGACGCTGTGTTTTGTCAGAATCAGGAGAATTAATACATCTGGATAAAATGTGATAATATTGACATATCGTTGATACCTTTACCAACTAGAAAGGGGCTTTAAACATTCAATATTGAGCATGGCAATATGTTGCCAATGTATTTGTGCAATTTAGACACACTATTTCTTTAGGAACATTTATACTGTTTGGAGAACTCAAATGATATTGATTCCTCTTTGACCACATCAACAAATACAGTGGCCTTAATCACCTTTTATAGCACAGCTTATTATGTTTATCAAACATTTCATGCACACTCCTGCATACTGTCTAAATTACACAAATACATGAGCAACATTTGGAAAAGGGGGTGGGGGCTGTAAAGGATCAAGGGTTTACCTCGCTCATCGCTTCAACAAACTCTTCCAAATGTTTCCAAAAGATTTGTACAATTTAGACGGTATTATTCCACAAAATTTTTCAAAACATTTTGATACACAAAACACACAATATTTGATATCACTGCAACAAAATAGAACTCTGGACACCCAATATTGATGCATTTGTTGTATTGAATTATTAGAATTTGGTTGCAAACTCCTGCAGTCTAAATTGCATAAAAGCAATGGCAATATTTGGAATATGGGGTGAAAAGCAAGGATGAAAGAGTTCCCTCTTAAAACCACTTTTTTAATAGTTGTCAATGTATTTGTCTAGTAGACTGAGTTTATAACCATTTATAATAATAATAACAAAAATCAAATGATGTTGATAACTCTTCAATGCCAAAGCATCCTGCAAATTTTGCAGGAGTTTGCCTGCAAAAATTTTGTTAAAACTCTTGCACACTGACTAAATTGTACAAATACACTGGGGACAGTTAGGAAAATGAGTAATTGGTAGGATCAAGGGTTGTCCTTGCTCTTCACGAATTCCACCCACATTTCTAAATGTTCCCAATGTTTTGGCATGTATTGTCCATGGCACAACCTGACTGCTAGGCCGCTTATCTTTGTGCAATTTAGAGAATATTTAGACAACATTGACTAAGGAGCATTTATGTTATTTGTAAAAATCAAAGGATGTTTATGATTTTTGATACTACAGGAACAAAAACAGAAGTCCTAAGGGCCATCATTCTGCACCAGTTCTACCTGATTGTCCAAATATTGCCAGTGTTTTTTTGTGCTCCCTGATTAAAATAATTTGAAGTTTCTGCACTTTTTGGCACCAATAATCATTAAAATAATGGATATTTGATCATTTTAAAACCATGTTACTAACAGTTAGAAAGATGTTTTTGTACATCCTTGTGTGAGCATGCTTGTCTGCACTTTTTCATGATTAAAAATCAAAGATTTGTCCGATAGTGGGTGTCTAGGATTTCTGTTTTTGTTGCATTGATATCAGACAGGACTCGTTTTGGTTCTTTTTTTTTTTTTTTTTTTTTTTTTTTTTTTACCTTTATCATATCAAAGTTTATTGTCATGGTTATTTCTTTGCAGAAAAAATCCATGTATCGTCTTTCAGCCTTAGCTATGGTTTTTGGTCCATGTTGCCCAGCCCTGCTGCAATCCAGGCCTCCTCTCAGGGCTAAACCAGCACATTGTTATAAACTAATTAACGAGGGTAATGTTTCCAAAATCTGCAGCACCAGTGGCTAAAACTGGCATAGAAGCAAATGATTTTCTTAAAATAACCCTGAAATATCCTCTAAGGGGCTTTTCTGAATCAGGAGGGAGTTTCAGGGTTTAATTGAGAGCACTGCTAAAATCGGATGAAGGAGATGCAGTGAAGCTTCAGAGCTCAGCAGGGTGCACTGAGTCTGTTTTCCTGAAGCTCCATTCTGTATTGATCAGGCTTTTCTCAGATCTCCTGGGTGCAGCAGAAAGGAGACATGAAAGCAGTTAGAAGCACAGAGGCAGAGCTCTAAATGCTTTCAGATCCATAGTTTTCCCTTTCTTCTTTTCCATCAGGTGTTGGGGAAGGATCACCCAGATGTGGCCAAACAGCTGAACAACCTGGCTCTGCTGTGTCAGAACCAGGGCAAGTATGAGGAGGTGGAGTACTACTACTGCCGCGCCCTGGAGATCTATGAGTGCAGGCTGGGCCCCGATGATCCCAACGTGGCCAAAACCAAGAACAACCTGGTGAGACAACCATTTCTATGTTTACTTTTTTAAAAACAAACACACAGCTGCCCCTGAGGTCTGGTCCAACTCAATGCATATTGGGTCCTGGGCACCTGGTATACAGTGAGCTGGATCAGGCTCAGGAAAGTGCGGTAGGTGCCTGTAGAAGCACAGCTGCTGCTCCCGTATCCATCAGCTGACCCTTCACATCCCGGTCTCCTGAGCATGTCGGCATCGTTTGACTTGTCAACCATACCCAAAAAGTCATCAACATCATCAGTCAGTCTCCAGGTCTCAGGAGCATAGTAAGACCAGGAGGACCAAGGACTCAAAGACTTTGACTTTTGTCTACATGATGTCTAACATACCATAAATGCCACACCCCCCTTGCCCAGCGAGCCCATTGCTCCATGCATGATGCCAAGTCTGAGGTTGATCCCTGCCTCACAGTTAGTGGCCAGCATGCAGTTAACTCTCGTTAGCAGTCAGTAAGCCAGTCAGCTCGCTAACACCAGGTGAACCCATCCACACTAGTCTCACCTCAGACAAGGTACCGACGGCAGTCCAAGGGCGAGCAAGCTCACTTGAGCTCAACAGCATGTATGCATGTATGTATCCTTCTGAAGAGATGTCATTTTCCTGGTGCTGACTCTGACTGACTACCTCAGGTCCAGTAGGGAACTGGTCATCGACACCCCAGCTCCAGCAGCAACACCCAGCCTACCTGATCAGTGTTTGCTGGCAGGGGCTTCCCCCTATTACAGCGACAAAAGTCCAGAGGGCTTTGCCCCACCGCCTTCATATTACCTGCAGCTCGTCTGACGTACTCTCTACCCGGGTCTTTCATTCATTAGTGTCTATGTGCGATGTACTTAAAGGGTGTGGGGATGTAAACCCTGCACCCTGAGGCTCCAGAGGCACCAACACCAGCCTCTTCAGCTGTGTTAGCATCTGTCAAACCTGAGTTTTGCATGACTACCTAAGAAATCAGGTAGCTCCAGAAATCAGATCTGTCTATTTAATTGTACCACTGAGGTCTTACTTTACCTGGATTCCACTTGGTTTCCTGTATAAATCAAAGAAACTCAAACCCTCTTTACTTCAAATAGTGGGCATTGTGGAAATACAGTGGTGGCCAAAATTATTAGAACACTTGGCATATTTAAGAGGTTTCAGTTGTATTTGTTGAATTGGCCATTGAAATACCCATAAAACAAATGAAATCTCTACAAAGTCACTATTATGCTCTATACCTGCAGCAGAAGGTTTTTGCTGGAACTTTTTTTTTTTTTTTTTTTTGCTGGCCCCCTCAAAGTCTGGATCTCAACCCCACAAAGCAAATTAGGGGCGAGTTGTAAAATAAACTGGACAGATCTATTGTACATTCAAAGGAAAGCCTTTGGCTTGAGTTGCAAAAGACATGGGATTGCATTAGTGTTGAAGTTCTCAGAAGACATAGAGAGACGTGCTGCTGTAATTGCTGCAGAAGGTGGCCATACCAAATATGAAAAGTAAAAGTGGATAAAAACAATAGGACTTACTTCATCTGATATTTGTTGTGCTCAGAGCAACCATCTGCATGATTCATGAACATTATGAAATGAAATCATGTTTTGGAGGCAAAAAAAGGTCAATATTTTCAGATCTGTCAGGTGTTCTAATAATTTTGGCCACCACTGTATAACATCACCGCCAAGAGACAAGAAGACCCAGCACTGTGTGGCATTTTCAACTTCTTTTAAGTTCACTAAAGATCTCTTAAAGACCTAAAATTTTCCAAAGAGACAGCCTACAGCCACACGATTGTCTTTTTAAGTTCGCAGTGTAGGCTAAAGTTGAAGACTGGTGTCTTTTATTTTGAAAGTGCAGTTACCTAGGGAAGATAGGGAATTCAATTCCTAATCACAGGAAAATCCAAGAAGCATGAGTCACTTTTTGCAGCTTAATAAGGTGCAAAGGACTGATGTTTTGATGTACACGGCACCATTTTGTAAACTAGAGAGGGATTGGTTTTTCCGAAGTTCTCTAAATGTTCAGCCCACACACAGGAAACAGGTTTATCGTTAACTTGTGAGAACAAATATGATCAACAGCAACTGTTTAGCTACTTTTTCAAAGTGTTTGTCCCCAAGGAAGAGGCTGTTTAAGTGATAATTGTTTTTCTTTTACCCTATGTCCATTGAAAAAGCTCCAAATGCTGCATATCAGGTACCAAATGAAAATGGGAATAACTTTATTGAAAAGGCTTTTTGCATTGTGTTGAAAAGCTGCAGGGAGCTGCAGCATTTCTCCAACTCTGCTGATAAATCAGGGCAGATAACTGATTTATCTTGACAGTCATCGCTGTTGTATTGAGCTGTGAATTTACAAAGGTAAATGCAGGTAGAGCAAAGAGAAAAAAAACACTTGTTTGTGTTGTCATTATGAGTCAAATCGATGATCAGGTACAGAAGCTGCAGCGGCCTTTTAAATATTTCACTTTATTAAAAGAGACCGGATATAAAGGAAAAAGTCATTAAAATGAAGCATATAATGAGATTAATATGTGGTTTTAACTCTTCCAGCTTACACTGTTGTTTATTGTTTTTTTCTTATCATTATTGTTTATTCAAGGATGAGGTGCCAAAAGTCCTTTCCTGCAGCTTTTCCTCTTATAGCTTCATTTCTTTCCTGCCTGCTTATCATGCACATGATGTAGAGACAGCGTACTACCACTATCATTTTCATGAGTCACGGTTAACAGGAGGAAAATGGACCGACTGACTGATGCAGCTCTCTCTTTCTGAGTCAACCGGCCCATTCAATCCAACCCTAAAATGTTTTTCTCTCTCTCTCTCTCTCTCTCTCTCTCTCTCTCTCTGTCTTTCTCCTGCAGGCATCCTGCTACCTCAAACAGGGGAAATACAAGGAGGCTGAGATTCTGTACAAAGAGATTCTGACTCGTGCTCATGAGAAAGAGTTTGGATCTGTGGATGGTAAGGCCTCATAGCAGCTTGGAGGTTTAAAATCTTCTCTCTGTACTTGTAGGGGGGAAGATTTCCACTTGAATCGAACTCTAAAAAACCTAAATAAATGAATAAAAAGTAATAGAAGAAGACTGGTGGTGGGTACTCGTCTGAATATTTAGATTTATTTCATTTTTATTCCACCTTTGCTGATCTTCCTCCTGCTGTTTGTCTCACACCAGCGAGCACGCTCAGTGACGGACAGACGGTTAAAAAATGGACCATGTTCTAACCTCCAACATTCACACGACTCAAACAAACATTTTAAGAAATAAAGAGTTTATTTGTCATAAAAATGAACTCCTGCTAGTTTTATTTCTTTTATTTTGAAGCTCAGTTTTCCATTTAGCTTTTCCTCTCTGGGGATTAAATCAGCCGCTTTGAAAGAGGAATAAAAGGAGGTTTGGCACGATGCACCGCTCCGACGCTCTGAGCGTTTTTCTGAGAGGTTTATTTTCCTTCTGTACATGAACTTGACAATAAAGATATATTTTATCAACCTCTCTTTGTGGAGTTGAAGGTTGAGGAGAAGAAGCTTAAAACCAATGTTTTCATAGCAAGCTGTCACGAATAGAGTAAAAAAATATCTATTTTCAATGATTTAGAGAATTGTTTGAGCTTAGATGCAGTTCGAATAAACTTCTAGAATGAGAATGAAATAGGCTGTTTTTCTTAAAGTGAACTTGAACGATCTGTTAAGGATTAAATCAAAAAATGTTAGAAAGTAAAGTAAAAAACAGCAGATTGAACAGTTATCACTGGGCAATGGATTAGAATAAAATACATGCATGCATGTCCTCGTAGTGCTTTTTTAGTCGACTGTATCAGTTAACAAATGTGTATCCTTCTTCGTTTATTTAGAGGAGTCAAAATTGTTCAGTTGCACTCAATCTAGGCGCTGTAGCACAATTGTCCCCCCTTCCTGGTCTGCCACTGGCTTGCACTTGCATTTTAAACTATGGAACAAATCATCATGCATCATGCATGCATTTACAGCCTCTCAGTCTTTGCACAATGGAGAACAACACAGTAGAATTGCTGCAACTTTACTCACCTTGTGGCTTATTCACTGTTGTCATTGTGCATTTCCACCAAAGTTCCATAACGAAGCTTTGCTACCTTTACACCTTGAGATATTCATACTCATGGCGTAATATTATGTTTCCCTGTCTTTCAGTTCTCTTTGCATTTCAGCATTGCAGAATGGTGAGAGAGTGCAGCATCATGGATCTGCTGATCCTGTTTCTGTCTCTGTAATGTGTTTGTTACTATCTCTGAAGATGGCACAGAAGTGAGATCACTTTATCTCTCCTTCTACGCCTCTGCAGCATTCATAGTGAAGGCGAAAGTCACTGGAATGTAAATGTAATGGCCTGAAACTGCACTGTGAATTGGGCTTTATGGTCAGATACGACCCATTTGTGTACCTGCGTGTGTAGAAGCAAGCATACCATGGCAAATTCCACCTCTTCCAGGGGGAAACTGTGTTGAGTAAGGCTCTTGTGCATCAGCCCTTCCACAGGTGGAGGTCGGTGCTCACAGAATGGACTAGTAATGTAGAACGGTATTTCAGTGGATTAATCAAACAGGTAAATTCAAGGAAGAAACTGGAGCACACAAATCACTTAATGCAGTTTAATCAGGTGCAGAGGACTAACGTTTCGATGCACACTGAAGATGCAGTACGCGTCGAAACGTTAAGCCTGTTGTTTGCTTGATGCATCTGCGAGGTTGCCAGTGTCCGCGCGTTGAACGTGATGTCAAATATTAAGACACACCCCTTCGTGGGGATTCCGTGCGGCCAATTTTCATCTGTCCGCGCACATTCCCGAAATTTTTGGTGGCAGAAGTCAGAAAATATAAACGCCTGTATGATTCTTCTTTGAAAGATCACGGCAACTGCCATATACTTCCTCATCTATCTCTCGCATTGGCTGTACAAGAATATTGTACTCCCCTTGTCATTCCTCTCTTGATTGAGTGGCCGTATGGACCACCTCCTCTCTCTTTTATGCTGTAACAACAACAGTAAACACAGCAGCTCCTTTTCCTGGTTCTCCATGATCAACGAATCTTCCTCTATGACTTGCATTAAACACGCCACAGAAGTGATTCTTGAAGACACTGCCCCATAGCTTTTGGGAGAATATCAGTTTGGGGCAAAGAGGAAGCCGGCGCTAGGTATAAATGCACCAGATGTTTCCGCATCATGGTTCCGCATCAGTATTTGTCCGTGCAGCCGTCCATACAGAAAGCATAACTGAGTCTTCAGTCCTCTGCACCTGATAAAACTGCATTAAGTGATTTGTGTGCTCCACTTTCTTCCTTGGATTTACCTGTGGGATAAATCCAGTGAAACACCTCACTACGGAAATTGTGTTGAATTGCCATCGGATTGACTAAATCTGCACGCCTGCAACCGCTCCGTGATGGCAAGGTCGGTTTGAGTGCAGGTCAGTTTGGACCGGGGGGCAGGGACAAGCATGCTTTACCACCTAATGGGGCAACAAGCTCTAGCGTTAGGGTGCCCTGAGTGTGACCTGTGGTGTAAAAGTCTTTGGAGTGACTAGAAAAGCAGCTTATGCCATCAAGTCCATTTACCGCCAGGGCCAAGGAAGTGTGCTGTGCCTGAGTGCAGCATGGAGAAACCATACTTGTCAAACAAACAGGGCTTTGGGGGTCAAATATGCTCTGCAAGATGTAGTTTTACAAAAAAATCAAGGAATAATCTCAATTTTCTTTATAAATCTTTTATATTCTTGACAAGATTTTTCTGCCAGATGTTGTCCAGCCTCACCAATATTGTTCCATGATTTATATTTATCCATACAAGTATTTAAAATAAGCTGAGGGTTTACCCATCAGATATTATGGGCAGAATGAAAAACTAACACTGAGTGGTCAATGCTATTACCTCCACCTATCAGGTATTTTTGTTTACTCAGCCTGGGTCTAGATTAGTTAATGATGACTTCGGTAAGTAACCCTGAAGTTGACGGGTTCATCTGTTTTCCAGTGGTGTTGTTCTGTATGTAGACCTCCTCTCCTTTCTGTGTCTGCAGCTGAGAACAAGCCCATCTGGATGCACGCAGAGGAGAGAGAGGAGATGAGCAAGGTGAGGCCTTTGAATAAACAGACTTCCTGCACTAAAGCAAAGCAAACAATGAGAGCACTTCAGCTTAAATAAATAAAAGAAGAGTTAAATGCAGGTTGTTACATGTAAAAACAGCTCTGTCCTTTTCACGCTCCATAAACCCCAAAGGGTGCATGTTAGTTTTATGTAAACACAGAAAAATGCAGCCAGTCCGGTTCTAACCATCGCTCCCCTCTCACTCTCTCTTCTTCCTCTTCTTTGTTTTTTACTTCCAGGGCAAGCACAGAGACAACACCCCGTACGGAGAGTATGGAGGCTGGTACAAGGCCTGCAAAGTCAACAGGTGAGGCGGGGCCAGATAAGCATGTTTTTATAGCTTAAGTATCAATAAAACTCTCCAGGTAGATGCCAGAAATTGATCAGTCTTTGTTTGTGCAGGAGAAGTTTGTAATAAATGTTATCACAGGATTTCTTATGAAAGAGCAGCTCTACAATGAGCTCTTTTTTCTCTAGGAGGATAATGACATGCTCTCTTTTATGCACTGTCACCTTTATTTACTCTTATGATCTCTAACTTTCTATTTTCCTTATTAAATGTATTGCTTCCCATCTGCCCCTGTTTCTGATCTGGTGGCCTGCTCTTACCTTCCTTGTTCACTTTCATTTATCTAATTTCATCTTTTATACGTCTTTTCATCCCTGTTTTTGGCCGATCGCCGGGGTCAGCCTTACACATGGGTCTGTATGTGACTGACTGACCGATTCTACTGTCAGAGCCGTACAGAGTTGTGCTGTGGGCAGGGTTTAGTTGTACTCAAAGTCATTTGTGATGGCTACCTCCACTGCAGTGGTTACTTCAGACGTAGCTTTAGTATAGAGTCAGTGTCACTAGAACTGGACCACGTTTCTGTGTGGAATAAAGAATAAAGTGGAAGAGGTTTCCACTACGGATGTTCCGATACCATTTTTTCCTTCCCAATATGGTTCCAATACAGAGGTGTTGGGTATCGGCTGATACAGAGTACTGATCCGATACCAGTGTAAACTTTCTGGACTGACTTGCAGACTAGCCAATTATTTTAGACCTATATTTGACTCAGAACATGGGTCAACAAATAGAAACATAATGTACAGCATCTCTGTGAGCCTAGAGTTGTTTTTTTCTGCTGATTATTGAGTTTTACTGCTAAAAATTAAAATAACAATAATACAGGGGGCTGCAGCACAGGCTCTCTATCTCTCTCCATCATACTCTTTTTGGATAGCATGACATGATTACGGAACAGCCTGCGATTGGCTGACAGACCCTCACAAAAGGTGACCAATATAGCAGTTAGCATTCACGTTAGCATTCAAGCTGGCAGTAATAAATGATCATTATTTGATTAAATTGGACAAAAGACATTCAATATCAGGTTTACTGGCGTGGATTTAATTGTTAAAGTTCCCAAATGTCACACAAGTTCCAGGCTGTAGCACCACATTATGTAATAACGCCGCATTATGTAATAACCCTAACCATAGGACTTAGTGTGGGCTCCAAGGTATGCCCTACCCAACTACCTTGCCCTAACTCTAACCGCTTAGTGACTTATGTCTAAACCTAACCCCCCTCAGGGCTCTAGACTAAACACCTAACCTTAACCCTAGGACTTAAGGTGGGCTCCAGGGTATACCCTACTACCTTGCCTTTACCCTAACTGCTTAGTGGCTTACAAAATGCGGCGTTATTACATAATGAATTGAAAATGTATTTCATTATTACATAATGTGGCGTTATTACATAATGTGGCGTTATTACATAATGTGGCGCTACACAGGCTCACTGGAAATGCTGCTGCAAGGGATTCAAAGGCATCAATAGCGTCAATCGGAAGGCAAAACAGGTAACTTCAAGAGGAAAGACAAGTAAGAGGCAGCGATGTATAGTTCAAAAGTTATTTAACTTTCAATAAACTGTGTCGCTTCCTGTCGTGTACGACGGCGCCGGTCTGGAAGGCATCTTAACGATCACATTCAGAGAAAAACTGTCACACAGCATCCATTCTTTGCTGCTGCAGTGGGTTGTTTGGTTCTTCTTCTCTGCTCTGAAAATGATAGCTCGCGCATGACGTACTTTCTGGCAGGAAAAAGAAGAATTTATTCCCGGTTTATAGCACTAACAGCATGGCTAAATGAAGTAAAATATAAAGTTAGACCAAAAGGTACCGGATCAGTGCATAAGCTCGTGTACTCACCGATACCAATACCTGCATTTTTAACATTATTGGACGTATTTCTGATACTGGTATCGGAATCAGAACAACCCTAGTTTTCACTCTTCTGCCGGCCTGCTCCCTCATGAGTTTGTGATAGTTGTGGAGAAAAGGGTTAGTTGTTGTGTGAGGGGTTGTATGCAAAAAGTTTGGGAACCTGTGGTCCAGCACAGTGGTTCCGAGGGTGGGGGTTGGGAAGGACCTCCAGGGGGGTTGCAAGACACTGAAGGGGGGGTCTTACTCCGACCCAAGGATGAACTGATTAGATCTTCCACTCTACTTGAGCTGTTTGGCAGTTGTTTACCTCTTGGAAGCATGTAACCTCAGATACTCTTTGTTTTATTTTATGTAAATTTACAGCTTTATGATCTCAAGAATAAATATCTTTCATAGATGTAAGGGTGTTATTTATTTGTTAGATCATTCTTGTTTCAATAATAATATTGTCTCAGTATAATATATTTGTATTAATGCTGCCGTTATTTCTCTACCCAGCCCGACAGTGAATACCACCCTGAGGAACCTGGGGGCATTGTACCGCCGCCAGGGGAAGCTGGAGGCGGCCGAGACCCTTGAAGAGTGCGCCATCAGGTCCCGTAAGCAGGTCAGCAGCTTTCTCTTGAACTCAGTATTTTATTTTCTGCATGCAGGCAATGTCTCAGTTCCTGTTGTTGTGAAATATTAAACTTAGGAAAGTAAATCTCATGATATTTCTCTCCCTTTCTCTACATTGCTTTGGACCCAGAGCAACACAGTAAGTGGTTTGTCTCTAACTGATCGCCCTGTAGAGCCCCCTCCTCGCTCCCATAACATCACCTCCATCTCACAGTCATTTTAAACACGGTCTCAGTGACGCCTCATTTAAAGAGACAGAAAACATCCCTGTTCTTCCTCCATATAACTCTGCACTCCCACTCATATCAGCATCAATAAGCCTGCCTGGACCTGCTCCTTCTTGATCTGTTTGCTTCTTTGTGTGCATGCGTGTCATTACCATCAGGGCATCGACCCCATCCACGGGACCCGTGTGGTGGAGATCCTGAAGGACACTGAAGGGGACAGGCGGAGGAGCAGGGACAGCCTGACCAGCGTTAAGTATGAGAGCGGCTCTGAGACCGGCGAGGAAGTGAGTATGGGCGTGGAGTGGAACGGGGTGAGTACAAATCCACTACAGACCAGTTAAAACTGACAGAGACCTCAGAGGAAGAACAAGGTGGTCTTACTGAGGATGGATGGGTACAGAGCAAACATACTGGCACTTAACCTTTGGACTGATCCAGTCAAAGCTTATATTTTTGAGGCAGAATTGTGTCAGGTGCCAGTTTATTCCCAACATTAGAAGGCACACAGCAAGGTCCAAACAGGGACACGTCAACTGGACAACAGCTGAGCTTCATTTATAGCTTGGATGAGGTTTGGAGTGAAAGTACCCCTCCTTGAAAAGATAGTCCTAGCCTAGAAAACTCAGTATGAGTGAAAGCTTGAATACGAGAGAAGTCCTGAGTAATTGGTGTGTAAATCAAAGTAAGTCATAGGTCCTTCTGATAATGTTGAGTCAAGTCTAAAGTCTTTAGATTGAGTTGTTGCTCAGATGGATTTGAAGAATATCTCATCTCCTGAGTGTGGGATGTAATCTATCCGAGGTGAGTCAGGTTTGCATTTTAAGTAGAGCTGCCAAGATTAATTGTATTAATTGAGATCCATAAATATGCATTGATTTTGTAAAATTCATCTGCCTGCAGCTACAGTGATGTAAAATAAATCCACCACTGCTCCTTAATGTCTCATTTACCTTTGAAACTCTCAGACAAGTCAGAAGTCATCTGAACCTTGTGTTATCGAACATTTAACTTTTTCCTGCTCCACTATGGCAGGCTGCACGAGTGCAGAATTGGCATGTTCTCCCTGTGCATGTGTGGGTTCCTCTCCAGGTACTCCGGCTTCCTCCCACCACCAAAAACATGCTCATTAGGTTAATTGGTGACTCTAAAATTGGTCTGTCTCTGTATGTCAGCCCTGCGATTGACTGCCGACCAGTCTAGGGTGTACCCCACCTAAGCTCCAGCCCTCCCGCGACCCCCAACGAGATAAGGGATCTAGAAAATAGATGGATTGATGCTCCACTTTGTCTTTTTCCTACTTAGGTTCATGCTAAAATCTTCAATCTATTATTAAAAGCAGGTCTGTATCCAAACAGGAAGTCAGATACTCAGATACCGTTAGGTTAAGATTTTAAATGCATAAAAAGGATGCATTTAATTTCTAGTAACTACAAAAGTTCTGAGATTAATCGTGATTAAAAATTTTGATAGTTTAACAGCCCTAATTTCGAGCGATTGAAATACATTTTGCTCCAAACCCTGTCCACACAGAGCGTAGCTCTGCTTTTATACCAGTTCTCTGGTTGTCTTCTTCAAGCAGCGTCTATACAGACTCTCTTTCAATGAAGATCACTACTGAATTTAATAAACAAACACAATGAAAATCATCCTCACTCTTTAATGGTGCATTTTTATTAAGTGGTACCGGCTGACTGGAGCTGGACTTTAGTACTTTGTTTTCCATGTTCCCTTCTGTGCAGCAATCTGCACACGAAGCGCACTGCAGAGCATCATTCCTAGTCGGTCTCCGCAGTTCTACTTCACACACTCCGGTCTGTCTCCAATGCCAGAAGGGCCACTCCATGCTGCTCCCATTGAGATATGCACCAGGCATGTTTTCAGTGATGCGGTGCTCAGGGCTATCAGCCCACAGAGAGAAGGTTCCTGGTTCAAAATCCAGTCGGGATAAATGGGTTCTCTCTGTTTGCTCAGGCTTCCTCCCACACCCCAAGGACATGCTGGTTAGTTTAATTGGTAACTCTAAATTGCCAGTGAGTTGTTTGTCTGTATGTATCAGCCCTGGCACCCAGTCCAGTCCACCTCTCACCCAAAGACGGCCCCAGCCCCATGCAACCCCAAACAGGACAAGTGGTATAAATAAGGGGAAAGCTCCAGAGCTGTCTAAGAAAAGAACCAGGACCTTAAAAACTGTCTTTAATACACAATCAGATAAAAACACAAGTAGAGTGGAGGCGAGTTTAGCCAGTACCATGTAGTGGAAATGCACCACACTTCACATAACTCATCATCCAGTCATGAAGGAGTCCATTCACTGATCAGTCATTACTGAGTGACCTATTTATGATCAGGTCAGTGGTGCACACACTCAGAGCCTGGATATGAGCCACATAAATCTGCATCCAAAGTTCAAGTTGCACAACCTGCTTCAGGAAATGAATCTGGGGCAGTCTAAGTGAAATATGGAAAAGGTGATTAAATTCCCCATTTTTGTTCTGGTCTCTGTGTACCGTCCATCACTGCTGTAGACGCTCCTTGTTCTTCTGCTGAGGTTTGAATAATAAACCCTTTGTTGAAACTGTAGAGCTGATTGAGTGTCTTGGCATGCCGACGTGTTGTTTTTGACACCAGCTGAGTCTCCTTTGGTCTTTCATGTTCATGTTTTTGTTGTTCATTGCCTGACAATGACTTTGCCGCGTCTTGTTTTTAATGAGTGGTTGTTTTGCTGAAAATGCTTCTGCACAAGTGGAGTGAAACAAAAAGGCTCAGGCTCATTCTGTGGCAACATGTTGAATATTTATCAGCTTCTGTTGGATGCTCAGGGATACAGCTGGTCTAAATCTCTTATTAAGATGTGTCATGTTCTGGCTGTTAAACACAGAAAGGACATGTTTTTTAATTTCTCCACCCTACTAGGAGATTGATCCACAACAGCTCATCCTGCTGTTTTATTGCCTCATTATAACTCAGGCTTAGCTGTGTTTCTACAGTCGTTACTGCCATTTCTCTGCAGGGGTTTTATCTTTTTTCTGTGTCTCTATTTGCACATGACACCATGCTCCTTGTTACTGTGGATCGCTGGTGAAAACATGACACTAATATGACAGTGTGTTCTGTTAAAAAGGCACAGTTAGAAAACCCAAGGTGATGCCTGGATAAGCCAGAGGGAAGGATGGTTTAAGGTTGTCATTCCAGATGTACATTTCTAGGAAAATGACTCTTGAAATGCCAGTGGCAACTATTCAATAAGTTTAAAAGATTCTAATGGATGTACCAGTATGCACCATAACATCCAGTGTGCAAGCCTCAGTTCTAAGCTTTGTTGTTGACTACAACTCATGTATCAGCATAAAATGCCGAGGCACATGACGCCATTAACCCAACTGTGTGCAGCTGCCATCATGCACAGCACAAGACCTAAACCGTCTGCAAATTCATCCCATTTATTGTGCAATCAAGCAGCTGCTACAGCTGCACAGAAACTGCATGTTTAGAACTTGGCGGAACAAAATATAAATCATCCCACAGGAGGACAGTTTAAACACGTTTTCTTTGTTAACTTTTGCATTTTTCTGTCATCAAACGTAAAAACAACAGATAAGTTGTTAAAACCCTGTGGTATCAAAAAGGATCAAACCATTAAAAATTATGAAAACCTTATTAACAAAGTACCTTTGTGATTGTATGTTTCATGAAGTGTGTTTTTAATGTTTATACAAACTCCAAAGTGAATATATCTGGTGTAAACTAAGCCTTAAAATTGGTAGAATATACAACTGTACCATCAGACATGGATGGATACCTAGGGCAGTGGTTCTCGACCTTTTCAGCCCACAACCCCCACAATAAAGGCACCAGAGACCCCCACTGTATCTGAAGGAGGTTGAACACAGCAATGAACATTCAAGAATAGTCATGTGCAGACAAGGCCTCCCATAAGAGGGGATAAAGGGGGAGGTTTCTGGGGCCCAGCCAAACTGGGGGGCCATGGATGTCAGCAAAATCATGGTCCATTGTAAAGTTAAGCTGTTCATTTTTGCCGTGGTAAAGAGCCCTCTAAAAAATGTAAATCCTTTTTCTTAAAAACTGAATAAAAATGGCAACAATTGGCCAAAAATGGCAAAAATTGGTGGAAAAGATGGTGAAATTTAATTTTGAAAGTGGCCAAAATGGGTTAAACAGGCAAAAATGGGCATATCAAATAATGAGATGTGGTTAAAACAGGCATTAAAAGCAGTATAAAGTGGTCAATAGATGCAATAGTGTGTCAACAGAGGCTGGAAAGTGGCAAAAACTTGTCAAGAAGTGGCAAAAACAGGCAGAAAAAAAGTGGTTGAAAGGGTTCAAAATCAACAAAATTGGTTTTAAGAGGCAAAAATGTGTCAAAATTGGTCAAATTTGTGGGAAAAGGTGATGAAAATAGGTTAAAATTTGGCAAAATTGGTGTAATTTCAGAAATATTCTTAGTTTCTTTTAAGGCATCTTGAGACCCTTTCTCAGTGTCTCGTGACCCCCATTGGGGTCCTGACCCCAACACTGAAAACCACTGACCTATGATGTGAGCCCAGAACATTTTGAATGAAGACATTAACAGACCATCTACTTCCTTTTCCTCTCTCAGCTCCATCTCTCTTTGCCACAGAAGTTTTTCACAGTGGAATAAAGTATTTATATAAATAGCAGTAATGTTATCGACTAAAATGAGATGAGAAATATCAGCATATCTGATATCAGCAAAATGTAATATCACACATCTCTGAATTTAGTTAAAATCTGACCACAGCAAGGAATTTTTGATACCACAGGAAAGTGGAAAGAAAGTTTAAATCCTATCCATCCAAATATTAGAGAATATATTTTTAATGGTCTAAAAATTGCTGGCAGAATCTTTCACACTGGTTAAAGTATGCAGAAACATATGCAGCATTTTGTTTTTGTACATTTTTGACAGTAAGACTGGAATAATTTCTGATGGAATTATTCCTGCCCGGTGCACCTGTCTTATGAAATAGTTGCATTTTTTAAAGCTTTGGTTCATTTTTATATTATTGATCATTTAAACAGCAGAGATTTAATTGGTTTAAGATGCATGGCATCAAAGTGTTGCAGTATTGTGTTTCCTAGTCTGAGCCTGAGCCTTTCCTCATACTCCCTCCACATCCACCCAGTCCACACATGCATGTAACCCCGCCAGCCTAAACGTGCACACTAACGGACCGTGTCTGTTAACCCGATGTCTGCCGCTCTCTGAGTAACATGAAGTAGAACGGCGGGGTTTTTTTTAGCCTCCTGTAGGTTTTTGTTGGTTTGCTGCTGCGTGAATGTAAATGCTTCTTTGCACACATGTTCATAACACTGTAAACTGCTTCAGTTCACACTCCAGCTCATGCTCAGCATGCATCCTCACCCTGAGTGTGCATCTGCTTGTGTTTAAAACATGTGATGGCATGCAGACAAGTGCTGGATGTGTGTGAGCCTTTTCCTATCCACGGCAAATTCACACAGTCAAATAGGAACTGTAATCATGACATCTCATGCTTTTAGAGTTTTTTCTGGAAACTTTTGATCCACAGACTTATAAAGCGTGTCCTAACAAGCATCATTCCATCTCTGCTCTGAGAATCACAGCTGCAGACATGTAACTGTGACTTCAGACAGGCTAAGAACACTGTATGTTTCACTATGAAGCAATGTGACTTCTCTGTTCTCATGTAGAGCTTTGCCCAAACATTTCTCCACTCTCTCAAAAATCTAAGGTGATAAATGCTTAAGAAATTATGTCAAAATAATGCATTTAGATAGTTACCCTAAGCAAAAGTTAAAAAAGCTTAGACAGAGGAGAAAATAGCCTTTCCTCAGGTAGATGTTAGTGTTTAAAAACAGCATCTAGTTTAAGTAAAAGTGGGGATTTCTCAAGTTTCCTGCAGTAAAAGTGTTGAAGATAGTCTTTGACTTTGCTTCAGTGTGTGAGTCCATTGGATGAGGAATGCTTAACGTATGTCGGCCATGTTTGCTTCTTCACTTTCATCCATATGGCTGCAACTTGACATTTACAAGACACCTCTTCTCCAACATCCACCTTCTCTCAGTGTCAGCGTCATTGTGGTAGAACTTCCTCATCTTTCTTAAGATGCTACCTGCAGAGATGGAAACACCAAAAAACTTGTGTTAAACAATGAGTTTCAGACTGACGTGTGAGATGCGTGTCTTGGCTGTAGCACAGCTGGATGTCCAGTTTGTTTGCATGTGAACTAGTCAGAGCTTTCAGACCGCCTGCATATGTGCCACATCTTGCGACTGATACATGCCGCATAGGTGCAGGGAGTTTAGAGAATCAAGGTCTTTTCTATTATTTCTGAAGTTATGGACCAAAACGGACAGGAGAATGGTGAATGGAGAGCTGTATTTACCTTGTAGCACATATGCACGTCCACATCGGTTGAATGAGTTTACAGTCTAATCCTTGATTAGGCAGCAAGATTAAAATTGTCTGTTTAATGAAGCTGTTTTCTAAACTTCTATAAGCGAAGCTTTCTGTTTCCACACTGGTACAATATATAACAGGAAGGAGAAACACAGCATGAGTGCTGTTCTTTTGTTCTTTTAACCCTCAGGCCCTCCTTTAAAAAAAATCACTCTCCCTCTTAAAGCCCTTTTAGGACTCTGGGTATATTTAAAAGTGTTAAAAATGAAAAAAACTTTTTTTTAATTTTTGGTTCTTAACTCCAGTCCTAGTCATGTATAGCAAATGTGAATTAATTTTCATAGTTTTAACCCTATAAATTCCAGTTTGTTTACATAACGCTACTTTTTTTTCCCGTAAAAAAAATGTATTATTTTTTATTTGATAAATGCAAAGCAGTCACTAGTGTGGGGTTTATTGGGGTAAACTTAGGAGGAATGATTGCGCTTTAACAGCAGGGAGATGCAGCCAACATGCATCAACTATAAAATAAAAGCTATAAAAACAGCAGTACCTCAATAGATGGTAGCTAGTAGATATTAAATATGTATTATAGTACTATAGAATATGCACAATATGTTATGTAATGACTTCAAAAATTATGTACAAAAGGAGCAAGAGCTGGCCTGGCTCTCAATCTCTGTTTCAGTCCATACCAAAGGTGCTGGATGGGGTTGAGGTCAGGACTCGGTCTTTCTGGTCCTTCTTTGGTCTCTGGGCCATAGTCACGCTGGAATAGAAAAGGGCCTTCCCCAAACTGTTGCCACACAGTTGGAAGCATAGTGTTGTCCAGAATGTCTTGGTCTGCTGAAGCATTAAGATCCTTCACTGGAGATAAGGGGTCTAGCCCAGACCCTGAGCTTTTCACCACTCCATCCAACGTGGTGTGAGACTGGAAGTACAGAACAGCTGGGTGGAGGTCACAGGAGTTGAATGTCAGCTAAGAAGTGGAGGTTTGTTTGTGTGAGTGCGTAAGTAGTGATGGTTGAATCATTTTGCTGACACCAAAACTACCTGGGAAAAGCAAGACAAGTTTCTCATGCTAATTGTCTGCCACCAGTTAGGCTCGACCCTCAAACACGTCACCACTGTACAAACATGAAAGTATTCTTATGTGTGGTTTAATCCAGGTTGGCCAGTATTTAATGTGTCTGTGTCTTACATGTCGCATGATTCTACCGTGTGAGTGTCTGACTTCCTGCTCTCTGCTCCACGCCTCCATGTGCTGCCTGCTAGTTTGCACGTTCTCTAGTGTTTTTCTTTTCTTTTGCATCCTGCTTCTCTGTGTGTCACTAACCGTTTTCATTGTTGATTACCGTTGCCATGACAACCAATCAGCCTGTCAATCGGATTTCCCCCTTTCAGTCAGTGGATTGTACTCTCTCTCTTTTCAACTCTGAGTCCAACAATCAGCTGGGGTGGGCTCGGTTTAGATGATCAGTGCATTAGTTATTATTTATAGATGATAGGTGCAAGAACAAGGATAAATGATCGGTTCTAGATGACAGGACATACAGGGCGAGAATAGGAAATTACCTTTCTGTCATTTTAGATTAAATACTAAAGATTTTAAAGGTATTTAAGCTTGGTTATAAACACGAAGGCAACAAATATAAACAGACAAGTCATGAAATATTCATGTTTACCCTCTGGTATCTTTCAGATTTACTACCCTAAGCCATTCACAGAAAAAAATGTCTACTTCTAAAAACTGCAATAACTGCAATACCACAGATGAATATTTTCACTTTTTTGGCTTAAATCTTTCAATCAACTTCAGTCCTGAACCAAACTACCCAATATTCAATTATTTTCAGGATTTTAACCCTATAAATTGCAGTTTGAATACATGATGTCACTGTTTTACATGAAAATAAAACACACAAAAATGAGTGTTTTTTTGGTGATAATCTCTGACGTGTCTAACATTTGCAAAAAAAAAAAAAAAAAAAAAAATTGATGCATGATACTTTTTTGGTAGTGTCACTACTCACTGGAAAAAAAGTTTAAATTTAGCATCAAATATGTGCAATGTTCACCTTTATTTTGCATTTTGCTATCATTTAATTGCAATCAACATTCAAAGTCATTTAATAACATAAAAAACAACAACTAAAAAAAACCCTACTAAAAAAAATCAAGCCATTTGCAGCAACAGACAAAATAATAGCAAAACAAAAGTCAAAAATTGACAAAATGTCTAGAGTGATACTGGAGGGTTCAACAAAGTGTGCAGGAAAAATGATAGGTAATAAATTAGTTAACAGACAACATAATAGAATTAATATTCTATTACTAATTTGAGAAAAAAACGTCAACAAAATCTGCCATAAAACTTGAAAATAAGAAGCATTCCCTTAATAATAACTTAAGCATCTGGTAGATGTTCATTTCTTGCAAGAGATTATAAATATATTTGCGGTACTGTGGAGAACTTTTAGGCATGTTTAGGCCAAAAATTGAGCCTGAAGTAAGGTGTGTAATGGCGAGTAAGCCCACCTTAGGGCGCCATTAGGTGGGTAGGACTATTAACACAACCCCGGTCAGGCTCTGGATGTCCGCACCTTTAGGGCAGAGTAAGTGGTGGATGTGGAGAGTGAGCACGGCCTAGGGTCCCATCTGGTTGGGTTGTAGGGTCGCCATGAGCCCCTGGTCATTCTTTGGATCAGAAAACCGCTGAATCTTTAGGGCCTTTCATGTCTTTAAACTTATGATGACTGTATATGTGTCAGTCTCTTATAAAGCATTACTAAATGCATGAGGAAAAATAAAAATCTAAGTAAAATATACTTTAGAACTTGTAAATATTCTTTTCATTGCATTAAAGAAGTAGCTTCAGTTGACTTTAGCTGGCTAAATTAAACATTTGAGTTTAAAATGTAAATGTTAGTATGATAAATTATTCTGAAAGCTTTATATGTTGGCTGATTTTGCGAAACTATAAGTATTTTTAATTGTTATAATAAGAATGTCCTACAGTTTTCAACATGTTGGCGCTTTAACTGTGAAAATGAAGTGAATCAGGCCGTCCTAGTAACCAAAGTTGCCCGTCCCTGATCTAGATCAGTGGTTTAAAACTTTTTTTGCCCAAGGCACACCTAAGGTAAAGCCAAAATCTCAAGGCACAACATTTTCATATCAATACAAAATAGACTTTTGAAATAATATAACAGTCAAGGTGGCCCATAAGGGAGGATAAAGGGGTGAGGTTTCTGGGGCCCAGACAACTGGGGGTGGCAAAAGTGGGCAAAAGGTGCCTGAAAGGTGGAAAAAATTGGTTAAAGTGATAATCAGACATGGCAAAATTGGGTAAAAAGTGGCAAGACAAGGTCAAAAATGGTTAACGATTGGCATAAGGGGCCAAAGAATTGGTTAATAGTGGCAAAACATGTTTCCAAGTCTATCCACTGTCCTTCCTCTATCAAATAAAGGCATGAAAAGGCCCAAAAATAAATCTTTAAAAAAAAATGGGTTACAAGTGGCCAAAAGGGTTAAATGTTGTAAAAGGGTGGTTAAAATGGTTTAAGAGTGATTACAAAATGAGCAAAATTAGACAAAAAGTGGCCAAACAAAGGCAAAGTGAGTGAAAATAGGTGGCAAAAATGGGTTTAAAGTGTCAAAATAGGTTACAAGTGGCAGAAAAGTGGCAGAAAAGGGTTAAAGTTGCTAAAACATGGTAAAAAGTGATGAAAAAATGGGCAAAAAATGTCCAAATACTAGCAAAAGTAGGCAAAACCTGTCAAAAAGGAAGCAAAAATAGGCTAAATATGGGAAAGAGTTCCAAAAAATAGCAAAAAATGGGGCAAAAGTATTTTTAAAAAGTTGCAAAATTGCAAAACAGCAGCAAAAATGGTTTAAGTTGACAAAATTAGTGGCAAAATGGGTAGAAAAATCGGTTATCTTGGTTACAGGGTATCTGCGGGGTCTTGGAAAGTATTAAAAGGTGATAAATCAATTTTGGGAAAATTAAGGCCCTTAAAAAGTATTAAAAAGTCTTATCACGACTTTATAAAGTCTTACATTTTGAAAGTATTTTTTCTGAATTAGCTGTCCAAGAGTTTGAGTCCCAAAAACATCGTAAAAATGTTTGTGAATTTATTCATTTTTATTAAAAAACAAAGATGAACAGGTAAATATAAATCTAGGCTATTGTGGGTGCGTTCGTAAATTGTCTCTGAGAGCGCCAGAGCGAGCGGGCGGGCAGGCAGGCGGGTGGATATTCAGAAACACAAAGATTTACTATCCCAGCCTATTTGAATTTTGTTGTATCATAGTGGTCTATAGTCTTTATCACAAACTAAAACTGTTAAGTTAAAAATATCACTGATGTAAATGGTTACAGCTTCAGACACATCTTTATATCCTCTGATTTTCCCTGGACTCATGCAGAAGTTTACATTTCTGCTGGCGGTACAGCCCTACCTCTGTGTTATCTAACGTCTGTATTAGTATGCATCTTTGGGTGCTGATCCCTGCAGAAGTCTCTGCTCTGCAGTGCTCAGTCATCGTCTGTCTGCAGAGAGCCAGGTTCACAGAGTCCGATACTCAAAGAGGAAACAAAAAACAGCCGAGTCACTCTGACTCCGTCCTCCACTGCACCACTGACCTGCATGTGTTCATGCTGCATCGATACAGCTCAGTTTATTCAAAACAATACTCAAACACTGCTGCTGCATTTTTAGACGAGTTCTGTCTGCTGTACTACAACTCTGATTCATTCAGGATAAAACATTTAAACACAAGGAGCTCTGTGGAGGAATCAACCACACAAGACAGACAGAGAATAGACAAAGATTACAAAAAATTACCATAGAGAATTCCAGATTTAACATACTTGTTATCATGTGCTTATACAGATGTGCATTGAAATGCATGGACATTTCTGCAAAGCCATGCAACAAAAATAACACTGACAGCATAATGAAAGAAAGCATTAAGCAAAGATTATAAGAAGGTCATGGTAAACAGTGGTAATTGATTTGATGCAATACGATGAATCATGATGCATCACGATGGATTGCATCCTCAATTTTCAGTATTACTGCACCTAGCTACTTTTAAAAGACATGTTAAGATATGAACTTCATTTTTTATCATTTATGAATCAATGTCAACCTAAGGGTGCACCCACACTAAGTGAATCCAGTCTAACTGACCAGTTTAAGTGCTCCCTATGGCACACATACTGGGCCCCAGTATGGTACGGTTGCTCATACACAAGCGCAGCTATTCAATATCTAATCGATGCAAATCAACGTGGCACCTTGCAAAATAGTGACATGTAGGCATGGTAGAGGAGGATATGTTCCAAAACAACTCAAAATAAGCTACACAGTCAGTAAAGCTGGCGTGTAGTTATGTCCTTTTTTAGTTCTCCATTGTGTTGAGTCAGACTTATAAACAGAGCCAAGTTAAAACCAGGCCTGGATGGTTTTGATGCCATGTGAGTTAGAGCTGCACAATTATGGTTATAATGTGCAATTAATGTTACACTGCTGGGCAATATTACTGTTTTGATTACACTATAATACATTAATGGTATCAGACACATCTGCCTATAAAGAGGAGAGCTGTCTGGGGTCCAGCCAAGCTGGAGTCCCATGGAGGTCAGCAAAATCATGATCCATTGTGAAGTTAAGCTGTGAAAACATTATTCTATTTTTAACATGAACTACAACCACTCCTATCAGAGCAACAAACAAGGACAAATATTTAATTGTGCTGTAGTGCTGTATAGCCTTTTTCAAAATCTACATGTAAATATCTTATAATAGAATTACCTTATTTTGGCAATGTTAAAAAAGTGGATGGGCACATTGAACTAAACCATTTGGAAAGAAATGTCAGACTTCATAGCTAAGCTATGGAGTTCACAATTGTAAAGATGCCAGAGAATAAAGTAGAAGAAACTGGAATAACTTGATTCAATTAAATAGATTAATTGAATAATTGCAAAAAGAGAAATAATGAAAGATGGAAATTGGAAAAAATGGGATAACAGTGGAAAAAGTAGGCTAAGAATGGCAACAGTGGCAAAAATGGGTGAGAAAAGCAGTTAAATAGTGACAACAATGTGATACAGAAGAAAACACAAAAATTAGCATAAAAACTAGTATAATAGGAATAAAAAATGGGTTATAAAAGGCAAAAAAGGGTGAAAATAGACATAAATTTTCCACAAAAATGGAATAAGAAAGACAAAAAGGAGGAGGAAAAAAAGGTGAAAAGCAGTAAAATGTGGCAACAACTTCAACTTCAACTTTATTTTTTTGTTTAGCACCTTTCATACATAAGACATTTAGCCCAAAGTGCTTTACAAAGGGAGAGAAAGACAGCAATGATCAATAAAAGCCAACCTCTGTAACAGTGGGTTACAGAGGCCAAAAATATACATAGACATAAAAAGCAAAATGGGTTAAAAATGGCGAATAAGTGACATCCAAAGTAGTGGAAAATTGATATATTAGCAAAAAATGGGTCAAAAGAGAGAAAATTCAACAAGGGTTGCAAAAAAATGAAATAAAAAAGGCAAAAGGGGTTGAAAAAAGGGTGAGAAATGGTAAAAAGTGGCAACAATGGGTCAGAGACATAGAATTATGTAAAAGGTGGATAAAATGGGTTTAAAGAGGCAAAAATTGGCATCATTAGTAGTGAAAAGGGGTTAAAAAGTAGTTAAAATAAATTTAAACCAAAATAAATCAAATAAACCTAACTGATCAAAAATCAAGTCAGTAGATTATCATCAGTTTTGTTCTGTCACCCTAACTTTTTTGTAAGGTGGCCTTGACTGCTTTGAAAGGCACCTATGAATAAAATGCAATATTATTATTATTATTATCATTATTATTATGCAGAATCATCAGCGTCAGCATTGAGATGCGTGATTAATTTCAGCACCCTGAATTTTCAATACCCTGGAGAAGGCAAGAGAAGTGATAAAGCACAGGAGTGATCGCTCCTGAAAATTAATTGTAGGAACAATTCACTGATTTAAACAAAGTTTTTTTAAGTCTTGTGTAGTGAGCTTTTAAAATGACTGCAGCATTCTGCTGTAGATGACATGTAGAGTTTGAATTCTAAAATGGGAGATAAAAATAGTTTACTAATGAAGCATCTGTTCATACTCTATAATAAAAAATAAAACCAGAGCACTAAAATCGGGATGACATGTTTAAATTCTGAGTCTAAAATAATCCTTTTAGTTTCTATCCTTGTTTTTAGACATCTGAGCTGCTAGTAAAGGTCAGGGTTTAGATTTAACTCTAGGTTTAGATAGTGAATGTTAGGGAAACAGGCCTGTAGGTCAGATATTTGTAGAGTAGGCAGTCCCACCCTGAGCTCCTGTAATCTTACCATGTTTGCCGTTTTTTTGTCTTTTTGTCTCTTTCTCTCTTTCTCTTTATCAGGCCTAAGCCATCAAGATTATTCCTCCATCCTTCTCTCCTTCCCTCAACTCAATAGCAAAAGGATGTGTGTCTCTGTCCCAACAAACCAACAACGCTCCCCCTTCTCCTCTCCGACAGAGGCTCGGAGAGCGCCCCCCCGCTGGCCGTCTCCTCTGTCGTCTGTTCGTCTGACAGCTGCTGGGACGTTTGGTCTTCTCTGCTCTGACTCTTTCCTCTCACTAACACCGTGTCGTACAGAAACGTTCACTCTCTCACCTCAAATCATCGTGTGTGAAATCTCCCCCCCCTGAGGAGTCACATCTGCACATTTTCCCTCTTTCAGACACCCACCTGTGATTTTTAGGAGGTGCATCGTAGGTTTATTTAGATGGATGGAGGAGCAGGGAGGAGGCAAAATAGAGATGTAGGAAGAGTTTAAGGATCAGTTTCATCTTTATTTGCAACTCAAAGTGAGCTAAAACAGTTGTTTTTAGTAGAGCTGGGTGATATGGCACAATTATCTTCAGTTTTCATCCTCATTGGTTCATATCAGAATACATTTATGTGTTAGGATAACACAACAATATCACAGATACTATGCTATAATGATGCTGCTAGTTTCAGGAGTATCCTAATTACAAAGACGGTTTTCTAGAATTTCCCTAGTTAATAAAGTATCTGTTAATAAGAAGTAATATGGTTTAACATTAGCCAAAGTTATTAATCACACATGTTTATGGTTGCATAGCTTCAATTCAGAATAAAACAATGAAACCTGAGGAAAAAACAAATGGAGGAGCATTTTTCAAAATGGAACATTTTTCATTCATTCATTCATTTTTATTCTCATTAATCTACACTCCATAGTCTGTACCCAACAGTGAAAAAATGAAAACAGAATTTTAGAAACTTTTTGGAAATTTATTACAAATAAAAACCTGAAATATCACATGGACAAAAGTATTTAGACCCTTTAGAACACCACTGTAAATGTAGCTCAGGTTCCTCCCATTCCTCTGACCTTTGCTGGGATGGTCCTCTGGGTAAGAGACAGCAGAAGGCCGCCCTTACATTTACTTTACTGTCTTTCTTTTATCAGGGATGTTTCCTCTTGGTTCGACTGCAACTCAGATAAAGGATTGCATTGAGAAGCTGGAATATTCAGTACTGTGCAAAACCTTTAGGCATGTCAGGGTCAAAAGTTGAGGCTACAGTAAGGCATAGATTAGGCCCGCCTAGGGGACCATTGGGAGGGCACAACCTCAGTCATGTTCTAGATGTCCTTGAGGGATGCCAAGGGTATTGATTTACCTCGGATGTTGGAGCTGGGGATGAAGTCACACCCAGGTTGAATGCGTTACATTTGCTACAGGTTTGTAGCTCAGGGCAAGGCCGTCCATAAGGTGGGTAAAAGGGGGAGCTTTCTGGGGCCCAGCCAAACTGAGGACCCATGGAGGACAGCGGTCCACTGGAGAGTAAAGCTGTGATAATGATTATTTTATTTTAACCTCAATAATAAGTCAAAGCAGCAAAAAATATGTTTTATTTATTTATGCTGTAGTGTTGCCATGCTCTGAATTGGCTGTAGGTGTGAGTGTGAGCTTACCTGGTTGTCCGTCTCTATATGTCAGCCCTAGGATTGACTGGCAACCAGTCCAGGGTGTACCCCGCCTCTCACCCAATGACAACTGGGATAGGCTCCAGCCCCCCGCAACCCCAACGGGATAAGCGGTATAGAAAATGGATGGATTTATATATGTTCTAGAGTTGAAAAAAAAAGGCAAAAATGGCCAAAGAGCAGCTAAAATGGTCAAAAGTGGCAAAAAAATTTGGATATAAATGCCAAAAAGATGTGACAAAAATGGGCATATTTGCAAATCAGTTGGAAAAGTGGCAAAAAGGGCGAAAAACAGCCAAAATGGGTTAGAAATTGCAAAAAAAAAGTAGCAAAAGAGCAGAAAAAGTGTTGAAAAGGGGTTAAAATGTAGCATAGATAAATAATTCTAACATCAGTACCCAGTAATAGATTCTCAGGTCCATGATAGTGTAACTGTTAGCTAGGAAGGATGCTAGCACCAATTCTTCACATCCAACATGCATGCATTGTTATCATCAATAAATCACAACTGGGGTGGCCCTGTCCTCTCGGTTTGTCAGGGTCCCAGACAGTTCTTAGGGCCGGCCTGCTCAGGGTAACAAATACACCGATTTTCTGAGTTGGAATTCCGAGTTCAGGGTGCATTTGATGACATATTCAACTGGCAGCTCTGAATTTCTGAATCCTGAGGTGGAGGTGGCGAGTAAGCACCGGCAAAGATACCGCCCAGGCGGGTCATAGGGCTGCTACAAACCCCTGGTGGCCCCTGGTATTACCAGGGTTGAAAAGGCCAGACAGAAGAGATGCCATTGAGCTTGACCTTGACACACATGCCCACCCCTCTTCTCCAGCCCCTTGTTGTGGCACATCCGGCCCCATGATGACTCCTTAGCGCTCTGCATGCCTAAAACTTCAGCACAGTTCTGTATTTGTGTACATTTCTTACTGGAAGACAACAGCACACTCACTGACTCATCCTTACATCTGTACATATCAGGTGAAAATATACAAAAAATCATAGATTTATCATCTTGATCAAACCATATCGTTTATCTTGACTGCATATCGCCCAGCCCTATTCCACCTTCACTATTTATTAAAAATACCGACTTCGTCCACATCGGTCTCACTCTGAATTTGTTGCTTGGAGCGTTCTCCATCTGAAAATCGAACCTTAACGCTCGTTTCCAACCTGGTGCCTGTATTTAGCCTTTATTGTGCTTTCTGTTTCTTAAATGATCATATCTGTTGCCAATATGTTTGCTTTTGTGCTTTTTAAAGAAATCAGATGCCTAAAAAGCGTGACAATAACGGTACTGCAGTTTCACGTGCTAATCAGAACATGCTATTACTCTTTTTTTTTTTTTTTTTTTTTTTAATGTGCACAGACTTGTGGGCGGGAAACGAGAAGGGAGATTTGATGTTTTTATAGATAAATTGACTTTATATTTCATTTTTGTATCATTGTGTTTACATTTTTTAATGTTTATGATTGTTTTGTGGCTGAATATTAAGGCAGTAGCTTGTTAAAAATGCTAACAATGTTGAACGGTTAGAAGCTGGCGGCTTATTGATCGCTGACAACGAGCTCTTGTTGCCATGGTAATTTATTTCAGTTTGCTCCTTCTGCTCAGTGTCCTTGGATTGGTGGAGGATTCTCAGAGTACTGAAGCTTTTAAAAAGGGAATAGTTAAAGCCTGCAGAGACAAAGTGGAGCATTTAGCACAAAGAGACTGATGAATATTGACCGTTTTAATCCCGATCGCCTTTATTTGTCGGTGTAGGAGTGGAGCTGGTGTTTTAATTGAACTTAGGTTGATTCCACTGTCGTACTCGTGCGTGTTCGTGTAGTTTCGGTGGCACAGTCGCCTCTTTGGGCGCCGTATTTTGAACACAAAGCTTCATGGAGTGTTTTGCCTTTTCTCGGGCCGTCTGCAGGTGAACTCTTTGGTGCATCATGGCGAGCGTTTCCTCCAGATCAGCCTGTTTTAGCATCTGTTTAACCTGCTGAATGTAAATGACTCTAACACCTTTGGAAGTGTAACTGTAGGCTGTTCTTTCTCCGTTTGAAAAGTGCATTCACTCTGCGGCTTCTCGGTATGCTACCTGCCTTTATTCTTCATTCCTTCAACGAGTACTCCTTTACTTCTAATGAACAAAAGAACTGAATATGTACATCACATCATTATGACAATATTGTTGTGTTAGTGGAATGCTTATTTATTGAACTGTCTATTCTCGACATATATAGTGTGAATCCTAAAGTGGAGAACATAAATGGTATAAGCACTATCTTAGAACGTAGGACTGCATTCTATTTACCATTCTGCATTGTGAAGATGATTGCATCAACACTTGTTGGTATTCTCAAATAAAATTTTTCATTTGTGAAGTTTTGTCTTTTTTCTGCATCTCATGGAGACATCTTATTACTCCTGACTACTTCCTGTCTCATCTCCAGTAGAAGAGAAGCATCAGCTGACTGATCCACAGCTCCTCCTTCTGGTTGAAAGCCTGTATTACACTCTGATCATCCCACAGTAGGGTTGTCACGATGCCAGGGTTTAAGGCCAAGGCCACATGGAGTTGGAGATCTTTCTTCCTCAGTTAAAAACTAAATCCCGTCTACACATTCTCACAAACATCTTTATCCACATTAACCTCTAAAACCCACGCTTATGTTCTGAAAAGATCACGACATGTCAGCAGGGGAGAGTCCTTGACTCTGCAGGTGAAGCAGCTCACTCACAGTCACCCGTGCTGAAAATGTCCCCTCTGCTCCTCTGTAATGACCGTTTCATTTTCAAAGTAGTCCCTTCAACTCGAGCCATGTCTTGTCCACAACCACATACGTTGGTGGCTATGGTCGCTGAAACAGAAGTGAAAACACTGCACACTAATAAGGTCAAAAAGAGGAGAAACAAGCACACAGTGTGATGTTACAGTCCACAATGGCACATGAATGCTGTAAAGTCCTTCTGAACATCTTTCTTGACTTTTCCTGAGGAATTCTGATCACCTCTAGGCCAGGTGGGATATAATCTCTCCAGTGAGTTTTGGGCTTGTCCCGGGGCCTCCTCCCAGGTAGATGTGTCCAAAGACCATCACAGATAGGCAACCAGGAGGGATCCTGATCAGATGCTGAAGTCCTCTCCCTGGAAGGAGTTTTACAAAAAAAAGGATAAGTCAGCCCGGCAGTCAGGTGGGCAGCAGTCCAGGTGTAACATCACCCCTCACCCAAGGACAGCTGGGATTGGCTCCAGGTCCTCACAACCCCCAACCAGACAAGTGGGACGGATGGATGAATGGACAGTGTGCACATTGTGTGCAATATAGGCAGTGTGCAGGTGTTTGTTTGCGTTTCTTTTAGATTCTTTCCTCTCCTCAGTGAAGTGAAAATCTTTACCATCTTATTCCAGATTTATTTGTCAGATTTCCCATTAGCTGCCTTCCAGAGCACAGCTCTAGTCTTCCACAAGTCCACTTTAAAACAAAGACCCGTACATCAGATGGACATTTAAAAAATCAAATCCTGACCTTGGTGCATGTCTTTCCCCACTTTATTTCCAATCTCTCTCGCCAGCTTTCCTACAAATAAAGGCAAAGCCATGGAATAATCTTAAAGAGAGTATTACATTTCACACGAACCATCACATACAAAAAATGTACACAAATCGAGGCATCTTGAATTCTATATAAAGGCCCTGTCAAGTGAAATCCCAACTTTGTGTCTTAACACTCTAGATATGTTGGAATATGGTTGCTGTAAACATGTGAAAACACTGAGATCTACATGTGACTGAATTCTGGGTTTAGGCCCCGTTTACACAACAATGTTTTCAAGTGAAAACGCAAAAGTATTGTAGTGTTTTGGCTGTCCGTTTACACAGCAACGGCGTTTTGGTGCCTGAAAACTGAATTTTTTGGAAACAGGCTCCAGAGTGGAAGTTTTTCAAAACATCTCCGTCTCCGTGTAAACAGGGAAACCGGCACTTTCTGAAAACGGACATGCACACTGTGGCTGCAGTAAATACCCATGTGCGAGTAGGCTTAAAACGCATGCACAGATGGGAAGCCCAAAACAAAGATGGCCGACACCAGTGTACTGTTCATGCTCCTCACTGTTTTGAATTTAACTGTACTTCTCCAACAAAGTGTTGATTTACTTCACCATCACTTGGATCAGTGGAGACGCATTTCATGCCTTCACCAGATTCTGACTCAATCGATCCAGACGCCATCGAAGGGCAGCCCAAAGGCGCTTATTTTGGTTCATTGCAAAATCACACCGCCATCTACTGGCCTGGCATGTATACTGCATTGTTTTTGGTGTTTCCCACAGTCTCGTGTGAATGGAGATCATTCTGAAAACATTGCCGTCTGAACGTGGAACTTTTTTGAAACGAAAACAGAAAACAAAGCAAAAAGTTGTTGTGTGAACGGGGCCTTAGACTGTTACAAAGTTTTTGACCTCTTTCCTGGCTGGGTTTAATGTGGGCGGGGCTAATATGTGGGCGGTTGATGTCACCAGTGATGTCCCCATCACTGGAAGGAATGATAGGGGACAATTTGGGTCAGAATCATTCAAACATAAACATCTCACAAATATATATTCTATTGGAGACAAAATCACTGAAAGCATCTTTAAAAAATTTAGTAAACAAGAGAAAAATATAGATATCACATACTGCAGTAGTTCTGCACTGTTAGTATTGCATACATGTATGTAGTTCACCTGAGTGATCTTAATGCAAATTTTAAAGAAAAGATCTCACACAAGAATATTTTGATAGATGGACTCAATACTTTTACAAAACAATGTTTCAAGTATTAGAACAATAGATAAAACTATAATAAATGAGAGAAAAATGCACATACAGCCTACTAGTTCTAGTAATATTAACACTGCAATGGACTGGTGAACTGTTGGTGTACATATACCTGCTTTGTAAAAAAGTTAAACCCTGCAGAGGACTCCTGAACTGTCTTTGGGTGTATAATAGTCTCATTGTGGAGTAGTACAGGAGGAGCTTGTGTGTGCATCTGTGTGAAACGTAGGATATAAAAAAAAAAAAAAAAAAAAAAAAGACGACGAAACGGCTCACAACTGTGACTCGGTTCCCATTGTTCATGTTAAAGAGCCATTCAAAAGATTTGGATCATTCATGAACGTCACATTTCTATTTAGTATGAAGTAGTTTAAATTCAAAAGGTTGATTTTTATGGAAGATAGGAAATTGTTGACGTTTAAAGACCGGATTCCCACATTCCCTCATACAACGAGTCTTTACAAACAGATTAGTGAGGCATTAGAGGAGTTTTCAGTTTAAAAGCATATTTGTCTTTGGTGAGTTCTTCCTGCAGGCATGTTTTTGTTTTTCCTCTTAATCCCTTTAAACTAAAGCATTTTAGCATGTAGATGAGTGTTCTGTCCATATAATCTACAACGGTGAGCTCATGTGGAGTCGGTACCTGAAACATTTACCAGATAGATGGTTAGTAGAACTGAATGGACTGAATCAACACTGCATGTTCAGACATGGTGACTTCATCACTCTATCATTCGTGTCTTTTTTATTTATGTTGTACTAAAAACAAATTGGATTCCTACAGTTTTAGAAATAGTGAAATGTATTTGCACATGTAGGCTGCGTGCATTATGGGTAATGATGTCACACACTTGTCTTCTTCCTGTGGAGTTTCATCCTTAAAGTATTTTTTAGTTTTAAGTGCAGTTAGGGGAAACTTTAACTTTCAAAGTAACTTTATTGCGGCTCGAGAATAAGATTAGAAAGAAAGAAGAATAATGCAACCATTTGGCATCACTACCCAGAATGCACTGCATATCAGTGCACAGCAACAGTGTGCTTACAGAATTAAAAATCCCATTCATTTTCTTCATAGCAGATTTGATTATTGTCAGAAACATCCCAGGTAGTCCTACCATGAACCATCTGAGTGTTTAATGATTCTAACTGCTCCTGTAGAAAACAAAAGTTCACAAGGTATCAACCTCTTTAACCCTTTACCTACTGAGCCAGCGCCAGCGCTGTGTTTTATATGTCCGGAGTATTATTACCGTAACTCTGTCGAAGTTTGTCCGATTAGAAAAATTCCAATGGCGTTGGAAAGCTGAGAATTGTGGGCATGCACACATATATGGTTCATTACGATACTCGCAACCATATGACGTGGGCATTCATAGCAAAACACCAGAAGTATCGCGAGACCGCTACACGGATTCTCAACACTGTAACTCCTTAAAAGTTTGCCCAATCTAAAAATTTCCAACGCTGACAGAGAGCTGAGAATCTGTGCTTTCCGGCAATTTATGATGTGTGGTATATATATTACGGTAATGCTGAACAGCACCGCGAAAACGGCAGCTTTGGCAGAAGACGAGTGAGAAAGGAGAGTGAAGGAAGAGAGTAAAAGGAGAGTGAGAGTGGTGTTTTGTTTTCAAAAAATAGCCTTAGATAGTGGCATTTGTGCGTGTCTGTCATGTGCAATAACAGTATGTTACTGGAGAATGTTGAGAATGCATTTTTCCACCTTTATTTGCACTCATTTTCACCTATGTATATAGTTATATTTTGCACTGTATCTTGCACACCCAGAGTCCTAGACTCTAAAAATGACTGCTGATTGTTCTGAACATGTATAGGTTCACATTTCAAATGTCAAATCAAAACTTCATGAGCAATAACAACATTTCTACTCATAGAAGCCATGAAAAACAAATCCGTTTTTGTGTTTTTCTTCTTTTAAACTGCTGACAATTCCATATAATGTGCAATAATCATTAACCAGATGTTGAAAAGTCAAGTTCAAGTACTCCTGGGAAAAGGGAGCAAAACTCTCAGACTTAGGGTATTTCCTGACTATTTTACAGCCATAATAAAAAAATATGTCCAAATCGCCATTTTTAGATTTAGGAGGTAAAGGGTTAAGAAAAACGTCATTTATCTGTGATCTAAAAAAAAAAAAAAAACAATACAAAGCTTTCTGCCCCCCTGAGATCTTTGGGGTCTGGGACCCCAGGTTGGGATAGCTGTCTGCACTCACAGCAGTACAAATAGCAACAACTAATGCCAGACTTGAATGTATAAACATATACTCAAACATATATACTAGTATATATATGATATATTAATGGTTCCAAACTGGTGTAGCATCAGGACTCAGCACCACCTCCTAAAGACCAACATTTCTCACTGTTTTTCAATGATAACCGTGTATTTTTAATGAAAAACAGGGCTGTTTGGAACTGAGCAGGAACAACAGAGCTGGAGAATTAATATCCTTCAAAATAAAAGTACATCATTGTCTTTTGCCACATAAAACTGTAACTGGTTTCCACTTTAGGGTCCTGACGCACCAGCAGAGAGCCGTGGATACATGTTATGATGTTGTGTTGATTGTTTTTGTGTCTCCAGTATAGTCGTGTTGATGTTTTCTCATCTCTGCAGGATGGCAGCGGCGCTCTCCAGCGCGCCGGCTCTTTGGGGAAACTCAGAGACGTTTTACGGCGAAGCAGCGAGCTGCTGGTGAAAAAGCTTCAGGGTAACGGACCTCCTGAACCTCGCAGCACCAAGTAAGGACTAGAAGAATACTCTAATATATGGAGCACTTAGAGCTAAATAAGATGCCGAGTTTACTGAGAAAAATAAATAAATGAAAGTCAGCGACTAACCAGCTGTAATAATACTGCATATGAACATTTTTTTCTTCCTGTTTGTTCTGCAGCATGAAGCGAGCCGCGTCCTTGAATTACCTGAACAAAACAAGTGACGACCAGTTCCAGGTGAGGAAGATTTTACATTCAGTCAAACTCTGGTGCTAAAATTCTGATTTAGTTTAAGAAATATTTTGATTGCACATGCATATTCTTCCTATATTATTATATATTTATTATATCTTCCTGCTTTTGTTTGTTTTTTGTAATCTTTTACGCAAACACAGCCACATTTACAGACACAATTGAAGCAGTGATCCTCATGGCTTAGACCAGGGCTGTCCCAACTTTTTCAGGAAAATAACAGGCTGACAGGGCCACTGTGATGTCCCTCACCTTTAGTGTATTAAAGTTAGTAAAACCAGTCCAATGTAGGTTAAAATATGCTTATTAATTAAAGACATACCACCTACATCACAGCTTTACATTACTGGGTAATAGGGCAAACAGCCTTAGGGATCAATAAAGTATTCATCCATCATCTCTCTGTCTTTGGATATTATAGTGACTATTGATGAGGACCTCATACTGCCACTCTTAAAAATGGTTGACTGTCCCTTTAAGTCATTTTAAGCTATTTTAAAGGAACCGTTTTATTTAACTCCTGGTAAACTTTATTTCCCGTCTACATCACAGCATGTGTGTCTAACTCAGTTTCAGATAAAGAGTTAAACGTCTAAATGCCTGAAAAGTTTTAAAATTCTCTTTCATGTGTCTCAGACTCGAGGTGGTAACTTCAGCGGGAGCCGCGGCCTCAGCTCGAGCACCGTCGACCTTTACACTGGAAACTGAACGACTTCCTGTTCAGGCGCTGCTTCTTTGGCTCGTTCTCTGAGCCGCCACGATCACCGCCAACACTACCAGACGCCCTCAGGCTCCCAGCACCTAAAAAAAACACCCAAAGACCCGATTCCTCTGAGATCCACATCCCAAAGATGTCGATTAGTCACCAAACACCTGCCTACAGACCTGTCTGCTCCTAGGTCCAGGTTCTATTTTATGACTCTTTCATGGTGACTGGTGTCGCCTCAGTGCCTCCACATGTGGCCAAAACACTGAACCTCGTCTCTGCCCTTGTTCAGAATCACTGTGAGTCTGCACTTTGTCTTCAGCTGTGGCCATAAAACACCCAAACTCTTAAAGTCCCCCGCATCATGCGTTGATTTGTTTAGTCTTCTTGTGCCATTCATGGTTTTATTAGTATAACGTAGATTTCTGTTGCCTCCATGATTAGAAGATTAGAAGGTCTGCTGGGTTTCAAGTGTCTCGTTGTAAAGATGTAAATCCTGCTTTTTATTTCTTTTTAGTGGTTTAATGTTTGCCTGTTGAGATTTATTTGCAATGCGAGGTGTTGGTTTAAGCTTTGGGAGACAGGGTGAACCATGCATACTGCTGAATTCATGTGTTTTTCTTAAAGAAAGTTTAAAATTTAAATCCTCTTCAGCTTCAGGATCCAGGTGTGTTGTTTCTGCACACAGAAACTAAAGAACGGTCACTGGGGTCGTTTAGACCTTCATGAAACATCCGTTTGGGGCTTTAAGCCTAAAGCACCAGTTAGCAGCCAAAAGGCCGACGCTTTCCTCTTAACTACGCCAAATAACCCAGATCTCTGAAAACAGACGGTTCCCATCACTCTTACAGAATACAGCTGATCAGCTGACAGGGTGGACTTCAGTCCCCACTAGTACTCACACAGACTTCTTCTGCACAACCAGTCCAATCCGGATCAATGCATCCCAGACCACCTCAGTTCACAGTCCGATCTATCAGATATCAAACTGGAGGTGCAGCCGCACAAAGCGTTATCCCTTGGTATCCGTACGCCCTCAACGGATGTAGCAGTAATGTCTAGACGACTCCTTTGCATCATTATCGTCCTCAGAGAGCTTAAAAACACAACCATTCTAATAAAAATGTGTTAACTAGTTTGTAAATAAAATAATGAGACTAAAGCGGATCCATATGCCGATCCGGATCCACCTGAATGATCTCTGGTGCCATGAGACGTTCACCTGCAGGCCGACTCTTCCACTGTGAACACGATTTAAAGCTGTTTACAGGTACTCCAGGTGTGATGCATATCCTGATTTTTACTCTGTGATAACCATCGATTTTGCACATTTCTCTGATCGGTGTCTTCTCTCTTTGATTCTTTTTATTCTTAGTGAAGCCACGACAAAAAAACTGGAATGTTCTTTAATTATTTTTCCTCTTTGATGTGTTTTTTCTTCATATTTGTTTGATAAGATGTAAAATAAAATCAGCCAATCATGGAAGTCAACTGGAACGTAGCTGGAGTGGAAATAAGCTTCATGATCGTTGTTGGTAAACGTGTTTGTTTGGATCTGATTCTCTAAAATTCCCAAGTATCTGAAATATTTGTTGATGTGAATCCGAACCGCTGTGTGATCCCGATTCAGAAATAAAACCAACAATTTTCTATTTTTTTGTCTTTTTTTTTTCTTAGAAAGAAAATCTCCAATAAACAAAAACAACTGCATCTCCATCGCTGTCATTTATGAGTTTGTGTTTGGATAAAATTTACTTTTTTTGTTGAAAAATTCCTCCATAATTTGAATTTTTTAAAGAATTGTTTACTTATGGCATATTTGAGAAGACTGTGATGTTAAAAATTTCACATCAGATTGCCTTGTTACTGCACCAGATGCATTGTGGGATTGCCAACTATCACTCTAAGGTGGAATGAGTCTGTGGTAACAGGAGGTTTCTTAATTATTTCAATTTAAAGTTAGGCAGTTGCACAAAAAATATGGCATATTTGAGAAGGCTTTTATGTTGAAAATCCACATCAGATTGCCTTGTTACTGCACCAGATGCATTGTGGGGTTGCCAAGTATCACTCTAAGGTGGAATGAGTCTGTGGTAACAGGAGGTTTCTTCATTTTTAGGGCCCGAGCACCGAGTGGTGTGAGGACCTAATTGTAATCGCAAGGATTATTATATTTGCCGTCATTGCTTGGACTTTTGAGGCCCATAACATTTCTGAATTCGCTGGAGGCTTTGCAAGTACATCCAGTCTCGTGAAAATTTGATATTTTTTGGGTTTCATGTGCAGTCATTTAGAATTGCAAAAATAGCACCCCCTAACAGTTTTCCAAGTTAAAGCCCCCTCCTTTGGCTTTGTCATAGATTCATGAAATTGTGTGTGCAGGTGTGGCTTGGGGAGATCTACAAAAAAGCCTACACTCTATCTCTAACAGGAAATCCGCCATTTTGAATAAATATGCATAAAAGAGGTCATTGGCAAAATGGCCCAGTAAGTTTGGGTGTTTTTTTTTCCTTAATAATTGTAAATTTATTTATTTACGGGATAGCCCCTTGAGATGGATCATCTCGTTTTCAAGGGGGTCCCAAACAAAGATATATACGAGACAGGAACATTGCAAGACAACCCATACAGGACAGACATTACAAAACATTAGAAGAAACATCAAAACACAGACAATATAGAAAATTACACAAGAAATACAATACAGATGTTGAAAAGAAAAAAAAAAACAATGTGACACAGACATACACAAAACAATAAATGAAATCATTTAAAATTGACTTTTGTATTTACGCAGGTCATCTTTGTCTAATGCTGAATTAGTTTGATGATCTGAGACATTTAAGTGTGACAACTGTGCAGAAAACAAAAGAAATCAGGAAGAGGGACGTTATTTATGGCAGTATTTTCATCAGTGGATTTTAAATCAAATCATTGTAATTTTTATTTGTTGTTTTTATTTTTGATTTTAAGTAACCTTCTATGTGGTACAATACAGCAGATTCTCAAAATTACTCCCCTGTGGGACACCATCCTGTGCTGAACCTCTGTTTTCTAAATTCTTAACTCTAGAACACGTGAATGTGAAAACCTGATAAGCATGGAGAAGTTTCATTCTGATCCACTGGAGCAGTGACCAGCTTTAACCACGAGGTGCCGCTGTTGTCTGCATTATCCCGGGGCACGCACGAGCACCGGAAACTCCTCTGTGGAGAAAGAAGGGAATTTAGTCAAGCTGTATGAAACTCACAGTATCAGTACAGGATGTGCCACTTTCAAAATAAAAGTTTTCTTCATATTTAAAAGCGACGTGGACTTCACATTTCAGCCTTTCCTCTGTAATCATTGGTATGACTAAAGGAGGAGCTTCCGGCTGTTTTCAGAATTATCATAAAATAACTGAATTTTTAAACAATGAATTGGAGAAGAAGATGCAGAAGACCATGTATGCACTTTTTTATTGTTTGTGTGTGTGTGTGTGTGTGTGTGTGTGTGTGTGTGTGTGTGTTTACATTTCCCTAAAAAACCAGTGTCAGTGCTGTCGTCAGGGCTCTACACCGGACATGAACGGATCCACCTGTTTAGTTTAATGATGGACTGTATGGAAGTTAAAGGATGACAATGAGGGGCGCAGGCTTTTTCTTCTTTTTTAGAACCCTTTAAAACTCTGAGGAAAAATGGAATTAAAATCAGAATTAAAGTCAAAATTAAATTAAAGTCAGAATTCTAATATTAAAATCTGGGATTAGAGTAAAAATTCTCAGGTTAAAGTCACAATTCTGAGATTAAAGCCTCAAATTTTAAGAGGAAATTCTGAGATTAAAGTCACAATTCTAAAATTAAAGCCTAAAATTTTAAGATTAAATTCTGAGATTAAAGTCACAATTCTGGGATTAAAGCCTCAAATTTTAAGATTAAATTCTGAGATTAAAGTCACAATTCTGAGATTAAAGCCTGAAATTTTAAGATTAAATTCTAAGATTAAAGCCTCAAATTTTAAAATGAAATTCTGAGATTAAATTCACAATTCTGAGATTAAAGCCTGAAATTTTAAGATTAAATTCTGAGATTAAAGTCATAATGTTGGGATTCAAGTCTGAGATTTAAATCAGAAATATTGATTTAAAGTCAGAATTCTGAGATTGAAGTAAAAATTCTTAGATTTAATTCCAAGATTAATGTTAAAATTATTATTATTTTTTCTTTGTTTATTTGGAAAGGGATCATGTATAATAATAATGATAAAAAACGTAAATGTTTCCATTTTAAAATTATGAGTTTAAAGTTAAACTACTGAGACTGAAATCAGAATTTTGAGATTAGTCAAACTGTCAAGATTAAAAACTGAGATTTAAGGCCTAATTCTGAGATTAAAGTAGAAATGATTAAAAAAATTAAACTCAGGGATTGAAGTCTGAATTCTGAGAATAAAGTCAGAATTCTAGTATTAAAATCAGAAATTAATGTCTGAGTTCTTGTACTAAAGTATAAAATTCAAAGCTTTAATTCTGAAGTTTAAATTAGAATTATGACAGATTTTTATAGACACTTTTTTTAGATTTTGAGAAAGAAGAGAAATCTGACTGTGATCTTCTAACTTGTCAGAATTTGGAAAAAGTTTTGGACTTTTATAGAAGAAAATAGAATGAATAAACGGAGTATTCCAGAAGCTGAATTTTGTTTCTTCTGAGTGATCTTACTTGTTTTTAACTGTTCCCTTCGCCATCTCTGAGAGATCCACGGTTTGATGTAATTTTTTTTTAAATTTATTTCCGTTTTAAGATGATTTAAATAGAAAGAACACTGAAATAGCTACAGCAGACGTTTATTTTGAAGGTCCCAACCGGATTTGACGCTTGTTGTTACGTCACTCTTGACGCTGGGGCTGAAATTCGTCCAGGCGGTGGGAGGAAGCGAACTGTGAAACACCGCGGAGGTAAACTCGGTGTTTCGGACTGAAGTGACCGGAGACCGGTGGATCTGTAGCGGCGGACAGCGGAGACTCTCGCCGGGCTGTGATGAACCTCTGCGGGGTAAAAGCTCACCGAAGCCCCGCTGTTTAAAACACCTGGAGGACCAAAGTTGGACTCAAACTTTCCACCGTGAACTCCGCGTCTCCGTGTGGCCTGTTACCGGGAGACTCCTCCACATGTGTCCGCCTCTCTGCTAGTTCAACCAGGTGAGCAGGCCGTGTTTCTACGGGGACCTGCGCAGGTAACACGGATAGCTTTACCTTTACGCACGCGCTGACGCACGGATATATTTGACGCTCCCTGTTTGCCCCACGGATCTACGGAAGAGAAGAGAACCGGAGAGGCTCCAGAGCAGCCGGAGGACGGGAATGGATGTACCCGGAGAGAGAGAGCCTCAGCGGGGGAAGGAACCGAGGATCCCCGCGGTGAAGAGGAGGAGGAGAGCGGCGATGGAGACGGCGCTGGCCGTCGGTTTGGTCTGCCTCCAAGGTTGGTAACGAGCTACTCTGGCTCAGAAACAAAGCAGGCATGCTGCTGTCTGCTGGTTTTCATTCATTCCACTGGTTATGTTGGGATAAAAACTGCAGACCCCCAGTCCTGCAGACCCCGACACTGACCCCCACGCTCTGGTTTGGTTTTCTGCTGCTTTTAGTCGGTTCATTCATTGTTGGAGAAACAAAAGAGATTTAGTGTTTCTGCCACTCAAAGTTGCTTTACTTCAGAGGATCGTTTTCTTTAGAGGAAAAACTTTTGACTAGTTCTTGTTTGGGGGTCCTCGGAGGAAGTGGGACACCCCTCCCCTCCCCCATTGACCCCAGTTTTTTTTGGGAAAAAACAACAACTGCAGTTTAGAGAAGCTTTCTGCCTCCAAAATGGCTGCAAAGAGAAGAAATTGAACGCAAGTGATGAGATACTGAGTGGGAAAACTGCATCCAAGTAGACACGATGCACACTTTCTTATTTTTATGCTTTATTCAATTCTTCATGAATGTTCCTGTAGAAGGAGAGCTGATGTTTGCATCCTCACACTTTCATCTCTTCATATTTCTCCTACCTTTGTCTTTTTTCCTTTGTTTTGCACCAGAATTGCTCATAAGGATCTGTTTGGTATATCTTGAGGTGATGAGGATTAGAAGAATGTTTTTAACTTGTAAAAAATCTCACATTTTTTAAGCATTTTGTCAGGGACATGTTTGAATAGGCCTACTTCATCAGATCTACATTTTTAAATTAGCCTTATATGATTTATGGATTATTCTCTTTATGGATTTGCTTGTTCATATGACTATTCTGTCTTTCAGTGCAGCATTTTCTGCAGGTATGGCATCTGTATTTCCGTATTTAAGGAACGAGTAGAGCTGAGAAAGTGACTACAGGATTCATCATGATTAATGCATGCAGGGAGAAGATTGAGGAAGCTTGCAATGTGCAAAAAGTGTTTCTATTAGAGACAAGGGGAACCAAATCTGAGTGGTCTATATGAAAGCTGAAAGCCAGCATGCAAAGTTGTGCAAAAATGATGTTGAATCCTCTCTGTTTGGGTCTTCAAACCCCTTAGATTAGGTTTTTTTGGAGTTTGCAGCAACTGTGGTTGACTTTCTTTTTTTTTTTAAATTGATATACAATTTGAAAAAAATTGAGTTATTTTTAGTCCGGCCCAAACTGGACCATTAAATCCATGTAAACATGTTAGTCTGACTGAGATCGTGCTTAACTGAATCTCCCAAAGTCAGACTAAGTGGTCGTTTCCACCAAGCGGTCTGGCTCAGTTCGGTGCAGAACAGCACGACCCGTACTGTCCCACTTTTTGGCACCCTTCCTTAGGGGTGCCAGTCTTACCTATTCGTACCAAAAAGGTGGAGCTACATACGGCAATAGGGGGTTGTACTGACGTCACGTCAGCACGCAGCACAGCTGCTCAGCTTCGTGCTGCAAAACACGGAAGTCTGCTTTGTGAGGAGTGGGTGAAAACAGGAGAAGAAAGGACTAACATCTGCTTAAATCTGGGATATTTGAACTCGACAGAGATCCAAACTGTTTCCTAGTCTGTGGATATTGGTATCTGGCCACAAATCAAGTTTCCTGATGTTTATCTGGATGATTTTAAGAACACAAAGCAGAGCCTGAAGGCTCACATCAGCCTGATCCATCCGCGATGGATGAGAAACTGAATTAATGCTGAAGTTTTGTGAATACGAAGCCTGAGATCAGTTGATTCTCTTCTGTAACTAGTTATTCATTTACTTCTTACTTTAGGTAACCTGTGAAAACATCGCTCTGTGGTTATTTGAACGTGTTTGTAAAACTTCAGGCTGCAGACTATTAAAAAACGAGATCAGTGCACCCAGGATTTCTGACTTAATCTAGCTTGATTTTAACACCAGCTGAACTTTTACTTTATTTTTAATGTGGTGGATTCTCACAGTACAGCTCTAAACTTTCATATTTTGTTGTATAAACTGTTCTAGACTAGATATATTCACATATTAACGCAGCGTTATGACTCAAACTGTCTCTGCACACGTATTCCATCAGCTGAGGATCTGTACTGACAGCAGTTAACATCATTAAGATGTAGTTATTTTTAATAAAGCACTTTCAGCTGAAATAAAGCTGTTTGCTGCTTATTCCCGACTGGTTTCTGTCACTCATCCTTTCTAGAACTCTGCGGCTGGACCAGCAGACTCACGCTGACTGTGACGTCACATGCATGTCTTTACAGCCCTGCCCACCAACTGAGGGCACAGCTGTCTGTGGAAACGCTTACTATTTTGGAGTTTAGCGTACCAAACCACACTAAATCACACCAGAACCCCTGAAACACGGCTTGAAAGATCCATGTGTTTTGACAAGAGATGAGTTTCTTCCTGCATGTATACGCCTCAGTCAGACCCAAACTGGACTAGGTGTTCCCAGCATGCTCTGTAGTTTCTGCACCAGGCGTTGACCCCTAATTTGAGCAGCTCACCTCGCCTTTTTTGCCCCAGCTTCACGAATTAGCAATACAGCACCAGAGTAGTCTAGAGGTTTCAGTGTTCAGTGTCCATTGGCGGCGGCTGTTTTCTGTTGCTGCACTGTTGGTTGAAAACCTTTTGAAACAGCACCTCTCTCGCCACTGTCACTTCTTCCTTACAGGCCAATCAAAATTAAGATGTGGGACTTATGAGTACTGGATAACCTTATGAAGCCGATGGAGTCCAGGTTCTGTGTCCGTCACCAAGATCTGATCTGAAACGTTTGTGCCTGATTTGAAAAACGGAACCAAGCAGCGTTGTCTGAGGAGAATGAGGCGGTAGCTACAGGCGTTATTTAGCTGTACTACAAGCTGGTAAACAATGGCTGCTGCTGCGGAAGTGATTGGCTCTGAAACAGACAGTTTCCACTGATAAACTGCAGTATTTCTGCACTTTAAAGAGGGAAACACAAAAATTAGCAATGTCTGTGATGAATAGGAGGTTATTTCTTTATGCATGGCAGATATAAAAGGTTTAAGCTTTTTTATTTTAGGAGTTTGATGAGGGGAAGTCTTTTTTACCTTTAGGAAAATTGCTTTAGAAATTAGATTTATTAATGCAGGTACAAGTTGCATTGATATCTCCTGATTTAAGAGGAGCTGAAGTTCCACAGCTGAGCTGTTGTTCCACTTAAACAGTGATTACATTTCTCATCGGGAGCACAGATACGTCTGCATGATTCTGCGTTCTCAGCTCGTCCTAAAGCAGCTCTGCCGTGTCATTAAATATTCCCAGGAGTGAACTTCCTCCTCACAGGATGTCGTTTCTGATTATCATATTCATAACTGTGTTTGCATGTTGGAGCAGCAGCCTGCCAGCTTCACAGCGCTCGGAGAGAGTGAGGTGTGATGCAAACCGACTTGACGCCCTCCCACGTTGTTGAAGCCATTTAAAGTTCGTAACCCCTGTGCAGAGAGGGTGAGGGGTTCTTCTTCGTCGGTGTGAGGAATGTTGTGTTATCCTGTGCTGGATCAGGATCCTGAACTCATCATGTCACAACTCGGTCACGTTTATCTGATTGGAGGCGTGGAGCAGCTCTGATTGTGTTGTTCCTGAGCCTTCAACACCACGATGGTCTCAAACATTCCTCTGGTTGGAGCGTCTGTGCCCCCCCCTCCCCCCAGTGGTGCCCGTGTGGATGAATGTGTCCTCTGTGTGCAGCAGCAGGGGGGGCCGGGGGCTGCAGAGGGTTGGTGTTTATACGACTCATGAATAGAAGAGAGCCAGGTACACTCCTGCCTCAGAAATGAGCTATTTTTAAAAAAACGCCTCTCTGAGTGTGTGGAGGAGAAACATGGCGGCCGTGCCAATGTTTTTGAAAGGGTTTTACTGTAGCCAGAAACACCAAACCCAGCATGTTTGTGGGTTCGTCTCATCTGCACCATCTGAATATTTCAGCCGCTGTGCTCAAATATTTACCCACAGCTTTCTTATTTTTAGTTTCAGTCTGTGCTGTTCGCAGATCACGTCTTAGATTTCTGCATCCATGTTTGCATCGTCCTTTAGTCTGATCACTCTAAAATGATGCATGTTCTGTCATCTTTCTTTTGTCCTCTTTTTTCCAGTTTTATATTTTTTCTTGCCCACATGTACACACGTGGACTTGAACAGATATTTTTGCTCCATATCAGCGTTTCATATTTTACATTACAAGCCCATTTATGTGGCAGATAGGTCGTTTGTAAGTCAGTTGGATGTTAACAAATTTTAATGGCATTAAATCTGTGGCATGTGATGTTAAAGTGATGAATTCACTTATTTTTTTTTTTAATGGAAGAACTTTTTATTGACTAACATTTGGGATGCACTGTCAGTTTTTTTTGCAGATATCAAATATGCTGATATTAAGCTGATATCAGCATTGATATATATTAGTGCTGTTAATTGATTTGAAAAATTGATCAAGTTAATCACATCGCTGTGCTGTGATTAATTGTGATTAATCACATCATTTCTTTAGTTTTAGTAATTTTGAGATTTTTACAAGTACTTGTTATTAACACAGTGTTTATTTTCATTACTTTAGCTTAATGTACAGCACTTTAAAAGCGCTTTTCACAGAAAATATAAATATTAAAAAGTGCTTTTATTTTGATCATTTTTATTATTAAAATTTTTGTGTGTTCATGAGTTTAGAAAAGCACCTTCAAATTAGTTTTAATTGACACTCCTGTAAATAATGAAGGTGATCAGTAGGTTTTACTGTGAGAATTAATATTACATTTCAGCCTTTTTTAAATTCTTAAACATGTAATAAATAACACATTTTTAAAAAAGTAATTATAATAATTATTATTATAATTATCTATAAATAAACATTTAAAATACTACCACTTGTATTTTTGTTTGAGATAAATTGAGAAGTATGGTGTTTAAATGAAGAAATATTAAACAAACTAGAGTTTCTAAACTTATTTGTGGTTTGTAAATCAGAGTGTCTTCATTCACTGATCAATAATATTTATAAACTGCAGTAGAGCCCAGCAGACAAACACATCAGGTAGAAAGTAACTTGTGCTGTAAAGTGAATGATCAGGTGTGCTGTTACCTCGAGGTAGCTGAATCTGCTGACTGATGTCCAGTGGTCTCTGGTCAGTGTAATAAATGTAGCTCAGGCCAGCTGCTCCGCTTTAGTTGCCTTTTAAGCTGTCATACAGTTCAGGGATTCTTGTGACAGTAGTTCTCGTAGGTGTTCTGAAGGACGGGTCATCGAGGCGACCCAGATGATGTCTTGAAGCCCCTTGTTGTCAACGATGTCCATGGTCTGCAGTCTCTGGCGACCCATTAGCGATAGCATAAGCTAGCTTAGATGTTGTTGTTTTGGTGACAAATCTGGGTCTGCTGGACTGCGCTGGTGTAGCTTGGCGTTATGGTTTGATCGTGTGGTGTTGTTAGCGTTGTTGCTAACCTTAGCAACATTAGCTATCATGGCTTGATCCTGTGGTGTTGTTAGCATCTTTGCTAACATTAGCAACATTAGCTTTCATGGCTTGATACCATGTTGTTGTTAGCATCTTTGCTAACATTAGCAACATTAGCTATCATGGCTTGATCCTGTGTTATTGTTAGCATCTTTGCTAACATTAGCTATCATGGCTTGATCCTGTGCTGTTGTTAGCATCTTTGCTAACATTAGCAACATTAGCTTTCATGGCTTGATACCATGTTGTTGTTAGCATCTTTGCTAACATTAGCAACATTAGCTATCATGGCTTGATCCTGTGTTTTTGTTAGCATCTTTGCTAACATTAGCTATCATGGCTTGACCCTGTGGTGTTGGTAACACCTTTGCTAACATTAGCAACATTAGCTTTCATGGCTTGATCCTGTGGTGTTGTTATCACCTTTGCTAACATTAGCAACATTAGCTGTCATGGCTTGATACAGTGTTGTTGTTAGCATCTTTGCTAACATTAGCTATCATGGCTTGATCCTGTGGTGTTGTTAGCATCTTTGCTAACATTAGCAACATTAGCTGTCATGGCTTGATACAGTGTTGTTGTTAGCATCTTTGCTAACATTAGCTATCATGGCTTGATCCTGTGGTGTTGTTAGTATATTTGCTAACATTAGCAACATTAGCTATCATGGCTTGATATGGTGTTGTTGTTAGAATCTTTGCTAACATTAGCTATCATGGCTTGATATGGTGTTGTTGTTAGCATCTTTGCTAACATTAGCTATCATGGCTTGATCCTGTGGTGATGTTAGCATCTTTGCTAAAATTAGCAACATTAGCTGTCATGGCTTGATACAGTGTTGTTGTTAGCATCTTTGCTAACATTAGCTATCATGGCTTGATCCTGTGGTGTTGTTAGTATATTTGCTAACATTAGCAACATTAGCTATCATGGCTTGATCCTGTGTTGTTGTTAGCGTCATTGCTAACATTAGCTATCATGGCTTGATCCTGTGGTGTTGTTAGCATCTTTGCTAATGTTAGCAACATTAGCTATCATGGCTTGATACCGTGTTGTTGTTAGAATCTTTGCTAACATTAGCTATCATGGCTTGATACCGTGTTGTTGTTAGAATCTTTGCTAACATTAGCTATCATGGCTTGATCCTGTGGTGTTGTTAGCATCTTTGCTAACATTAGCAACATTAGCTATCATGGCTTGATACCGTGTTGTTGTTAGAATCTTTGCTAACATTAGCTATCATGGCTTGATCCTGTTGTGTTGTTAGCATCTTTGCTAACATTAGCTATCATGGCTTGATCCTGTGGTGTTGTTAGCATCTTTGCTAACATTAGCAACATTAGCTATCATGGCTTGATACCGTGTTGTTGTTAGAATCTTTGCTAACATTAGCTATCATGGCTTGATCCTGTTGTGTTGTTAGCATCTTTGCTAACATTAGCTATCATGGCTTGATCCTGTTGTGTTGTTAGCATCTTTGCTAACATTAGCTATCATGGCTTGATCCTGTTGTGTTGTTAGCATCTTTGCTAACATTAGCTATCATGGCTTGATCCTGTGGTGTTGTTAGCATCTTTGCTAACATTAGCAACATTAGCTATCATGGCTTGATCCTGTGTTGTTGTTAGCGTCATTGCTAACATTAGTAAAGATGTGTTTTGCCCGGTGGTGGTACCTCAGACTCGTTGTGCTTCGGTGTACAGACAGCTCATCACTCCAGTATGTACACACAACTGTTGTTTTGTCCAGACGTCCATCAGGCAGCTTCTCCTCAATCATCACTGCTGGCTGCATTTGACCTGCCTTTAACCTTTTCACCACAGGGACTTAAAGAAATGCGCAGGAGGACTACGGGAGGAAGTTGTGGTCAAACTTAGTCATATGATTAAATTGCTTTATTATTCTTTTAACGCATTAAGCTTTCCACATTAATGATGGGCGTTAACGCGTTTATATTAACAGGCCTAGTTTAAACACAGTGCTTTAAAGTCCATGCGGTTGTATGCTGAACCAAGAAGTTTATTTTCCAGGTGTAATCTGCTAATACTGACATGCATCCTCGCTCTAAATGACCCCAGAATTAACGGCATGTAAGCATTTTTACACACCAAGGAGAATTCTCTCCAGCTCTTTATATCCTCCAATAATCTGAGGAAGTCTAATTGCACTAAATCTACATCCCCAAATAGCCGTTCTTACTTCAGTTTTAATGTCTGGAGACATGATTCTATTTGTATCAGAGCAGCTCTGAGGCCTAATGCAGCTCTGAGAGAGGATGAGAGCCACAAATGGACTTCATGTTCATCATGTTAATGCAGCTCTCCTCCTTCCTGTTTCTCTATCTTCCTACTTGGCGGGTGTTTATTATTCCTCTTTCCCCCACCGAGGCTCTCTCCATTCCGCGAAACTATCAGGATTGTTTATTTGTGAGGAGCTGAGGTGGTTGGAGATGTTTGAAGTCCTCTTTGATCTTCATGCTGCAGAACTCTGTCCCAGCTTTTCTGCATGCACGATTCAGCTGCATGTGCAGAAAATCATATTTACCTGCTAATGATCCAAGTAGAGCCAGCGCTCGCTTTTCTCAGCGTGGAGCATGACCGTGAGAGGCAACAGAGCAGAAACATGATGAAGGGCACCATCCTCCTCAGTCAGAGCTGCAGGACGAGCCGGCTAAGACCAGGGGAGGATTTCTGCTGGTCTCTCCTTGTCTCTGGTTCCTGGTCATTTATCAGAGCCTGTTTATTCAGGGTTAGGTTAAACCTTTTGAACCGTCTCCTACTCACAGATGGTACCTTCACTCTGCACTCGCTCCGTTATCGAGGCTCTGCTCCCGGGGGAGGATCGGCTTTCACCCTCGGAGGTGAAGATCATGGAGACCCAGTATCTCCCATTAAGGGCGCTCATCACTTCACGCCTGATGTGCTAGTCTCTTTGGTTCTTTGTCCTCCACACATGATCTAGACCTGCCACCTTTGTTTGCTCTTTATGGAGTTTGTGTGCAGGTTAGGAGGGAGGATGCATATCCTGCTTCATGCTTTCTTCTTTATATGGTAACTTTTTCTTCCAGAAGAGAAAACAAAATAACAAAAAAAGCAAATTTTAGGCTAAAAAAGCAGTGAACTAACAGATGAATAACACAACTTGTCCATTATTCATGCAGCCTTGAGTTTTGACCAAGCAAACATGTCAAATATGGCAGACAAAGCTGCATAAATTGGGATTAAAAGATGAACTTTGAATCTTTTGAAGTTTGCAATCAACGGCATCCAAAAGCAATGCTCCCGCTGGATGAAAGATTCTCTTTGGCTGCTAAATCAACCTTCAGTTTGCCTGTTTGGAGTTTATCTCCTGATATGTGCAAGATTACAGTCTCCTTATCCACACTAGGGCTGTAAAACACCCACAATCCCCATGACCCCGCTCTTTGTAGCCCTGCAGGCTCCTAATCATCCATCACAAATAAACAAAGCATGGTGAGGACAGAGCCATTGCTTTAAATGGTCACTGAACCTAATGACCTGTGGATTGTTCTGATTTTTCAGTGGTAAAGGGAATGAGCTTTGGCTCATGTGTTTCTGGGTTTCCTGGCTCTGCTGTAGGACTATGTGGTTGTGATCAAGGTTTGGGTTTTGTTGCTTCCATTCAAAGTTGATCCGTTGCTCCCTTAAGTTGGATGTGAAGATGCACGTCTGATTTTTCTGATGCCAGTGAGAGATTTGACTAGATGCATCGTTGTCTGCAGCCATCTATCAAAACACAGTATTTCTGTCTGCTACCCAGCGGACCAATCACAGGGCTTACAGTCGGACATATTTTGCGGCGCGGTTATATTTCTTTAGAAGATGCATGTTGGCTGCCAGTGCAGGCCTCTGCTTTGATTTGCAGACGTTGCAGCTGCGTCATTTAGCTGCAAAGGTCTAAATTAGGGTGAAGTCTTTGGTTTGGTCTGTCAAGCTCATGTAAACATGGTTCATCTATTCTTTTATTCATAATAATAATAATCTTATATATTTATATTTTAGTATATTGATGTTTTTCAGAGCAGAAGAGTGGCTAATCTGCAGAACCAGGAGAATTCCCAGTGAGCCGGGCTACTTTAAGGTCCGGTGTATAGTGACAGTAGAGCAGTGACACTCGACCTGTGGCTCCTGGTGTGATGATTTAAGGCTGTTTTGGAAAAGGGAAACTTTAACCTCAGAAGTTAATCACATTATTCAGTTTGTTTCCCAGAGTTACACAGAAGGCTTTAATCGTCAAACATAATTGTCCCATTTTTGCCACATTTATCTCATTTTTGCCCTTTTTCACCCAATTAAGCTAACTTTGCCATTAAAAACCACTTTTCCCTACATTTTTGCCCATTTTTGCCACTTCTTTTTGCCCCTTTTTTCCCATTTTTGCCCCTTTTCACCATTTTTTCACAACTTTTCTCTAATTTAAGCTACTACTTGCCATTAAATACCACTTGTGTCCTCATTTTTTGCACATTTTAGTCACCTTTCTCTAAGTTTTTTGCCACGTTTTTACCACTTTTGGCAACTTTTGCCCCCTTTAACTTACTTTTATCGCTACTTCAAGCTGTTTTTGTCACTTTTGTGAAAGTACTTTTCAACTACAGTCATGGACGAAAGTATTGGCACCCCTGGAATTTTTCCAGAAAATACACCATTTCTTTTTTTTTTTCTTTTTTTTTTTTTTTGGGCCTTTTTTAGATAGAGGACGACAGTGGATAGACTCAGAAATAGGGAAGAGAGCGGGGAGAGACATGCGGGAAATGGTGCCACAGGCCAGACTTGAACCCGGGCCGCCCATGCACATGGTGCACGCCCCAACCACTCGACTACCAGCGCGCCCCAAAATATACCATTTCTCCCAGAAATTGTTGCAATTACAAATGTTTTTGGTATACACGTGTTTATTTCCTTTATGTGCGTTGGAGCAACACAAAAACTCTGAAGGAAAAAAAAGACAAAATTGACACAATTTTACACAAAAGTGAAAAGATGTCTCTTTGGTTGAGCAGGGTTGAGTAACGCTGCAGTAGATAGATCCCACTGACTACAGTGACAAGCGCTCAGTGTTTGAGTAGCGTTCCCCTCAACACAAGATTCTCTCTCCCTAGTCTCTCTTTCTCTCTCTGGCTGCATCCCCAGACTAGGGTTGGGCTGGTCATCGGCACGGCTGAATATTTAAGTTGATACTTGGCATAAAGTCAATTATCTGTCTGCATTTTATTTACTGATAATCAGCCAAACTCAATCAATTCAAAAATGCTTCTTCAGCTCCACTGCAGGTTTGTCTTCTATTGTTTTGTTTTCACTCTCACCAGCCAATCAGCACTGAGGCCTGGGGGACACTGACACAGAGAATATGTGGCAACTTTCCTGTTTCCTGTTGTTACAGTGTTGCTTTGTGCTGTTTCTGATGTTGACAGAGCTAGTGCTAATTTTTTATTTTCCTTATTTTCTTAGCATGTAGTTTTACTTTTGCCAGGTTAAGTAGATTTTGTTTGTCATAACGAATACATATAGGTTCCAAATATAACTTATCGTTCACACACACTACCAATATTCTGTATCTATCTCTGAAAAGCTGGTATCAGTAGACCCTCACTAACGACAGTCATGTTCTCCGTCAAAGCGCTTGGTCTGGGAGGTCCGTCTGTGCCAGTCAGACTGGAAACAACCTTTTTTGGTGATGCATTTAAAATTTTTCTTTAAAAACAGTTAATCCCCCCACCAAAGTACAAGGTACTTTTGAAGACTTTTGGCCGTGTAGAAGACTGTGAAGTGAGGCCAGAGGAGTCAGGATCCATAATGTGTTTAAAAGAAGGCGAATGCAAGTGACAGCAAGTTGGATCGCAGCTTTCACCTGACTGAAGTCGTGTTCTCACCCTGCTCAGCTGCACTGATGCTTGAGAGTTGTAAACTTACGACTCTTTTATGAAGTCTGGTTTAACCCCTGCAGGTCAAATCAGCTGTTTCTGCTGCCGCGGTGATAACCTCTGGCTTCATTTTCACTGGTGCAGATAACCACTGAGAGTTTCAGCCGTTTGACACGGGGCTGATGTGACTGACTGTAGTAAACTTTACGATAACTTTCCTCCCTGTAGGGCAGGTGTGGGGCCCCGCTGAGGGGAGAGCTCTCCTCCTCGCTGAAACTAAATCCTGGTTTTGTTCCCACGTCGGTGCCAGAGCGTGAGCAGCGCTGCATTCAAATGCATCTGATGGAAACGTGCAGGAATGCCTCATTTGGCCCGAGCCCGTGTGAAGGGGAGGGGGAGGAGAAAGGAGTCTGGCATGCCGTTGCATAATCCCAGCAGCCGTTAACCCTTTGTGTCCTGGGCTGAATGAACTCATCGAGCGTCGGGCCACAGGCGGAGTGACACCGGGCAGCTCTCAATCAGCCTCAGCCCCGCCCCCCCACGCCGGCTGATTTAAACAGACTGAAAGGAGCTGGTGTTTAATGTTTGAAGCCTTCAGCTGTTTGTGAAAGAGGTCAGTGGTCTACAAGTGACCTCCAGACCGCCGGCTTATTGTTAGGAGAGGATATATGTTTACCTTCTGGAGTTTACATGTCCCTGTGTCTGTGCTGGCTCACCACAGCTCCAGTTTACTCTCTCTGCTGTGTTTGGATCAACTTCCCATTATGCTGGCTTTGTTGCGGGGACGCTTTGGTCTCTGCTGCATATGAACTCTGCAGAGCTGGGACATACTATCACACATACTCTGACACTTTAAGCGTTCCTTTACCAGCTCTTTGTGCAGTTTGTGGGAGCTGCAGAGCGTCCAGGTTCCTTTAAATCCGCTCTCACACATCTTGGATGTTAACCAAAGGCCATGGCTCTGAGCTTTAGAGGAGAGCAGCTCTGTCTTCTTAGGTTTTCATACAAAAGCTGCCCTCTACTTTTCCACAAAACACGAGTCAATCAGAAGAGTCTGTCGGGCCAAGTTCTCAGTCATCGGGTAGTGGCAGAAAAACTCATTTCTATCTGAGAGCTGCCTCTAGTTTTTGTTTACGTGTTTGTTAGATCCAGCTAGAGCAGCGTTACTCAAACCTGCTCAACTAAAGAGCTAAAATGTTGAAAAATACAAATGCAAAATGGGCTAAAAGCAGCTAACACTGAGAGAAAAGTGGCACGAATGGTAGGAAAGTAACAGAATAATGAGTTAAAGGTGGCAGAAATGGTCAAAAAGTGGCAAAAACGTAGAAAAAAAAGAGAGAAAAGTGAATAAAATGGGATCAGAATCAGAAAAAAGGTGGAATAATTGGGCAAGAAGGGGCAAAACCATGCATTAAGTAGGATAAAGTGTCATGAATGTGTGAAAAGTGACAAAAATGGGCTAAAAGCAGTTAACATTAGGAGAACAGTGGCACAAAAAGGCAGAAAGTGGCAAAAATGGGTGAGAAGTGGCAAAAAATGAGTTACAGGTGGCTGAAATTGTCAAATAGCAGCAAACACTGGGAGAAAAGTGGCACAAATAGTAGGGAAGTGACCAAATAATGAGTTACAGGTGGCAAAAACAGTCAAAAAGTGGCAAAAACGTGGAAAAAAGAGTGAAAGTGACTAAAATGGGCGAAAATCAGAAAAGGGTGAAAAAAATGGGCAAAAAGGGGCAAAAAAATGCAAAAAGTAGGATAAAAGTGTCATGAATGGGTGAAAAGTGACAAAAATGGGCTAAAATCAGCAAACACTGGGAGAAAAGTGGCACAAAAAGAGAGAAAAGTGAATAAAATGGGTAAGAAGTGGCAAAAAATGAGTTACAGGTGGCTGAAATTGTCAAAGTGGCAATTAAAACAAGTTAACGATGGCAAAAATGGTCAAACAGCAGCAAACACTGGGAGAAAAGTGGCACAAATAGTAGGGAAGTGACCAAAGAATGAGTTACAGGTGGCAAAAATGGTCAAAAAGTGGCTAAAATGAGTGAAAAGTGACTAAAGTTGGCACAAATTAGCAAAAAGGTGGGGAAAATTGGCAAAAGGGGCATTTAATTGAAAAAAATCAGGATAAAAGTATCAAAAATGGGCTAAAATGGACAAAAAGGAAATTGCGAATAAGGGCAATGAAAATATACAGAAAGAAATAAAGGTTGACAATTAAATTTGATGATTAAAGCTTCCTGTGTAAGTGTGGGAAACAAACTGATTAGTGTGACTTACAATGGATAATTTCTGAGGTCGTAGTTTCCCTTTTTTAAGGTTTTCTGAGGGAAATATATTTCAGATTAGGACATAGAAGAGCCACCAATCATCACAAATGAGCCACATGTGGCTCTAGAGCCACACGTTGAGTATCACTGAGCTAGAGTGTCTTTGTTAAAAGAAGAGAGGATAAACACAGCCCTGTCCCAACATTTTTAAGATGTGTTGCTACCATCAAGTTCAACAAGAGCTCATATTTTCATGAAATAGTAAAATGTCTGCGTTGTTAATGGTTAACTGTGAATAAAATCTGGGTTTATGAGATTTGAAAATTATTGTTTTAAATTTTACACAGTGACACAATTTTTGTGGAATTGGGGTTTTAGTTTTCATTGGAGAATAAGCTGAATAAAAATGTGTCACATTTTCATTGTGTACTATGATGTTAACCGTAAAAGTGAAAACTCACACAGGCTTAGATCCATCGCCTTGAAGGATGCTGTGGACTAGAGTTCTGGCTCTGCAGGGGTTAAAGATCCACTCTGGAGGATGATGCTGTGGATCAGAGTTCTGGCTCTGCAGGGGTTAAAGATCCACTCTGGAGGATGATGCTGTGGACTAGAGTTCTGGCTCTGCAGGGGTTAAAGATCCACTCTGTGGATGTCTGAGGCTTTATCTTCACAGTTCAAACCTCCTCTCAGCTGCTCCTTTGCTTTGCGGTGGTTCAGAGTTTGAGTTTAAACAAAGCATGTGATTGGTTGATGTGGTGTGGACTTTCCAGAGTCTGGCAGCCTTACGTTCTAGAGTGGTCAGATCTGTGTTTCCCATCATGGTCCGGTCTGAAGTGGGTCTGAATGATAAAAGCTGTTCTCGTGTCTCAGTCGGGCCAGTGCTTAGGTTGACATCTTTAACATCCACTTTGTGGTTTAAACTCAAAACTCTTTCTCCTTGTTTACCACGTTTCTGTCATCCGTTTATTCCTTTCCTTCTTGTAAATTATTGTTGTAGTGAGATCACAGCTTTGGTTTTCATCTCTCTGTGGCCTCTTTTTCATTCTGTGCCACGTAAGCTTCAGTGTGAACACATCACAAGAGTCCAGACCTCCTCCACCCCAGCCTCCTCCTTTATAGCTGAAAGCTTGCTGCACCCTCATATTCAGATTCTGCTACTATGTATTCATTGCTTCTGAATATTTTTATTGTTTTCAATGCACACTGTCATAAATTCATCCATCCATACAGGGTTTCTAGCTACGCACTCCCTGCAAAGTCAGAACATGCTGCTTGACTAAGTGTAGGTTGTAATATACAATTGCAAGAAAAAGTATGTGAACCCTTTGGGATTTCTTGGATTTCTGCATAAATTGCTCAGAAAATGTGTTCTGATCTTCATCTAAGTCACAACAATAGACAAACACAGTCTGCTTAAACTAATACCACACAAAAATGATATGTTTTCATGTTTTTATTGAACAAAACATGTAAACATTCACAGTGCAGGGTGGAAAAAGTATGTGAACCCCTAGGCTAATGACTGGTTGACCCTCCTTTGGCAGCAATAACCTCAACCAAACGTTTCCTGTAGATGCAGATCAGGTCAGGAGGAATTTTGGACCATTCCTCTTTACAAAACTGTTTCAGTTCATCAATATTCTTGGGATGTCTGGTGTGCATCGCTCTCTTGAGGTCATGCCACAGCATCTCAATCAGGTTGGGGTCAGGACTCTGACTGGGCCACTCCAGAAGGCGTATTTTCTTTTCTGTTTTCCTGCAAAATGTCTTGATAAATTTGGGAATTCATTTTTCCGTCAATGACAGCAATCCATCCAGGCCCTGAGGCAGCAAAGCAGCCCCAAACCATGATGGCCCCTCCACCATATTTCACAGTTGGGATGAGGTTTTGATGTTGGTGTGCTGTGCCTTTTTTTCTCCACACATAGCGTTGTGTGTTCCTTCCAAACAACTCAATTTTGGTGTCATCTATCCACAGAATATTTTGCCAGTAGTGCTGTGGAACATCCAGGTGCTCTTTTGCAAACTTCAAACATGCAGCAATGGTTTTTTGGACAGCAGTGGCTTCCTCCGTGGTGTCCTCCCATGAACTCCATTCTTGTTTAATGTTTTACTTATTGTAGATTTGTCAACACAAATGTTAGCATGTGCCAGAGATTTCTGTAAGTCTTTAGCTGAGACTCTAGGATTCTTCTTCACCTCATTGAGCATTCTGCGCTGTGCTCTTGCGGTCATCTTTACAGGACGACCATACCTAGGGAGAGTAGCAACGGTGCTGAACTTTCTCCATTTGTAGACAGTCTGTCTTACCGTGGACACATGAACATCAAGGCTTTTAGAGATACTTTTGTAACCCTTTCCAGCTTCATGCAAGTCAACAATTCTTGATCGTAGGTCTTCTGAGAGCTCTTCTGTCCCAGGCATGGTTCACATCAGGCAATGCTTCTTGAGAACAGCAAACTCATGACTGGTGTGTGTTTTTTATAGGGCAGGGCAGCTTTAACCAACACATCCAATCTCATCACATTGATTGGACTCAAGGTTGGCTGACTCCTGGCTCCAATCAGCTCTTGGAGAAGTCATTAGCCTAGGGGTTCACATTCTTTTTCCACCCTACACTGTGAATGTTTACATGTTTTGTTCAATAAAAACATGAAAACATATATTTTTGTGTGGTATTAGTTTAAGCAGACTGTGTTTGTCTATTGTTGTGACTTAGATGAAGATCAGAACACATTTTCTGAGCAATTTATGCAGAAATCCAAGAAATCCCAAAGGGTTCACATACTTTTTCTTGCAATTGTAGATGATTTATAGCTTGAATTTGTTGAAAAATACACAAGATGAGGTACGTAGTAGTAATCTCATATCAAATTGCAATACTGGGGAAAAGAATCGCAATTAGATTATTTTTGCAAGCTTTCAGCCTCAATTCATGGTGTCTGTCCTCTTTTCACTCCTGTCTTTATTTATTTAAAAACTTCAAACTCTGATCTGATAATAAAGGAATCGTGCAGAAATGGAGTGCTGTGTAGACACTTTATTCTTTCTGCTCTAAGGACTTTTTGATTTATTTTCTTTCCTGTGTTTTCTTCTCTGCGGACACTAACGTGGGTATAAACCCCAAACATTCCTCTGCTTATCTCTGCGTACCAGTACGTTCTAGATTATGGTGTGAAAATGTTAAAAAGAGGATTTATTCTGGATTGATCTGTGCCTGTGCCTCTGTTATTATCCTCTTCTCTGTTTGTCCAGAAACTTCCAGTAACAGTGAAACCAGTCGATAAACGGATTAATCGATCGTCTCAGTAATCTCCTAAACCTGCTCTGACCGGAGCTGTGTTTAATGATTCCTCTCTGGCGGCGTTATGACTACGACGGCGTTATTGTTCAGCGTTAGTCGACGGTAATTACACGAGCAGAGAGCTCATTATGGCGCCGTTCTTCTCTGACGGCTTTAATCGCGTTAAACATCCTCTGCTTCATCTCTGCTGCTCTACTACACTCTGGTTCACCTCCTCTTCACTCCTTCGCTCCACTTTCTCAAACTGTGCCAAACCCCGAATCCCTTTAAACCCCCTCCTCCTCTCACTGAACCCCCTCCTCCATCGTCTTTTTAACCCCCTCCTCTCCTTGTTAAACCCCCTCCTCTCCTCGGCTGCCCTTTCTCTGAACCTCCCCCAGAGTCGTCTGTGTCGGGGCAGACCTCAGAGAGTTTTTAATCAGCTCTGACTGAGGGATGGCACCGACCAGAGGAGGCAGACCGAGGAGAATTTCTACACCAGCGTGTTTTTGTAAAATCGGGACCCCTTTGTTCCATGTTTGGGGAGAGACCGTTGATCAGAGAGGAGCTCTAATGAGCTCAGAGATTTATGAAAGGAGATCAAGCTGGGTTTTTTTTTTTTTGGATGATTAAAAACTGTTTCACCCTCCTGATTCTGACTCTGATGCAGAAATTTTAAAATAGCCCAATGAGGAGTTCCCTTCAAATAAAGTTATAATAAAAACATGCTCAATATCTAACAAATACGTAACATCCGTACATTTTCTACCCCCTATCTGAGGTTGAGATGGCAGCAGACTTAGAAAGATGACCCCTAGGCGATCCCAGACAGGAAATATAATCCCTCCAGCAAGTCCTGAAGGTCTTCTCCAAGTTGGACGGGCCTGGCGACCCGAAGGCATCCTGACCAGATGCTTGAACCACCTCACATTTATCCCTTCATTGTGCAGGAGCAGAGGGTCTGGTGTCCACCCTATCTCTAAGGCTGAGCCCAGACATGCTGCTTGTACCCACAATCCCATTCTTTCAGTCACCACCCGAAGCTCATGACCATAGGCAAGGGTTAAATGTAGTGATTCCTCTTCACACTCAGCGATGCTGATGCTGCACTGATCCGTCTGTGAATCTGTCCACCTGTGCGTCGTGCCGGGAGAATATCCATCTGTTTTTTTCTGAGTTGTTTTCAGCAGAGCAACACAAGGTCAGAGGTCGGTTCAGTAACATCTGCTGCAGGAAGCTGCTTCCTGTTTGTATGACATCATTTCCTCCATCCTCCATCAGCACTGCAGCTTGGGAGGGAGATGTTTGGTATTTATCTTAACCTTCAGCTCTGTGTGATTCTAAGTCAAAACTTCTGCCTGTTTTAATGGTTTTAATAACATTGGTATGAATTGTGTCAGGGATGGTTTTGCACGGGGAGTGTTTGACCGTCACTGGTGGAATTTCTGCTACAGGATGCAACACTCATCACCAGATTAAACGTGTGTTGTGTTGTCATGCATACAGGAGGCATAACTGACACCAATGTTAGTATAGCAGAGTGATAAGTGATAGACAACAGCTCAGTCCGAGTCCAGTCATCAGCAGGTTTCACTGAAACACTTAGTTAAAACAAGCTCTTTTCTCCTTAAGTTTAATGGATGTAATAACAGCAACATACAGCGAGTGTTCTCACTCTGCACAGCGTCTCTGTCGGCCTCTCTGTGGCTAATACAAGCAACAGGCTGCACTGCTAACCACAAAGCAGATGGATACGCCCGTTTCCGTGTTTCTCACTGGTGAATCCATCTTGCAAAGCTCCCATCTGAACTGTTTGGGCTCGGTTAGAAAGTGACAGGACCAATCAGCGTTGAGGGGCAGTACCTTCGGGCGCAGCGGAGTTGTGACGTAAGCAAGCAACAACAAGAGGGCGGTGCATGACATTAGCGTGGATGCTGCTAAAGCGCCAGTTTTATCAGAACTTGACGACATTTCTTCATTAAAAGAAGAACAAAGAACAGCAGTGAGTTGTTTTCAAAAATGACAAAAGTCGAGTACTGACATGTCTACAGTCACCATGGTTCATGTTATGCAGTTCTCTATGGAGTTTACTCCTCGGTAGTGGCTATGATGTCACCTGTTTTGTTGCTCTGATTGGCCCGTGAAGATGAGACGTTCATCCAATCACCCTCTGAGTTTTCTTTCAAAGGCTCTACCTCTTCCCAAACACCATTCATGGAAGGTTTACCAGATGGATGTGTGAAACAAATCCATCTGGCGTCTGAGGTTACTGCACAGGAGCGACTCGTCACATCTTCAGCCCAACACTGCCGATTCATCTTATAACTGCTTAGACCAGGGCCACCCAAACATTTCAGCTGGTGACCCCCAAAATACCAGCACCAGAGACCAGGGACCCCCACCATCACTGGACGTTAACCCTCTGAGGTTTCGGGGTATTTCCTCAATTTTCACATCATTGTTTAATTCACCTTTTTAAGATACTAGCAAATAACACAATACCCAAGTGGCCGTTGGCCCTGTAATGCTGGCTGTGAATCATGTGGGATGGCAAGCGAGGTTGGAAGTGAAAGATGAGGTTCTCTCGTTTATGGGAGTGTTTGAACTGCATTTTTACGACGTAACATGGCAGAGATATTGATAAAATCAGCCGACCTCAGAGGGTTACAGTGCTGTAAATTCATTCACAAATTCAGCACAGATTTCACTCATTAACTTTGGTTTTATTTTACATTTTTAGACAGTAATGGCCAAAATATACCCCTTTGAATTATTTTAAAATTCTCTTGTGTTTTTTTTTTTTGGTAGCAAGCGTCAAATGAGCAACTCACAGGCTGTGAGTCTGTACGTCACAACTATAAATGCCAGGCCAAAAGCTCAAGTAGTGTTAGCAGCTGGCAGGATTACAAACTCCAATTGTCACACAGGGTCACTGGACCCTTAACGATGTGGGCGAATGATTCATGGGAAATACTCCTGAGTTGACTCATCTGCAGGTGAAATTAAAAGTGAATTCCAGTGATCGTTATCAGCTATTTCCAGCCTCATAAACACCACATATGTTGTGATGTCCGTGCAGGTGCAGTCAGCTCACGGAGAAGAAGATGGCATTTCCTGTCTTTATCTGAAAATGAAACAATGTCCACCATCAACTGAGCCCCCTCCTCCAATGAAAGGACAGGAAGTAGATGCTTTTTTTCCTTCTTTTCATCGCCATTTCCTCCTGGCATCACGTCAGAGAGGGCGAATCCCCACATCTCTCAGTGCTGCTGCAGACCCCAGACACGCGGTCAGGGTCCCGTCTGTCCTCCCCGTGACCGGGTGTGGGGGCCTCTGCTGTCTGTCTGTGTGGGGAGGATGGGGGGGTGAAGGCCGGGGTCTCTGAGGGTCTGGACAGGCCGGGGGATGTTTGGCTTCCTGTGGTGCAGATGGACTCACACGAGGCGTTCACTGCCACTGGAATTTAAAAACACGTAAACAGACGGCCCAAAGGAAAGGGTTTGTGAGAGTTTCTGCATCTGTGAGTGCATATCAGCCATTTTTTATTCATCCTCTTTCTCCTGCATGCAGGACTGCAGAAGCTTTTCGGTGTGATAAAATGTTAAACGTGTTCATCCCTGCATGAAAACTCTCAGACTGTGGAGGTTTTGTCTGAGATAAGGCTGGACGAAACAGAAAAATATTAGGCATGCAATTCAAAGTCACTCCTCGGCTCTACATGCAAAAAAAACTCCCAGATTATATATGAAAATATCAGGATGAGCTTAAAAAACCCCTGAATTTTCTGTATTCAATATCATCTACAGTGTTTCCCAAACCTTGACATTACGTCGGTGTAGGACTGGGTGATACGGCCTAAAATTGATACGCCTGTCTTGTCTTTGAGTTTTCCCCTAGAAACCAACATAAACACTTGTTGACCAGCGTAAAGATGCTGAAAGATTATCCACTATGAATCTTCACACAGCATGTCGTCTGTCCTGACACGTTTCTCTAAGCCAGGGGTTCTCAACGTTGGGGTCGGGACCCCAATGAGGGTCGTGAGACACTGAGAGGCGGTCTCCAGATGACTTAAACAAACTAAGAACATTTTTGATTTACACTGTCGCCACTTAAACCAATTTTCACCACTTTTTCCCACTAATTTTACCAATTTTAACACATTTTTGCAACTTTTGCCCTTTTTTCTGCCTGTTTTTGCAACTTCTAAACCAAATCTTGCCACTCCCGGCCTATTGTTGGCTCTGATGACACATTATTGCCACTATTAATTAGGGCTGAACGATTTGAGAAAATCTAATTACGATTTTTTTCCACAAATATTGCAATGCAATTTATTATGTGATTATTTTAAGGTCCCTCATCTTATATATTATTCAACAAACACAAAGAAAAAGTCGTTCTAAATTAATAACTAATGCAATACTAGATAAATTAAACTAGGGGAAAAAGATTTTTTTAAAAATCGAGCAGGAAAAGTAGGATTTTACTTAACTATTTTGAAAAAAAAAGACACTTTTATACATGCACACTGGTAGCACATGAAATTTCTGCTGCAAAAAAATTGTATCAGACCAGTATTTTGACACATTTCAGGGTAAAAAAAAATTGCACTGTCTATGATTTGAAAATTGCAGCAGGCAAAATTGCAATTTAATCTAATTTGCAATTAATTGCACAGCCCTACTTTTAACCCCTTTTACTACTTATTAAGCCCCATTTTTGCCAGTTTCTGACCATTTCTGCCTCAGCCAACCCTTTTTTTTTGCCAATTTTCATCCCATTTCACCAAATTTCATCAGCCTCTTTTGAACTCCCTTTTACCACTTTATATGCCATTTTTTGCCTGTTGCTGTTGTCTGTTGCTTTTTTGCCACTTGAAACCATTTTTGTCATTTTAGCACTTCTAACCCCTTGCTGTGATTTTTTTACAACCTAATTTCACCATCTTTCCCACTATTTTTTGCCCTTGTTAACCAGTTCTAGCTATTTTTAATGTATTTTAATTCTATTTTTAACAAAAGGATAGCGTCTAAGAGGGCTACTAATAAAATGAATTAAAATGTGTTTCTTTGTTAAGAGTGGTTATTATTCAGGTTAAATATAAAATACCACAGCTTAATGTTGTAATGGACCATGATTTTGCTGGTCCCCAGTTTGGCTGGGCCCCAGAAAGCCCTCCCATCCCCCCCCCCCCAATGTACGGCCTTGTCTGCACATGACTATGTGCATGAATGTGCACGGCTGTGTTCAACCACCTTCAGGTACAGTGGGGGTCCCTGGTCTCTGGCACCTTTATTTTGGGGGTCCTGGGCTGAAAAGGTTGAGAACCACTACTCTAAGCCTCCCTTTCTTCAGTAAAAATCTTCTGGATCGTCTCTGAGTGATGAAGCCTCTCTCCGGTAAAAATCCTCTGGGTGGACTCAGAGAGACGAAGCCTTTCTCCCTGCTGCGTTTTTGCCCCATGACTTCACCGCCGCCCTTTCATCTCCTGGGATGGTTTCAGGCGGACGTGTTGCTCTCTCTTTGTGCTGCTCTCCTGTTCTGTCATTGAGGAGGAAGCAGAGAAAAGGCCCGAGTGAAAGCGACACCGCTGCCTCCTCCACAACCTCACAGGTCCGACTCAGAACCAGGTCAGGTGACACATGAGCCCCCGGTGCTCCTCTCGCTCCCTCGCTCTCCTTTTTCTTTTCCTCGCTCGCCCACATTCAGGTCGACGGTGGCTCGCTTTGAAGGCACAAACGTCCCCGGTGACTCCGGAGCAGCGAGCTCTGATAGAAAAGGAGGGAGGAAACGTGTCAGCTGCTGAAATGTCATGTTCAAACTGAACGTGAGCTGGGTGACGATCAGAAACACCTCCTTTTATTCTGCACACGCTCAGATCACACACAGAGAAATGTCTACCAGCACGAAGCTGTCGTCTGTTGCTTTTTCTGCAGGATAATTGATTTTTAGAGATGTTTATTGTTTATTATGATCCCACTAGCATTGGCACATGGCCACAGCTACTGTTCATGTTATTCATAATTAACTGATGAGCCCAGCTCTGGTTGTCACAGTAGAATCATTTTAAGTACTACTACTAGGGCTGGGCAGTTAATCGCGAATTAGATCAAATCGCAATATGGCATGCTGCAATTTTCAAATTGCAGTGTAATATTTCTTTAACCAGAAAAGTGTCAAAATATCAGTTTGATACAATCTTTTTTCTTTTTTTATGCTTTATACCAGTGTTACTCAATCCTGCTCAACCAAAGAGCCAAAATGTTGAAAAATACCTTTACAAGAGCCACAATCTAAGTGGTGAAAAGTGGCAAAAACAGCTTAAAGAAGTAATAACAATAAGTTAAATATGGCAAAATACTCAAAAAGCAACAAAAATGGGGAGGAAAAGAGTCAGAAAGTTGCAAAAATGGGTGAGAAGTGATTAAAAAATGAGTTACAGTTGGCATAAAATGATCCAAAAGTGGCAAAACTGTGGCAAATAAATGAGTGAAAAGTGACTGAAAGGTGCAAAATACAGGCAAAAGTGGAAAAATGGACAAAAAAACCTGGAAAGAAATGGTATTTAATGGCATAAGGAAGATGAAATGGGTGAAAAGTGGGGAAAGAATGGTGAAAAAAGGCAAAAATGGGAAAAGAGTGGCAAAAAAGAGTGGCTAAAATGTACAAAAACTAGGGAAAAAGTGGTATTTAATGAGAAAAGGTAGCTTAAATGGGTGAAAGTGGGGAAAAAAGGGTGAAAAGACCAAAAATGGGCTGCTGTACTGTGTTTGTATCCCAAAATGCATTGTGACTGGGCTGTGACCAACCAATTGCAAGGCTGTCTCATCGTCATGTCATGTTTTGTTAAACAGAGGACGTACACAGACTGAAACTGCAGAAGAGAACCTGAATGAGTTAGAATAGAGAGAAAGAGACACAGAGAGGCCGTGACGTGTTCCTCAGAGTCTCTGCTCTTTAAGTAAAGACTCAAATTCCCAAAGGTTTAAGGACTTATTCGTGTAAATATGTGAATATTCTGAAGACTCAAAATGATTTTTTTGTAGTTTTTTGTCCCAAAGAGATCAGAGAACAAGTTCATTCAAGTCTTTGAGTTAAATTACTGAATTTTGTTTTTCTTTTGTCTTTATAGTCCCATAAATTTTGCAGTGATATTAAGGGCTGAGCAATTAATCGCATATTAGATTAAATCGCGCTATGGCATGCTGCAATTTTCAAATCGCAGACAGTGCAGTATTTCTTTAACCTAAAAAGTGTCAAATACCAGTTTGATGCAATCTTTTTTTAGATCAGTGATCATCCCCTTTAATACAGCAGTTTGCTGTATGAGCTGAAATCACAATAAGATATATACATTTTCAATTGTTTATCCCTAGTTTAACTTATCTTATATTCTGCTTGATTTAACAAAGAATGATTTCTTGCTCATGTTTGTTGAACAACACGTAAAATGAAGAACCTTAATAATTGCATAGTAAATCGCAATATTGCGGGAAAAAAATTGCAATTAGATTATTTTCGCAAATCATTCAGCCCTAGTGACAGTACTGCAGCACACATATTCTTAAAGCCCAGGTTTTCCCTAAACAACTGTGTTCAGAGCCTGACTGTGAACTACAGAGTAGATACTTTTCAAGCTTTTTAAGACAAAAAGTCCAGGAGAGACACAATGGTTAAAAAAGAAAGCACAGGTCTCAGAGGGTTAAACTTATGATGAAAATATACTAGTAGTAGGAGCCAAAACATTTAGAAATAAAGAAATCACCTCAAAGTAGTAAAAACACCAGTGCTCAGAGCAGAATAAGTGTTTGAAATACTTGTTGAGTCTGTTTGTGTTGCTCTCATCCGGCTGACTGATGTTTGGGCTGAGTTTGTGTAAAGTTAAATAACTTTTAGAGCACCTTAAACCCCCCAGATCAGCTATTTATTTGTTGGAACACGAGTGAAAACCAAGAAACCCTTCAGTTTTATTTGGGCCCTTACTCCACAGTGGATGTTAGGGTTGTAAATGTGTCTGCTGCTGGGCTCCTTTCCACTGCAGAGCCTAAAGACAGGGGTGTCAAAGTCAAGGTGCGGGGGCCAAATCCGGCCCGTGGTGCAGTTATACCTGGCCCACCTGGTCATCATATTTTTATTAGAACTGTCCCACCAGTATAGGGTCTGCAGATTTCCTCCAGTATAAAAATGTAAATTTAACCTTGATGATTTATAATATCCTTGTTGAGTCAGGAAAAGTAGAAAAAGTAAACAGTAAAAAATAATTGGATAAAAAGTCAGGACCGTAGGAGAAATGATTTCTCTTTATTTTCAATTCTAAATCTCACAATTATGATGAAAGTTATGGTTTTGACTGTTTGTTATATATTTTAACCTTTACATCTCATAACTTTGACTTTTTATCTCATATTTTTACCTTTTAAATTAATAATTTTAAGTTTTAAACCCTATTTTGAACCTTTTAAAGTAATGATTTTGATTTTTATCTCATGTTTTGACCTTTTTCAGCTCCTTCCTTTGACTGTAACTCAAGTTTTTTTTACCTTTAAAACTCATGAATTTTAATTTTATTTCATATTCCGACTTTTCAAACCCGTGAATTAAAAATTTGTCTCATATTTTTTCCTTTGAAACTCACGATTTTGACTTTTAATTCTTTTTTACCTTTAAAACTCTTAATTTTCAATTTTATTTCATATTCTGACTTTAAAACTCTTAATTTTCAATTTTATCTCATTTTTTTTTTCCTTTAAAACTCATGGTTTTGACTTTTAACTCTTTTTTACCTTTAAAAATCTTAATGTCTAATTTTATTTCATATTTTTTAATTTCAAAACTCATTAATTTGAAAATTTATCTCATATTTTGACATTTTAAACTCATGATTTTGACTTAACTCTTGTTTTTACCTTTAAAACTCTTAAATTTTAATTTTGTTTCATATTTTGACATTTAAACTCACGGTTTTGATGTTTATCTCCTATTTTGATTTTTGAATGTCATGATTTTGAATTTTGTCTCATTTCTGTTGAATATTTCAACTCCTAACTTTCACTTTTATTTCATATTTTGACCTTTAAATCAAATAATTTTTAATTTTATATCAAATTTTGGCCTTTAAATCTCATGATTTTGACTTTTATTGCATTTTTGACTGTTAAAAATCATGGTTGCAGTTTTTTTTATCACATATTTGTCTTTTAAAAACATTACTTTGACTTTAAATGTCATATTTTTACCTTTAAAACTTATAAGTTTGACTTTATCTCAGATTTTGAGTTTTTAACTTATAATCTTGAGCTTTTAATCTCAAAATCATTGAGGTTGACAGTCAGTGGTTAAACATTGACCCTGTTTGGTCCTCAGGTTAGACCCAAATTCAGAGTCCAGCCCTGCTGTGATTAAGTTTGACACCCCTGGCCTAAAGCATGATAACTAAAGGCCAGATCAGTGTGCAGGAGTTTAGCCGGGTTTTGACCTGCGGGCCTTGTTGGTGGCGTCCGTCCTCAGACGTCTGTCGTGGTGCCATGGTAGGAGGAAAGACATTTAGAGAGAAGCGCAGAGCCTTTCCCTCCTCGACAGAACCGCTTCTACACCTCATTTATTAGATTCTTTTAAACATAACATTGTTAGAACATTGTGTAACCTGATGAAAGCTGCAGTTATTTTTACATCAGGCTCTCTATTAGAAAAGTCTTCAGATTCTCAGCCAACTCGCCGACATGAAAAGTCTGATCATGAATTAAAGAAGCTGAAGTATTCATGGAGGCTAACATGAATGTTTCTCATCAGAGCTGGATGTCCTGCAGCTCTTCCTCCGTCTGTGTTTGATCTTTTCTCTGGCTCTGAAACTCTTCCTCAAAGTCTGCCGCTCTTCAAAAGGCATTAAACATGAGTGAGTTCCTCCATGCGGGGGACTGCAGAGAGATGTTCACTGAGGGTTTAAAGGAGCCAAGTCTCACCTCTGCACCTCGTTTCCCTCCTCAAACACTCCCATTCACACAGTCACACTCATGCTGGTTATTTTTACAGAGATGTATTACTGAGGGTTCTCTGGAGCTGGCGTTTCCTCCCAGCTTTATTTCTGGTAAATGCTCCGTTTGCTTTGGGAATGTGGCTGTATTTTGTAAATGTTTATAGAAGGAAGGAAAAGTGCACTCGGCTTTGTTTTAATGATCAGTGAGACCACATTTGGCTCGTCATGAATACGTCTCAAAAGCCAAAGACAGCATTCATACAGCCAAAGATTCATGTCTTAATAATGTGCCGGTTAAGAAGAGTTGGAAATGGCGAACGCTCTTTAACTTGGCCGAATTAACAAAGAGTTTAAAGATGAAAGAAGCTGCAGATCAGGCTGAGAAACGAGGCCAGAAGAGAGCTCAACAGTGGCGTTATGACAGGAAGTGCAAATACGGCTCAGTTTCTCTCCAGTGGATTTGATCACTAGTATCCATGATGTCAGACCTTCTGAGGTAGTCTTACTGTGGCCTACCTGGGAGTAAAACACTGGTGAATGCTCCTGTAGTAGACACACGTTCCCGATCTTGTAAAGAACTACACTACCCATAATCCCAGGGAGTCACAGTGATTGGTGGAGCCCTCCGTTGCCATAGAAATGTTAACACATTATAATGATCGTATGATTAATGACCCCAGATGTAGAATCTGATGTTTGATGGAACATCAGGGAATGAAGGAATCACAATGGATTGTGGGATTTGTAGTTCCTTCACTCCTTCCAAAGTTACAGACACAGTTTTGTACCTTTACCTTCTCTGGCTTTAATTTTGCACCAAATCAAATGTTCCATAGCCACAGGTATTCAGGTACAGTGGCTGGTAGTGCCTGAAAATTATGGAAAAAATCAAAATCACCATTAATTGAACTTTTTTACCTCGGTTATGATTAATCAATGAGTATTTCACCCCTAACCTCCAACTCTGTTTGTTCTGTAAACATTTTAAAATTTTAAACGAATAACTGAAAGCTACATGCACAGATTAACAATTTATGGTTATTGATTGAAACAGTTGGAAAAAGAAACACATCAACTGAAATGATTTTTTTTAGGTCTAATTTTCCAAGAAAAGTAGAAAATAAACAACTTGTATTTCTTGCTGAAAACTAGATTATTTTTATAAGGGTGGTCCCGATCAGCATTTTTGGCCTCCGATCCCGATCCGATTTTTTGAAATTGAATATCTGCCGATACAGAGTCCCGATCTGATACTCATAATTACCTAGATTAGAGTTTCAATTGTTCCTACTAGATATCTCAGACTTATTCCATTTATCTCAGTGCAGCCAATATTGTTGTAAAAAAAAACATAAAATCACATTTCTGCTTAGAATGGTGTAATAGCTCTGTTTCACCTTTATCATCTGTCAAAAAATAAATGTACATATTCACTTAGTGCAGTGTTTAGTATTCAGTCAGACGATCAAAATCCACTTAATATGGTCAGCTGAACGACCTGAGCAGTCAAAAGGTGAACTCTAATAACCTCAGATTCACTTAGAGCTGGTGTAACAGAGTCAATAGTCACAATAACATATGAATTCAGTAAATGAATTTTAAATAATATAATTCCACTTAGAAGTTAACTTGCCTCTATTAGTCACAACAAAAACTGAACTAAAAATGAATTTAAAACATCCTAACTCCACTTTAAAGTGGTGTAAACAGTTTAACTTGAATAGGATCAAAAACTTCTGAATCATACAGATTCAAAACAACAATCCTTATTAAAATGTAGCAGCTTAATCTGAGATGTAAACCAAACATTAACCCTGGAATAAAACCCAAATATCAAATACAAGGCCATTTTGTAATTCCAGTGCAATTTCTAAAGTGCAACTAGAGCTGCTACATCACTTTTATTTCTCAGACTCAGCAGTGACATGTGCAAACATCTGAGCTCCAAATGTCTGCAGTGAAGCTAACGGCAGTGAAGGTTCTCTGGTATGCTATCACATACTTTGTTGTACAACTCCAGCAAAGCAGTGAGTAATGTAATGTCGAGATGGCAGGGCATAGCGTGGGTCCAAATTCTCTACAACGGAGACGGGCTGGTTGTCCAAAGAGATGAACTCGACCACTTTTTCTGTTATCATTTTGCCTTATCGCTCCCTCGAGGGTACTTGTCTGTTCTCCAGAGTGTGTATCTTCGGTGAAGCTGCCTGTTGCTCTTGTAAAGTCTCCGTATTCTGCTGCATGTTTTGATCTGAGATGACAGATCATATTTGTAGTGTTAAACGCAGCTCTGCTGCTACCACCTCGAGAAACGGTCGTGTTAAAGATGCTGCAAGTTGGACTGTTTTCGCTCTCACATTTGAAGTTTTTCCACACTGCTGACATTTTTAACTCATGAAAGCTAATTTTGCTACCACTGCTTTGTTGTTACTGGTGCATTTATGGCCTGTCGTAAATTGTGCTCCTTTTATGGCAACTGACGTACATGATCGGTTGGGTCAAATTGCCGATCGCCAATCAAATAAAAATGCTTAGTATCGATCCGATACATGTGATTGGGACATCCCTGATTTTTATGCTGTGGTGTAACAAGTAGAAAATGAATTTGCTGCTCACTTTGGCTCTGTTTGATTTTTAGTGAAAATGGAGGTAGGATTTTTTAGACTTTTATACCATAGAGTGTGAGTTGCTGTGTAGACGGAGTATGTGGAAATCAGAGGTTAAACTACGCCACATTTCTTCGCCACAGGACCATCCCTGGGTTAAACCGTGAACTCCAAACTTCCCCTGGTTGAATTAGCTTCATGTGTTAGCAGCTGTTACCTCAGGACAAAGACGTCTGCTGTCTGTTTCTCTCTCAGTCCTGATCCTGTGATTCTGATCTGATTTTCTCTACAGGTCAGCTGATGGTAGACATACAGTCCTCCCCTCTGTTTCCTCATTTACATGATTTTATTCAATCAACCTCTGCATTAGAATGATGATCCCTGCAGACACAGACTCGGAGCTTTAGGTGGCTTTATTTTCAACTTTTTAAAGTCAGTTTAAAGTTTTTATTCACCTGATTCAAACCCTGAAATCATCGTTAACTTTTCCTCAGTGCCCGCTGGAGTTGGGATCCTAAATTTCTGAAAGTATTTTGATCTTAGTCAGTCATTTTTTTTCTTTCTTTCAATAATTCCTAAACATTTTGCACCTGCTGTGATTTACAGAAAGTTTAAAAGATTTTGAGTTTGGATTAGACTGGATTTAAGATCAGATTTCATGTTGAGACTGGTGACGAGGTCATGAACCGATGCTCTCCAGAGTTTGTGGTTTACTAACAGACAGATTTAATGCTGACATGCTGCTGTTTTTACAGCCTGACTATGACTCACTCTTTATCTGGATTCTTCTGTGCCTTCGAGGAGGACTCTGCAGGATCCTGCAGCGTGTCGACGTCTCTTTAACCCTGGTTTTTTATGAATGAAGGCTGCTTTAGCGGGGCTGCTTCCTGAGGTCAGTCTGAGCCTGCAGAGATGATTCCTGTACCAGCTCTGAACAAGTGGTTCTTGTTAGAAAATGGCTGTCATTAAATGTGGAACCATATGCCCCTCATTTAGTGAAAATGCTTTTTTTGTTTCAGATCTTGTTAAATGTGGCGTTGCCAGACTGTTAAGTACACGCTGCAAACAATGAAGTGTTTTCAGCTTTTTATGACGGGGGATTAGTAGGAGACAGAAACCAGATCTAGTACCACATTTAAACATTTTTAGTGTTTCAGAGATACTTTTTTCCCTGTGAATAAAAGTCTGATGACTGATACTATCAAAAAGTTTATATAAAACTATTTCATAAGGCATGAAGGAGATGAATGACTCCATAAAAAGCATGCAAATTCATGCAAACGGTCTAAATTGTGCATAATTACACTTCTGTGTGCAGGAGTTTGCACTCTTCTTGTTAAATTTGAACTGTATGTAAGGATGCTGCAGCCATCCTCACTATTTATAACTCTGACAATGTCAGCAGGTCCAGTTCATTTGCTGTGCTTCCTATTCAGACTAATTTCATGAGTTTTTCCGTGGAAAACAGGAAAAAGTCCAAGCCATCCCAAACTTTTGAGCGGTAGTGTATGTTTTTGTACTTTTTATGCCTATATTTGGAGAGGAGGACAGTGGATAGAGTCAGAAACAGGGGTCAGAGAGTGGAGGAGAGACATGCAGGAAAGGAGTCACAGATCAGACTTCAACCCGGGCCGCCTGCGTACATGGGGCACAACCAAACCACCAGGCCATCTTCACCCCCATCTTCATCTTCTTTGTCCTCCTCCTCCTCCTCCTCTGTAATCCTCATTGTCTCCTTCATCATCCTGCCTATCGTCTTCTCCTCCTCCTCCGTATTCTACTCCTGGCATGCAGAAATCAGCAGTTTCGTTGCAAAAGTGATGTACAAATTTATAATAGTATTAATTACAGGGGAAAGTATTAGAATTAGTTTAAAAACTTGGTTTAAAATTCTACAGTAGATTTAGCATAATGTGCAGACAGTCCATGTCATGGTGGTGTGAAGTCATGATTATAAAGCACGATTACTTAACCATTTAACATCTGCAACACACGCATTCATCAGACTTTAAGACTTCTTAGACTTTAACACAAATTTAATTTAATATAAAGTTTATTAAAATATAATTTTATTGAATGAATACAAATAAAAGAGTCATGTTTTGGTGTGGCCAAAGTGTTATTTTTATTAATTTTTTTTTTTTACCAGACATGAAAAAAGCTGCACCACATGTAATCCTTTGAGTATCCTGATTTCATGATAATTTTCCAGTCATATAAAAGTTTTAAATTCTGATTTTGTTCAGTCTGATTGCATATTAAACTTTTGTATTTTTATTATTATTTCTTTATTATTATTATTTATGTTATTTTAGTCGCTGTGACTTGATTTCAGTCCTCAAACCACAAATGTGATGCATGGTGGAGAAAAGAGTGTAAATAATATTCATGTGATGTCCATCCTGCAGCACATGATCGAATCTCAGCTTTTTACTGCACTTTAACTTCATTACAGCTCTGTATGGGACAACAGGAGCGTCTTTGACTCCTCTCTGCTTCCCTGATAGAAACGTCTTTTCTCTAACTTTATTAACACATGTATCTGTGAACAGGTGGCTGCATTAATCCAGGATAGAAGTGACTGAATGTTTCTGGAAACGGCGCTCTCTGTGCTGTTTGTGTTGGACTTCTTCCAGCAGAGCATTTCTAACATTACAGACCATCTCCTCGCTCTCAGAATCAACAAAGAAGCTCTTATATCTCCACAGCCTGTGGACTTTTTCCTCCTTTATGTTTAATATTTTCTTTAGCCTTCAAGTTGTTAGTGGAGTGACTCTACCGCTGTTTTTAACTTAAAAATCTTACAGGGAAGACTCCGCTCTGTTGTAAAGGCTGTTCGTTTTAAAGCTGAATTAAAATAGGCATTAGTTACTAAAGGGCTTTAATCTTGGTGTGATTTTGACAAACATCAAACCGTAGGTGCTGTATAGTTGTTAAATACCACAGCAACCAATCAGGTCGTAGAAACCAAACATCGGCTAATTTCTCGTTTTTCATAACCAAAAATTCCAGACTTCTGCCTGCTGTCTAAATCCATTTAACACCTGCTTAGTGGGTTTGAGTCGGCTTAAGCTCAAGTCCCATCAAAAAACCTAATCACTGCAATTTTTTAATTCGCCTAGAAACAGGAAGTAGTTTTTTTTCTGAGTCTTGAAACACTAGTAGAGCCATGAAGTTTTTCAAAACGTCCCTGTCTCCGTCTCTGTGTAAGCAGGGAAACTGGCACTTTCTGAAAACGGACATGCACACTGCAGCTGCAGTGAATATCCATGCGCGAGTAGGCTTATAATGCATGTGTGGATGGGAAGCCCAAAACAAAGATGGCCGACACCAGTGTACTGTTCATGCTCCTCAGTCTTTTGAATTTAACAGTACTTCTCCAACAAAGTGTTGATTTACTTCACCATCACTTGGATCAGCAGAGACGTATTTTGTGCCTGCACCAGATTCTGACTCGACCCATACGCTGTCGAAGGGCAGCCCGAAGGCGATATTGGACATTGCAAAATCACACCGCCATCTACTGGCCTGGCATGTAACATCATTTTTGGTGTTTCCATAGTAACTCGCTGTGGGGGTGGAAAAGGTCCAGGTATCCTCTCCTGTCCCAGCTGGCATGCCGTTACCTGTGCATCCTGGGAACCTCCATCAGGGTGGAGAAGGTTTTGAATCCACTCAGCAGCAGACCAGCTTCTGTCTGAGTAAAGAGACCATGGGTCTGTGTACAGATGTGAAAATGAGCAGATTTAAAGCTGGTTTTAACACACGGTTAAACGGTTAATATGGCGTTCCCTTTGTCAGAAACATGGCATCAGTGTTAGAGGGGATAATCGGACAATGAGCCTGTAAGGAGCAGATTTTCTCCGTTTAAATCCTCATAATACAGACGTCTCAGTGTTTCAGGCTCCGAGGTTAAGTCATGTCGTGACCTTGGATCACTGTTTGACACCAGCCAGGGGTCAGGCTTACAAGTACAGAGGCTTTGGTGGGTCGAAATACAACTTAACTAACAAAGAGGCTTCATAATGAATGCACACCAATCCTTCCTGCCAGCAATGTTGATCTCACACATGCACAAAACTCCTGAAAATGTCCTGACATGTTCACCCTGATTTTAACCCTGCCAGCTGCTTGTTTAATTTTCACATTGCATGTTTACATGCAGTTAGAAGAGGTTGAATTATTGTGTTTGCCGACTTGAACTGGGCTTTAAAATCCATGCATGTTAGTCTGACTGGAATCTAACTGCAATGACCTCCTCTGAGACTGCATGCATACGCCTCAGTCAGACCCAAACTGGACTGGATGCTCTGCACAGACCCATACCAGGGTTTGACAGCAGTAGAGCATGAGTCATGCTGTTGTCTGCCTTCAGATATCACCAGATCTCAAGGTGTAATGTGCATTGCATGCATATAAATCTATATGTAAACTGGGAAAAAGGTTAAATCCCTGTTAGCACCCTAAACACAGTCATTGCATGTTTTTATTCACTGAGAGGCTAGAGCAGTGCTCCTCAACCCTGCTCAACCAAAGAGCCAAATAGTTAAAAAAATATATATTTGCAAGAGCCACAATCTAAGTGGTGAAAAGTGGTATTAAAAATAACTTAAAGGTGGCAAAAATGGTCAAAAAAGTGCAAAAACTGGGAGAAATGTGGAAAAACATTGCAAAAAAATCAGTGAAAAGTGACTAAAATGGGCAAAAATCAGAAAAAAAGGTGACAAAAATGGTCCAAAAATGGCAAAATGATGGAGAAAAATGAGTGAAATGTGATTGAAATGGGCAAAAATCAGAAAAAAGGTGAGAAAAATGGGCAAAAAGTGGCATTTAATTGCAAAAGTCAGCTTAGATGGGCGAGAAGTGATAAAAAGTGGCAAAAAATTGCAAAAAAGTAGGATAAAGTGTAAAAAAGGGAAGTAAAGTGACAAAGAGTAGTGGCAAAAATGGGCTTAAAGTAGCAAGCACTGGGAGAAAAGTGGCTAAAATGGGTGAAAAGTGGCATTTAATTGCAAAAGGCAGCTTAAATGTGCGAGAAGTGGCAAAAAAGGGCAAAAAATTGCAAAAAGCAAGATGAAAGTGTCAAAAATGTTTGAAAGTGGCAAAAAAGAATTAGGTATAGGAGGTAAAATGGTCCACAAATAGCAAAATTGTGGAGAAAAATTGGTGAAAAGTGACTATAATGGGCAAAAATCAGGGAAAAAAGGTGAGAAAAATTGGCAAAAAGTGATATATATTTGCAAAAGTAACCTTAAATGGGCAAGAAGTGATAAAAAGGGCAAAAAAAAAAGCAAAAAGTGGGATAAAAGAGTCATAAAAGGGAAAAAAGTGACAAAAAGAAGTGGCAAAACTGGACTTACAGTGGCAAACACTGGGAGAAAAGTAAAAAAAGGGGCAGAAAGTGGAAAAAATGGGTGAAAGGTGGCAGAACAATGAGTTACAGGCGGCATAAATGGTCCAAAAGTGATAAAAACATGGAGAAAATAAGTGACTAAATGGGCAGAAATCAGAAATCAGGTAGGAAAAATGGGCAATAAAAACATTACAGAGTGGGAAAATAGGAAATTAGTGGTATTTAATGGCAAAAAGCAGCTTAATTGGGCAAAAAGTGGCAAAAAAGGGGCAAAAAAATTGCAAAACGCTGGATAAAAGTGTCAAAAATGTGCTTAAAGCAGTAAAATTGGAATTAAAGTAGCAAAAAAGTTCAAATAAGGGCATAAAAATATGCAGACAAAAATAGAGGTTGACAACTAAGTTAGACAATTAAACCCTGCTGTGTAAGAGTGGGAAACAAACTGATTAATGAGACTTGCAATGGATAATTTCTGAGGTCAAATTTTCCTTTTTAAGGTTTTCTAGTGGAATAATGATTCAAATTCAGACATAAAGAGCCAGAATTCATCACAGATGAGCCACATGTTGAGTATCACTGCTCTAGAGTTTTGCAGCTCCTATGACTCTCAGGGTTTACCTTTGTGTGTTTGAAGCTGAAGGTCTGCAGAGAAGTACAGTGGATCTGATCTGTTCTTAACCAAACAGGCCGCTGACGTCGTCCTCTCTTTGTGTTTGTGTGAAACTCAAACACGCCCCGTCACCTTGCATACCTTCACACGCTGCCACACACTTTTCCTGCTCACTGTAAACAGAAAGCATCTCGCTGTGAGGACAGCAGTCAGGATCTAGATGTCAGAGCTCTCTGTGCCACGGTGCACAGGAACAGGAAAGCTCAGACGTCGCTCTGACGCTCGCCGGTTTGTCTCACGGTGGGCCAGCTCCTCTCAGTGAAGGTGTGAGGTCGGGGGACGGGCAGAAAAACAGGTTCTGGTTGATGAACGGCAGACCCGGTTTGGAAAGTGTCTCCTTTCTGACAGATGATCCGGCTTTGTCTTGAAATTTGAACCGTCCTCTGCAGCTTTTAGGAGCGCTGACTTTAAACAGAGCAGAAGAAGGGTGAGGGGGTTTATGTTACGGGGACGAGATTGAAGTCAACTGTCTGTTAAGGTTATTATGGTCCTACAGTCCTAAACTTTGAGGGGCAGGCTGAGGGGTCTCCTAGCTCCTTAATGTGGGATCTCTCCCACTCTGAGTTAGTATATATTTATTTAAAGCCTGATCCTGATCTGATTCATCATTCACTGTCAAGGATAAAACATCCCCTGATCTCAAAATGAGCCGTTTCTACATGAATTTAGGGCTTTTTTTTTCAGTTTCCTTTGTTGTGTGTAAAACAGAGGCTCCTTTCTGTGAGGTAGAAGTTCCTTTGAAGACGAGCCTGACTAATCCAAAGACATGACTCCGATTAAAGAGCCAGATTCGTCTCTTTCTTCCTTCAATCACTCTCGACGATCTGCAGGGAGAAACTGGAAACTCCGGCAGGATGGAGCCTCACACTTCAAACTGAAAACATGGAGTCTGCTGTCTTTTAAGACGAAGCAGGGAGGTCCAGTCTGTCCCATCAGGACAGACGTCTTCAGACTGACTGCTTTATTTGTTCTACATTCTTGATTAGAATCATGCTGCTTGTGTTTCTTTGGATTTGCATGAAGGATTGATCAGTTATCTGCTTTTGGATGCTCTTTGATGGTTTCTTTCTCCCAGAGGCTGACTGCTCCATATGTCTGTGGAAGGCCCAGGGTATACAGTGCTGTGAAAAGTATTCCCCCCCTTACTGATTTCTTTTTTTTTTTTTTTTTTTTTTTTTGCGTATTCAGACACTCCTTAACTAGAACCTGTCAGACAAAGTGAAGGAGGCTAAAAAATCTCCAACATGTCATGGACCCATTTAAAGAAACAGTCACTGACAACTATCAGTCTGAAAGGGTTACAGAGACCTCTCTAAGGCTTTGGGACTCCAGCCAAATATGCTGAGAGCCATTACCCACAAATGGAGAAAACTGTGAGCAGTAGTGAACCTTCCGAGGAGTGGCCGATCTACAGAAATGACTCCAAGAGTGCATGGACGACCCAGAACCCAGAACCACATCTAAAGACCTGCAGGCCTCACTGACTCAGTTAAGGTCAGAGTTCATGACTCAACAATAAGGAGACTGGTCAACAATGGCCAAAGCCAAGGCTCGTCTCACATTTGAATGAAAACATCCTGATGATTCCAAAGACTTCTGGGAAAATATTCTGAGGACTGACCAGACAAAAGTTTACGAAGGTGTTTGTCCCATTCCGTCTGAGTCAACTAACAGCATTTCATCAGAAGATCATCAGACCAACAGCCAAATATGGTGGTGTTAATTTGGTCAGATAAATCTATGACTAAAGATGCCAGTTGACCAGCTTTTTCCAAGAGCAAGGCAAGACTAAGGCGACAAAACTGGAAACTAGATATTGGATGACTTAAAGTCTGACGAGAAGTAGGTTTAGTTTTTTAAAGAGACTACAACAAGACATGATACAGTGTTAGTTTTGGCAGCTATTTATAATTCTAGTTTTAGTCTTTATACAACATCCATGATATTCTCTTCAGTGGGTAAATCCAACAAAACTCTGTGCATCTGCAGCTTTTCTGATCCCTGGTTCTGCAGAGTGCATAGAATCCATTAGTATAATTCAGCACCAGATTCGGGCAGACCCTCCCCAGTTGTGAGTTCTTGATGAGTGTGTGTGTTGGATCAGTAGCATTGGTGCTAGCATCCTGGCCAGCAATTACCTCATTTGGCAAGCTATTATTGAGTTGAAATTGGTGTTGAAATTATCATTATTCATGCTACTTTTAACCAAGTTAATAAATGTTTCTACCCATTCTCAACAAATTTTGTCAACTTAAAACATTTTTGCTGCTTTTTTGCAATTTTGCAACTTTTTAAAAATACTTTGACCCATTTTTGCAACTTTTTTTGAACCTTTTGCCACATTGAACCCATTTTTGCCACCTTTTTGACAGGTTTTGCCTACTTTTGCTATTATGTGGACATTTTTGCCAGTTTTTTCATCACTTTATACCATGTTTTAGCAACTTAAACCCTATTTTGCCACTATTCTGCCACTTGTAACCCATCTTGTCACCTTTCTGACATTTTAAACCCACCTTTTTTTCTAATTTTCACTCACTTTGCCTTTGTTTGGCCACTTTTTTGCCTTCTTTTGCCCATTTTTAAATCACTTTTAAACCATTTTAACCACCTTTTACAACATTTAACCGTTTTGGCCACCTGTAACCCATTTTTTTCACCTTTTTGACACTTTCAACATGTTGTGCCACTATTAACCAATTCTTTGGCCCCTTATGCCAATTGTTTACCATTTTTGACTTTGTCTTGCTACTTTTTACTCAATTTTGCCATGTTTTATCATCACTGTAACCAATTTTTGCCACCTATCAGGCATCTTTTTCCCACTTTTGCCACCCCCAATTGTCTGGGCCCAAGAAATCTCCCCTTTATCCCCCCTTATGGGCCACCTTGACTGTTATGTAATTTTAAAAGTCTATTTTGTATTGATATGAATATGGTGTGCCTTGACATTTTGGCTTGGCTTTAGGTGTGCCTTGGGCGAAAAGAAGTTTGAAAACCACTGGTCTAGACAAAGTCTGGACTTGGATCACACTGAGATGCTGTGGCGTGACCTTAAACAGGCTGTCCATGCTAAAAAACAACCCCAATGTGACTGAATTAAAACAATTCTGCAAAGAAGAGTGGGACAACATTCCTCCACAGTGATGTTAGAGAGTCATTGACAGTTATCGCCAACACCAAAGATGGAGGCGGTGACGACTTTTCACATAGGGCCAGAAAGGTTTGGATGAAACCACGATGATTTAAAAACTGTACTTCCTCAGGTTATCTTTGTGTCATATTAAATTAGTTTGATGATGTGTAGCAAATCTGAAAAAAAATAAGAAGTCAGGAAGGAGCATATATGTTTTCACAGCACTGTCCCTGTTATTTTGGCTTTCAGGGCAGCCTGAGTATTTTCAACCCCTAAATTCTGGTTTGTTTGAGTCTTCCTGGGCTGAAGCACTGTGCACATGTTTGGCCTTAGCACAGTTGGAAGAGGTGAGCCTTAGCTCCAGCTTGGATGACTGCTGCACTAGTTTGAGTTTGCAGCATTGACAGTGTATAATCAGTCACTGTTCCTCTCGATGTGTAGAGGTTAAGTGAAGTGGGGGTTTTCTCTCTAGGGTAACAGATCTGACTCTAACCCGTCTCGGTGTGATCCTGCTGCCCCCACAGCTGCTCTCTGTTCGATAACAGTTCATAACAAACATGCTCTCATTGACTGCAGAGAGAATCAGAGAGCTCGGGATCTGGTTTCTCTGGGAGCCACCCTGCAGAAGGGCCGTATGCTGGGTGATGGATGCTTCCATCTGATCTGCTGCCTGAGTGTCAGTGATGGATGTGGACGACTGCTGAGGTGACGTGGAGGTTCATTACGGTGGCTCTCAGTGTCAGAGCATCCTGCTCTCTGCAGCTCCCTGCATGCACAAACACGCACGCAGAAAATGACTCCAGTTTGGTCTCTCTGTTACCCTCGGTGCATGACTGAACGCTGCTTATTCTTTGGAAACTTCTCAGCTCAGCTCGACCTACAGGAGTTTGACTTTAAAGCTTTTCCTGAGGCTGACGGGGTTTGTGTCATCGTTAAAAGCTCTCTGAGTGTTTACCTCCCGCGTTTCTGATAAACACAGACACAGGGAAAGACGTCACCCGCGGTCGAGCAGCTGGGAGAAACAGACAATGAGTGTGGGTCAATCCTGAGGGGGGGAATGTGGTTTCCTGGGTTTGTTAATATCAGCGATGAGCTCAGAGGAGTGAATCATCTGAGGTTTCAGTCATAGGAGGCTTTGATCAGTGAAGGAGACTCTCAGGGAGGTAGAGTCCTGCAGAGACTCAGAAACCTGCATCACAGGAGGATCCTGCAGGAATGAAAACAGACGAGCATTATGAACTTTCTTTAAATCAGTGATTACAGGCTGGTAGTGCATAGTTTCAGGCATGCATTCAGTCTGGTTATGGCTTTAGTAAGATAGAACAGGGTTAGATAATCAGAGAGGGGGAGAGTCAGGAATGACGTGCAGGAAAGGAACGGGATTTGAACCCAAGTTGTGGTGTATTCTATAATCAGGTCTTTAAATCAAAGGTGACTGCTGTAATGGAGGACAAACTCTGTGAGGCAGTAGGCACGGCTTACACTCACAGATCACTTTATTAGGTACACCTGTTCAGCTGCTCATTTGTGCAAATATCTTATCAGTAAATCAAACTGCAGCTACCAGTGCAGTTAGGGGGGTGAAGATAATCTGCTGCATATCAGAAGAGGGTGAAAGGTGATTTAACTGACTTTGACCATACAACTCAGTTAATTCTTTCTGGGAGAATCGTTCCTTTACTCAAGTGTATACTAAGGGTGGTTTCACACAATGGTTCCTTGGCCCCTGATGTCAAAACACTTAACTCTGAAGTCCTCTTCATTTGATCTGGGTGGAAACCTGTGCAGTTATGGAGCTGTTATCGTTGCAAAACTATTTGCAAATGCATACAGAGATCTGTACACAAATCTGCAAATGTGTTGATAGTAGAGCCCGACCGATTGATCAGCAGGCCGATTATAGCGTATCACAGATTAATCAACATCGGCCAATATGTAGCCGACATGTTAACTTTTTTGCTGCGTGGGGATTCTGTCTGTGTGTCCCTGCTGAACTCAGCCCGAGTGCTTGGCTCCTCCCCCCTCAGACGCAGGAGCAGCTCTCCCCCACTCAATGTTGCCAACTTAGCGACTTTGTCGCTATATTTAGAGAGTTTTCAAACCCCTCTAGCGACTCTTTTTCAAAAAAGCGACTAGCGACAAATCTTGCTACTTTCTCTGGTGTTACTGGAGAGTTTTGGAGACTCTGACGTGAAAACACGTATCGTTGTTGCTCTTCTCAGTGAGCAGCGGCTGCCGCCGTGGGCCCCTCCCCGTCCCTAAGCACTCACAGGCAGCCCAGTCCACAGCAGTCCCTCTCAGCTGCTGTCGGACTCACTCGGCTCACCCGTTTCAGACTTTTTGCTGTCTGCATGTGCCGCGCGTGTCAGCTCTGGTTCCTTCCGGTGCGGCATTCACACAGGGCGCAAGTTTTCTGCGTGTCAGCCGCATCTCCCTGCTCTCAAAGCCCTGTACTTCTTTATAAGTTTTACCTCAATAAACCCCGCTAAAAACGACTTGATTCAGTGTATAGAGGAAGTGTGTCAGGAACTTTTCAAAATTAAAGCATTCTATACAAGTGAACGGAGTTTCTCTATAGAAATGCTAAACCAGGCTTTTACTTTGACAAGCACAAACCAGAAAAGCATTCATATGGTGTTTATCTTTCCTGTGACATATTCTACCAGTGTGGACACAGAAAGTTTCACTAATAGTAGATCTTTAGGGAACAACTTTATAAAACAGGCGCATTTAAGCGTGTGGCCTTCCTCAGGGTTAATTAAGAAACACATTGTAAACATATTCTATGTGCATATTTGCCACAGCGATGTTAATATGGCTCTCCATTTATCATTTTCCTGTCTAATATGGTCCACAGCCACAATATAAGACTATTATACTGTGTTTTAACGTTGTCTGAGTTGCATCTTTGTGAAATAAACAAAGATAAATGCAACTGTTAATTCATATGTCCACATTTGTGTTCATGTACAGTATATATATCCTGTGTATATCAATGTTCTTATTTCATATATCGGCCGATATATAGGATATCGGCTTTTTTTAGCCCCCAGTATCGTTTTCGGCATCGGCCCCAAAAATCCCATATCGGTCGGGCTCTAGTTGATAGATCTGCAAACGTTTTCACAAATCCTCAGATGTGTACAGATCTGCAAATGCATGCGATTTTGGAGAGAAGACATTATTTTCTCCACTATTTCGATAAAAATATGAGCAATTACAGTATAATAGTCTTTCTCCTTTCTTGTTGATGTTATATAGAGCTTTTATTAGGTCCAAACTGCTGCTCCTTGTAATGCCTATGCTGTGAGGACAGCAGCCTTGCCTGTGAGCCTGCACTGAGGGCAACAAAACCCACTGCTTACACTTACAGATGTGTGTAGGACAGCAAACTGATAGGCAGACTTCAGTTGTAGTTTTCTGAACCAAAATAATCTAAGTCCGCAATTAGAGAGTGGTCTTGGCCTTTGCAGATTTGTGCATGCATTTTGTGGATCTTTGTACAAATTTGTAATTCTTTTTACAGATTTGCAAATCTTTGCATGGATTTGCAGATTTGTGCACCCATTTGTAGATCTGTGCATGCATTTGTTAACCTTGCAAAGCAGATGGATACGCCCGATTCCTTGTTTTTCACTGGCGAATATATCTTGCAAAGCTCCCATCTCAACCATTTGGGCCCAGTTAGAAAGTGACAGGACCAATCAGCAACGAGGGGCAGTACTTTTAGGCGCAGCAGAGTCGTGATGTAAACAAGCAGCAGCAAGAGCTGGTGCAGTTATGGGGGAAGAGATTAGCATGGATGCTGCTAAAGCACCAGTTTTATCAGAACTTGACAACATTTCTTTGTTAATAGGACAACAAAGAACAACAGTGAGTTGTTTTCTTTTCGAAAACAACAAAAGTCGAGTACTTACATGTCTGCAGTCGCCATGTTTCGCGTTATTCCTCAGTGCCTGCACATGCGCAGTTTGATAGCAGCTATGTCACATGTTTTGTTGCTCTGATTGGCTCGTAGAGATGTGACAGACAGAACGTTCACCCAATCACACTCAAGAGTTTTTTTTCAAAGACTGCCTTTTCTCAAACATTTCCTATTAAAGCTTTCCCAGATGGATGTATGAAACACATCCATCTGACGTGTCAGGTTAGGCATTTGTAGATCTGTGCATACATTTGCAGATTTTTGCACCGTTTGCAAATCTACGCATTTGCAGATTTGTGCACAGATCTCTGAACTCATTTGCAAAAACAGTAATTATAGCTCCATATGCAGTAGAGATGCTCCAAAGGAAACATTAAAGGCTGATGCCAACACTGATACTGATGTTTAAAATAACAATTCATGCTTATGTTTGTCAGTTCTTCATTTGGTGTAACACTCCCAATTTCCTCTCAGGTTCAACCATAAAAACAGGTAAGAACGTGTCTGACAGGTGACTTCTTCTGTCAACTAGAAAGAATCCCTTGTCAGACTCAGCAGTTAGGTGCACATATGCAAGCATTAAACTGATTTTCCCTCACACTGGCTACACTGAGCCTAGATTGCACAAACACTTGCAACGTGTCAGTAATGAAATGCTACCAATGTTTTTGTGCAGTATTGACAGCGTGCAGTTTGCCTGATTTTTGGTAACTAAAAACAGGACTTTATTAATATGGGATGCCATGAATGTCAGTGTTTTTGCTGCTGTAGTATCATTGTGTGATTCTTTCTGGTAAAATCCTGGTGCTGTGAGAACTTTGCATCCTCATTAATTTTTAAATTTAACAGTAAGAGGTTTTGTTGGGCTCTGTAATCATCAGTGATCAGTGCTGCTGATGAATTCATGTCCTCTCATTATGAAACCAAACCCAGCTAGATTCATTTAAATGATTTTCTGTCTGTGAGCAGGAAACACGATGGGGTTTGCTGTTTAATTTATCTGATTCATTAGTCCTCGTCGCTCCCGTTCCTCCGATGGATTTCCTCCACGCCGCCATCCCCCCTCCTCAGTGAGCGAGCTGTTAGCCATGTTATTGCAGAGCTGGTTTTAGAGAGCTCATTGAAGAGCTTTAAGGGAGGTGGGGGGGTCAGAGGGGCTGTCACTCTCTCATTGAGGAGCAGAGGAGCGTCTCAACACGTCTTACTCCTGCACAAAGAGAGGCTGTGATGTACATACAAATGAGCCCATAATAGGAGCTTTTGTCACTCAATTCCTTCTTAGTTTAATCTGACAAACAGACCGCTCTGTGTGCACGTCTCCATGTGCACGCCTGAGTGTGCACATCTCCATGTGTATGCCTGAGTGTGCACGTCTGAGTGTGCACATATCCATTTGCACATCTCTGTGTGCACATCTCCATGTACATGCATGCACTCCTTCATCTTTGATTGTGTTCTTGAGGTAAAACTGCGCTCAGACCCCCCCCACCCCCCGACTCTCACCCTCAGACTGAATCCTGGGAAAAGCCAAACATTGTTCCTTCTCTGAGTGCATGACCTGAAGGAGCTGGAGTGTAAAACAGGAAGTAATTAGAGCTAATTATTCAGCTTTAATCATAGAAAAACTCCCCGTCTGCTGCCTCAGCGCTGTAGTCGGTTAACCAGCGGCCTCACCATGTAATTATTGTTCACAGTGGTTTTTGTTTCCCAGTGAGACCGAGAAGCTCATGATGTTTACGACCGATCTGAGTCATCTCAGAGAGCGTCAGAAATCTGCACCCAGCTCACACGTCTCCAGTCTAACGTCAGCAGATGAACTTAATCAATCCATGCTGTAATTACTCTTTTACCCTCTATGTTATTTTATTCACAGAAACCAACACTAATCCACCATGGGTGAAAAGCGTCCTTCATCAGGCAGAAACCTCCAGTAGGACCGGACTTGTTAGAAGTTAGGGTTCTGCCAGACCTGGAAAAGCGGACACTGTGGATTTAGATGTTCAAATACCAGAATTTTAAACTCTGATAGAAGGGCTACCCTGATTGTTCAGCAGCTGATCACATTAGTTTGTATTAATTAGACATATATGATTGATAATATCTGAAATAACGCTGATCTGATCACCTGATTGAGCTTCTGTTGCTCAGTCGTCCACTTGAAGGAGCTGTTAAAATCTCCCGAAAGTAAAGTCTGTGTTGAAACCAGCAGATTAGAGCGTGTTAGTTAACTTACATTAGCTGTAAATGTGTTAATTGGCATCATTATAATGGGTTAAAAGCAGTGGTTCTCAACCTTGGGGTCAGGACCCCCTTGGGGGTTGCGAGACACCGAGAAGGGGTCTCCAGATGCCCTAAAAAACTGAGAATATTTTTTCAAATTACACTCTTGCCATTTGTCACATTTTTTTTTACCCCTTTTCATCATTTTCCCCACCAATTTTGACACATTTTTTACATTTAATACTAGGACTGAACATTTGCAAAAATAATCCAATTGCATTTTTTTTCTGCAATATTGCGATTGTGATTTAAAATGTGATTATTTAGGTTCCTCATTTTTTCTGTTGTTCAACAAACACAACTACAATATTAGATACGTTAATCTAGGGCTAAATTTAGAAAAAAAATATTTTACTGCAATTTTGGCTCATACAGCAAATTTGATATAAATTGCTTTATTGAAGGGGATTATCATTTCTTATATTATTCACATTTTAATGAAGAAAAATAAATGCATGAGTACGAAAAGTAAGATTTCAATCAGAAAGATTAAAAGGATACTTGAAGGTTTGAAGACTTTTTAGCCCATTTTGCCTCTTTTTTGCCACTTTTATCCCATTTTTGCCCGTTTTCACCCTTTTTTCTCCCCACTTTCACCCATTTAAGCTACCGTTTGTCATTAAATACTACTTTTTTCGTAGTTTTTGCCCATTTTTGCCACTCCTTTTTGCCACTCTTATCCCATTTTTGCCCCTTTTTCACCATTTTTCCCCACTTTTCACCCACTTCATCTACCTTATGCCATTAAATACCATACGGCTCAGACTACAAGAATTCAGCCAGATTTAAGCCCAGCTGCGACGTCAAAACTCGGGCCCGATTTAAAGAGTTAGGAACAACAAACAGTCTTGTAGTATGACATAATTAATGACGTGTCCAAGACTCCTTACGATTCCTCACGAACACGATTCTACAAGACTAGCATGTCAGAATTTTTCATACATCATCGTCTAGTTTGACACCCTGACTGGACAATAACAACGTGAATCCTGACATCTAACAACAGGAGAACATTTGCTCCTTATCTTTACATCATCATTGACTAGATTTACCACTTTTATCCCCTGTTATCCTCTAAATCTAATGTGTAAATTTTATTTTAGTTACGTTATCACATGCGTACCGTAAGTTCTATCTGAAGGAGAGCCAGTCCGTATTGTCCTCCTCTTGATACATCCATACTTACTATCCATAATCCAATCCACAGTTGTTTCTTATTTCCCTTTTTATGAGCAAAAGACCGCTACAATCACACAGAGCGCTTCTGTTGCAGAGTGATGGACACTCTTTGGCCCGCCCCCCCCAACAATCTGTGAACTCACACTCAGTTGCAGAGACAGTGGTGACATCAGCATACGCTGAGCCGTCCCGACCACTCTGGTAGTGTGGCCAGGCTGTCGGCCAAGACGGGACAAGATTTTGGTCGCATAATCTGACATGGTTCTGTTGTGAACAACCAAAAAAATCATCTAGTATGAGCCGGCCTTAACCCAGGGAGCTTCTTTAGAGCAGAGCTTTCTCTGCCAAGTAAAACTGTAGTAGATCCATTCTGCAATAAAATGGTTAAATGTATGATGAGTGCTTGAATTTGCTTGAATTTGTTGAAAAATATATAAGATGAGGAATCTAATAATAATCACATAGTAAATTCACAATCGCAATGTTGGGAAAAAAACTTAGATTATTTTTGCAAATCGTTCAGCCCTACTGTTGTATATTAGTCTATCATCAACATGTGAGCCCTCATTATTGTTTTTAATATGATTTAAAGCATGGATGGAAAGTAAATTCCTACTAAGGTAAAACTACAGAGCACTGTTTCTGATTTAGAGCTGTTTAAATAACATTGAATAAATGATTGATTGATTGATTGATTGATACACAGTGGAGAGAAATCTCCACTGTGGACCTCCCATCTTGTTCACGGGTACACGTGGGTAACGGAGCTCTAATTGTGAGAGGAAGTGGGCGGTCCTTACAGCGAGCGTTCTATTGTGGTCAGAGTAATTAACTTGTCTTCTTTCATCACAGCGTCTCCTGTGAAAGGAGACTTTGTCCTGAGCCGCTCACTGAGCACGGATGCCATCAGAGCTGTTAACGGCTGCATTCCTCCAATGTGTGTTTGGATGAGAGGAGGGTTGTTGTTGGGACGTCTGAGACAGGACGTCCCTGTTACCAGAGCTTAAAAAAAGAAACTTTAATTTATGATTTCCATCTTTCTTTGAGCACTACACCTGTAGATTTGTCTGCAGTCATCAGCAGAACCAATGTTAAAATGTGGCCCCTAGAGTCACTGATGTGGCCCTAAGAGTCTGTGATGTGGCCCTCAGAGTCTGTGATGTGGCCCTCAGAGTCTGTGATGTGGCCCTCAGAGTCTGTGATGTGGCCCTCAGAGTCAGAATGTGGCCCTCAGAGTCAGAATGTGGCCCTCAGAGTCTGTGATGTGGCCCTCAGAGTCAGAATGTGGCCCTCAGAGTCAGAATGTGGCCCTCAGAGTCTGTGATATGGCCCTCAGAGTCTGTGATGTGGCCCTCAGAGTCAGAATGTGGCCCTCAGAGTCTGTGATGTGGCCCTCAGAGTCAGAATGTGGCCCTCAGAGTCAGAATGTGGCCCTCAGAGTCTGTGATGTGGCCCTCAGAGTCAGAATGTGGCCCTCAGAGTCTGGGATGTGGCCCTCAGAGTCAGAATGTGTTGGTTTAAGTGTTAAGCTGCAGCTTCATCTCTCTGCCTTCATCTGTCAGTTTCTCTGCAGTCTTTCTCCTCGGAGCAGTTCCTCTCTCGCCGTCTGAACTTCTCTATTGCTCAGTTGTTGCAGCGAGTTGCTTGATCTCCTGCCTGACTTCTGATGGCTCTTTTTGAAGCCAGATTACTGCTGGAGTCTTGCCTCCAGGGGCCAGTCCTACTGTAACGAACCCTGGACCGCCATCTGCCTCGTATGAAAGAGGGAGATGATGTGTGCCGAGCCGGGATGGAGCTGATTCTGAGGGGGGTCAGGGCAGTGAAACCAGGAGTAAATGGGAGAGACCCGAGGAGGAGACGCTGCAGCCGAGCGTTTACGACCCTCCTCTGCATGTCTGCTTCTCAGCCGAGTGGAAAGGAGGCCATAAAGATCCGAGCCAAGCCGAGGCATGTGGAGGAAGAGGAGGGATCCAGAGAACACAGGGGGGCAAACATCCCCCTCCTCCATGAACACGACGGTGTGAAAGAGAAACTGACAGCAGCAAATGAAGCCAACATTCAGTGAACCTTCTCCGACTCTCAAGCTCTTCTTTGAAAGGAAAATTTCAGCCGTGTTTCCTCCCTCCTCCTCCTCCTCATCTTCGTCCTCCTCGTCTTCATCCTTGTCTACTTTTAATTAAAACATCAGAGATAACAGAGGAGAGAGAAACACGCTGATCTTTGGGGAACGTTTTCTGTGACCCACTTTTTCATTCACTCTGCACCCTGCAGGAATTTAACCATTCTCTTTTTTTAATAAATACTGTAGGCAACTATTAACAATTTATCTCTGTCTGCAGTGTTTGAAGTCAATAAGAAATTTCAGAGTCTTTTCTTCTAGTTGCAGCACTTTCAGAGGAAGGATTTAGTATGCGAGGTTGAGGTGAGGACAGTAATGGGTTCTTGGAAGCATCGTATGAACAATTCGGTATCGGCTCCTTCATCAGAATTTTAAAATAGAGCTTCATGAATAAAACATTTTAATTTAAGAGTCTGCACAGGACAAAAAGCTGCATGTTAAACTATCAAATATGGTTTAATAGAAAATTGATGATAGTTTGAGGCTTTGTTCCACTGTGAAAAGAAGGAGGTGCAAAAATGACAATGCATGATACTGTTGCATCCCTAGTATTAAGTCCCTTTATCATCAGGTTAAAATGCATACGTCAGTGTTGGTGTTTGTAGAAGCTGGCCAGACAGATTTTGACCTGACTGCACCGCCGCAGCACATTGTCAAACATCAGGCCCGATTATGAGCATCAGAAATGTAAACGCCGTTGTAGTGAGACATAATTAAAAAAGACGCCCCACAACCACTATTCAACAAGACTAGCATGCATCACTGTCTAGCTTCACTTGATGTCAACACCCTGAATCCTGGCGCCAACCAATAGGAGAGCAGTTGAGGAGGACAGTCGACAGAGCCGGAAACAGGGGCAAGAGAGCAGGGACAGACATGCTGGAAAGAGCTACGGGCCGGTTCAAACCCGGACCGCCCGCATACGTTGGGCACGCCCTAAACCACCAGCCATATGCGACCTTCCCAAACATGCATCCCTACTCCACACACCCCTGTCACTGCTCCTGTTCATTTCTCAGGCTGTAATATTCCCTTACATCCATCATCCCGCAGCCTGCTCTTACTCCACTCTCTCTGACTGTGACAGTCCGGTGGCTCCCTCTCTGAATACCCGTCATTGTCCCTCTGCTCTGAGGGAACTCGAGAGGCTGGCGTAGGACTCTCTGGCCGGGGTTCAGGAACCCTACGGGGCCAGAGATTAGCGGGGCATGGCGGGATCCCTGATAACTGACACCCTCCATCCGAGCCGCTCTCCATCCCGCTAAAGACCAACGCCACAAAGACGCCTTTCAGCGCCGGGCATGGTGGCGCTAATCCCCTCAGCACAAAGCGCCGAGCCAGCGATAGCATCTAAATAACTGCTCAGTAAATGTCATTTGGCTGAATTAGCCGTATAGGATCTCCTGATGCTGCTGGATTGCTCAGATGTTTCTACAGAAATATTTGTGCCTGTTGTGATCCGTCCATAAACCACGAGGAGAGGTCGACCACTGAGCCGTTCTGTGATTGGCTGTTCAGCCCAGAGGTGAAGGTCAGTTTGGTCCTGATACTCATGTGGCATCGAGGCGTTTTTCTGTTTCCCCTTGGTGACATGGAGGCGAGCTCCAGCTGATTTCTCTGATGTGAAACAGCCTCCGGGCATGGGCTCGGCTGCAGCCTGATTCAGGTCACTTCCTGTTAGATTGAGGTTAGATTGTCCTTTAAGTGCTGCCGTCACTAAAAGGGTCGAAGAAACAACGATGCTTCTGGAGATATTGAGGTCAGACAGCATGAGAAACTGAGTGCTGGTACAAGTACATAGATGCCTAAAGGAACAGTACGTGGATACTTCACTGAAACATGGACAATAATAACAAATGAAAACTTCTTTGTTATTATTTTTAGTTGGAAATATACATTAGCTCAGATATTTCCAGCTGTTATCAAATGTTGTGCAGGGTAACACATTGCCAGTTATTTTCAGCAGTTTCTGAGATGAGTAGGGGGGACATTGCAAGCACCGTTTTGCAGTTAATAAGTGTGCAGGGGGAGACAGCTCCTGTGATTTTAGGCAATTTAGAGGGTTGCAGAGGGGATCATTTCCAGATTTTTAATGCAATACAGTGCTGTGCAGGGGGGAAATGCAGATTTTTGCAATATGAAAGTGAATCATTGCTAGCATTTTAGATGGTGTGGGACGGGAGACATTGTCAGTGTTTTTGTGCAATTAAGACTGTGAACACATGAATTACCTCCAATATTTCCAGCTTTTTTCAAATGATGTGCAGAGTGTAATATTACCAGTGTTTTTTTGCACAATTTTAAGGCTGTGCAAGGTGAAACATGGTCAGTTGTTTTGGGTACCCTAGAAGGAAAGAGAAGGGATAGCTGCACACTTTTTAATGCAATAACAATGCTATGTAGAGGGAAAAATTGCCTTTTTTTGTGCAATTTGATTATATGGAAAGTGAAAAATGGCCTCCATTTTAGACGGTGTGGTGGGGGGGGACATTGCCAGTGTTTTTTGCAATCAACACATTATCTTAAATGTTTCCAGCTGTTTTCAAATGGTGTGCAGGGTAACACATTGCTAGTGGATTTCAGCAGTTTCTGAGATGAGTAGGGGGGACCATCGCCAGTAGTTTTGAAACCATTACTTTTACCTGAGTAAAATGCTTGAGTTGATACTTCAACTTCTACAGAAGTCTTTTTAAACCCTAGTATCTATACTTCTACCTGAGTAATGAATGTGAATACTTTTGACACCTCTGCTGCACATTATCTGAAATTGTGCAAAATCGCTGGCAATGTTTCCCTCCTTCACAGTGTCTTAACATTGCCATATATGTGTACTACATATATGTGTACTACTGAGCATACCAACCTCCTTGCTGGTGCTTGGTTGGGACATTTCGCTCCAGTTCTCACTAGTCTCTGCCACAGACATCTTCGTACTTGGCTACATACGTCTGTTGTTTCCTTGCTGGAGTGTGACATGATTTGTGTCGTGTGTAGGTGCAATGGATCACGGACAAACCAATAGGGTGTCAGAATGGTATTATGTTTATACTTCTCATCCAACCACAATCAAATTTACTCTATCTGGATGGTGCAATTTATCTGGATAGGTTTTTGGGGTTTTGATTTTTGCTTTTTTGAAAGATGACAAGCTGGAATGAAAACAAGCTGAAATGAAATAGCAGTAATGAGGCTATTTTTAAAATGTAAGGAGTAGAAGTAAAAAGGAGGCTGGAAAATAATTACTCCAGTAAAGTATAGATACCCAAAATTTCTACTTAAGTAGGGTAACGAAGTATTTGTACTTCATTACTTGACACCTCTGCTGTGCAGAGACACATTGCCAGTGTTTTTGCGCCGCATGTTTGATCATCTGCACAGTGAAAAATTGCCAGTGTGTTTAGCACAATTTTAGAGGCTGTGCAAGGTGAAACATGGCCAGTTGTTTTAGGTATCTTAGAAGGATAGCAGAAGGGATAACGGCCCATTTTTAATGCAATAGCAATGCTGTGCAGAGGGAAAAATTTCAATTTTTTGTGCATTTTGAATATATGCAAAGCGAAAAATTGCCTCCATTTTAGACGGTGTGGTAGGGGGGACATTGCCAGTGTTTTGCACAATTTCAGATGCCATGCAGAGGGACACATTTTCCAGTGTTTTGTGTTGTTTAGGAGGTTTGCAGGAGAAAAAGAGTTTCTTAGGAAATTTTGACAATGAAGGGATAATGGCAAGTTTGTTCAATGCAATTACAACACTGGGCAGCAGGAAAAATTCCCATGTTTTTGTGCAATTTGATCAGATGCAAGACAGTGTGGTAGGGGAGACATTGCCAGTGTTTTTGTGCAATTTGATCAGATGCAAGACAGTATGGTAGGGGAGACATTGCCAGTGTTTTTGTGCAATTTGTTCAATTGCAAGGTGAAGTATTGCCAGTAATTTTTGTCAATTAAGCCATGTGGAAGGGGAACAAGGCAGCGTTTTCATGCAATAAGACAGTGTGCAGGGGGAAATATTAGTGTTTTTTTCAAGCTGGTTCATGTGTAAGCTTAAACACTGCCAGATAAAAGTATATACTGTATCTTTTTACCTTCCAGTTCTTATTTTAATGCAGTTGGAAAAATAAACACACAATTATGTGGTGCACACATTAATGGAAATAAAAAACACTTCCACTGTGGAGAATGATAGCTTCTGAGAAGAAACAGTGACTTCTGAGGTGTGTGACTGATTTGATGAATATTATCTGCTCTGCCTTCAGAGAAAAGCATGCTGGGTGGATCATCTCCTCTCTCAGTGAAATAAATTACCCGTTATTGACCTTTGACACCTGCTGTGGCTCTGTCTCCCTGGAGGATCGCTGTCCTGCTCGGTTTCTGTGGAAACGCCTGCTGGAAGAAGCTGCATAGAGGATGTTCTGGTGTCTGGATGAACCTCCAATGAGCGTGACAAAATTTTTGATACAGCCATTTTCATCATTTTAATCAGTGATGGTATCAAAATGTAGTCAAGGGTGGGGAAAACCAACATCTACTATGTAAGATGGGCTTGTTGTTCAGTGATAATTACATCAAAATTAGCAAACTGGCAACATTTCTAGAGACAGTAAAAATGGTCTTACACGGGGAGACCATTGTGCATGGGGAAAGCTGCTGCCAGCAGTTTTGCAGGTGTGCAGGCGGGGGTTGCTTGTGTTTTATGAGTGCAATATAGATGGCAAGGGGGAAACTTTTTTTGCATGTTCTGTAATTTCTAGATTTTGTGCAAGGGGAAGTGTTGCCATTGATTTCATGCAATTAAGAGGTAAACATTACCAGCAGTTTTGTGCAATTTAGATGATGATCAGGGGGAACATTTCCAGTCTTTGAGTGTAATTTAGATGGTGGAAAAATTGGCATTGGTTTGAGGCAATTTAGTCAAGGTTTCTGAGGAGAACATTGCCAGTGTTTTTGAGCAATTTTAGACCGTCTGCAGAGGAAAAATATTCCAGCCTTTCTGTGCAGTTTGGATGTTAATCAGAGTGGAAACATTGCCTGTGTTTTTTTGATAACTTAAGTAGCATGCAAGGGGAAACATTGCACATCTTATTTATTTGCAATTAATATTGTATGTAGAAGGAAACATTGCACATGATATTTTGAGATTAAGATGATTTGCAGGGGAAAAATTCCTGAGCATTTGTGCAGTTGTAGACTGTATGCAGGGAAAATTGTGCCAGTGTTTTTGTGCAGTTTAGAAAGTTTGTCTGCACTTTTGTCAATAAAACAAAATTTTGCTCGATGTAGGGAATCTCTGACTGCTTTGTTTGTTGCTGTAGGATCAATGAGGTTTCAGTATTGTTTGATTTTTACTAGGTTCAGAGTCTAAAATTCAGCTGTTGTGACAACCCTAGCCCCACCCATGCTTTGTTTTGCCTCTCACTCGCCCCTCTCTGCAGAGATACGTACAGATGATGTATGAGGGTATCAGCTCTGGTTTGTGCTTGTAAATTAAATTATATGATCCATTTCTTCGGTAATTGATGAGCCGTAGCCCTCTCCAGTAACAAGAGGAAGATTCTTTACAATGCAGACCCCCACGACCCCTCCTTATGTGAGCCTGTCAGCCCATTATGGGGGTTGTCTGGGTCCGTCTTACAGGAGACCTTGAGCTGCGCGGCGCTGTGGATCAATACGTCCTGCAGATATAAAGAAGAGAAACAAACAAGCCGTGTTTTCATGTCTGTAAGCAGCGACTGATCCTTAAACCCTGGGTGTGTTTTTACTCTTCTCCCACTGGTTTAAAGAGGGGGTCTTTACTCCCTACATCCCCCCCATCCCTCCCAGCTTTAACTCACTAGTAGCGGACACCTGAGAACTGGTCCTGGGCTGTATTCGCCCTTTAACCAGGCCGGACCAGACTGTTAGTGAGCCCCCAAGAGAGGAGGGAGGGGGGAATTAGACATGCAGATACTCCTGTTTTTGCTCTGCAACACGATCTCTCATTGTTTGGCATCTGTCTGTAACTCATCTCTGTTTTTCTGATGGGAACGGGACCGTCTTTTTGGGAGAAACAGACAATTTAAAAGTCAAAGAGGGGGATCTGTTACCGAGGCCTCACCCGGCCGCTGGAGCCTGGGAGAAATCATTAAATCAGCTGTCTGCAGGCAGCGGTCACCATTGATGTTAAGAGACGAGTTGTTCTTTGTGTTATTGATACTGGGGGGGGGCAGACACAGATGATGCTTCACTGCCAGGGTTTCCTTACACCTTTTAAAAGATGGCTGAGATTTATTGGACGTCCGTCTTTTCAGAGCGTTCAAAGATCAACTGGAGGCGGTGGGCTCATGTTCGTTCTAGTGAAGAGCTCTGAAACACAAATACCAAACTGGCTGCTCACTTCTTTAACATTTCACTGAGAATTTTAAACGTATATGCATGCAGCCAATTACAAACATGAGAATGATGGAATCAGATTTCCGACAAAAATAATCATATCTAAAACTACTGCTGGGTGTTTATGTGTCTTTGTGGTCATAGCAGCTATTGCTGATGTTTTGTTTGTCTCTTAATGTTAATGCTAGTCCAGATCAGGGGTTCTAAACCGGTCTAGCATCAGGACCTGCCGCCACCCCTTAAGACCAAACTGTGACCCAAATTTGGAAAAAGATATGGACCTCATCCTTCAAAATAGGTTTATCATAGACTTTTAACGCTTTTTTTCCCAGGCACACATTGGTGTCGGCATCGGCCCCAAAAATCCCATATCGGTTCTAATATAGATACCTCTTTTAAGGTATAAAACACCCAGTCTGTCTTTGTAAGTCTCCAGTACAGAGAGAGGCTGAGTCAATCAAAACTGAGCGTGCAGCAGGGAAGAAGACCATTAATAGGGGCTTTATTTAAATGTTCTGGGCTTGTGGTGGGCCTCCTTGAATGTGGGGCATCCTAGACATTTTTTAATGCTGATCTATGATTTGTACTGACAGATATACGGTTGATTTGTCAGCTGTAAATATCAGCAGAAATGTTCTTAACTGCTAATCCAGTACCGTGCTGATAGTATCGTGCATCCCTAGTTAAAATGTAACATTTATGCAGAGCAAGGTAGCACAGACTGCCGCAGTCACCTGATACCTGAATGCCCGTTAAACTCTGATAATGCGGGGCGCAGGTGGCTGAGTGTTTAAGGCACGCTCCATGTATGCGAACGGTCCAGGTTCGAATCCGGCCTGAGGCCCCTCACCGCATGTCTCTTCCCCGCTCTCATCCCTGTTTCCAACTCTATCCACTATCCTCTTCTATCAAATAAAGGCACATAAATGCCCAAAATAAACCTTTAAAAAAAAAAAACTCTGATAATGCATCCTCTGAACAACCTCTCAGACGACCGCAACATGTAAAGTAGCTCTGAAGAGGGTGCTGCCAATGAAACCTGATTGGCCACGTCTAAACACTTTACAGAAAGGCTCTTAACTGCAGAAGCAGCCATTGTGACCCAGATTTGACGAGGTATGAGCACTTTAGATTTTTGTGGATGTTTCCTTGGACTCTTTAATGAATGCACTTTTTACTTTTAGGCCAACTTCTAAGCATGATTTTATTTTCCTCCTTAAATGTCAAAAGGTCAGGATGGAGTACATTTCTCCTGCATAGCTTTTTGCATGTCTTGATACCTCCGTTGTAGAGAGATAATTTACCTGCTCCCCACACGTCCTGGATGCATTCACCTTGGTGAAGCCCCCCCATTGAGCTGCAGATCACGTCAGGCTTCATGTATGTGCTGTATTGTGCTGTAATGGGTCTTCTCCCTCAGGCTGGGAGTGCTGGCAGAGACAGCAAACCCTCCTGCTGTCTCTCTTTCTTCACTTAATCCTCTTAGAAAGAGACCAGTGTGTCTATTTTACAGCCAATAGAGCAATGTGTGCAGAGCCTGTTGGTCAGGTTCACGGGGTGAGAGGGAGGGTGAGGAGGTCTGTTACCGTGCTCTTCAACATGCATATCCTGTTTTTGATGTTTTATCTGTTATTTAGCTCTTCTTCTCTCCTCTGGAGCTCAAGAAGAGCTCAAACAGAGAATAAAGATGATCTGAGAGGCAGTGAAGTCAAAAATAGATTGCTGCTCCTGTGCTCGTGGGGGCATTTAGAAAATAGTCAGCACACCTTTTCATAGATCGTCCCTTTGAGGCAGAGACAGCGAGAGAGAAGGATGTGTTGACCTCTCTCATGGATGGAAATATTACCCAGAAGCCCTATTGTTTTGGCCCAGGAGTGCTCTCCTGCTGTTCATACCGCCGGCGTGGATGCTCCATAAATCCACCGTGAGCTGAAATATATGAAGGATGAATGGATGGATTCATGTTTACAGCTGGATTGATTTATCTCGGCTCTCTGTGCCAGGAGGCGTCTCAGCTTTTCTGAGAGTGCATTAAAGAAACACGATTCAAAGATAGAAACGTTGGTGTTGCCTCGGGCTCGAAATAAAACAAACAACAAACACAGAAGTGATGCTGGCAGACAGGATCTCTGGTCTGTTTTAGTCGTTGTCTCAGTTATTTTGGGTCAATTTTTAACGTTTCTCTCTCTCTCTCTCTCTCTCCTCATGCTCTCCTCGGATCGTCCTGCTGCCTTTTCCATCAAAGGTAAGATTAAATACATCTACACCTGCAAAACAAACACTTTTACATGGAGATCATCAGGACGAGGACATCTTTGAAAGCCTAGTTTCAAAAAAGCTGGGATGTGGCGTGAAATGTAATAAAAACAGAAAACGGGGATCTGCAAATCCTTTTCAAGCTCTATTTAACTGAAAACAGCGCAAACACAAAGCATATAATGTGTTTTTAAATATCCACACAAGACCAACTTCCTTCAAGGATTTGCAAAAAAGTTGGGGCGCTGTGAATAATGTAAACAAAAACAAGTCAGTGTTCTTTTTTTAGATGTAGTGCTGCCATCAAATTCAAAATGAGCTAATATTTTTCATGAATGACAAAATGTCTCAGTTTCATCATCTGATATGTTGTTTATGTTCTATTGTGACTAAAATATGGGTTTATGAGCTTTGGCAATCATTGACTTCTGTTTTTGTTTACTTTTTACACAGCGACCCAACTTTTTTGGAAGCAGGGTTGTACTTCTAAAGTTGCTCAGTGTGAGGTTTCTGCTGTCATATTTTGAGCTTCATAATGCTCTTTACATTTTTAATGGGAGACAGGTCTAGACTGCCGACTGACCAGTCTAGGCCACACCCACTTTCATGGTGAAGCCATGCTGTTGTGATGCAGTGTGTCCTGGCATCGTTTTGCTGAAACAATCAGAGACGTGAGAATGATGGTGTTTTTTTGGTGCAGCAACGCCTTAGGCAGGGGTGTCAAACTCAGTCACAGCAGGGGCCGGATTGTGAACTTGGGTCTAACCTGAGGGCCAAACAGCATCGAAGTTTAACCATAAAATGTCAACCTTATTTCCACCAGAAATGAATTATGGGGGTGAAAACTTGGCACTGATGATAAATGATTTTGTGATTAAAAGGTGAACATGATAAGTTAAAAACTCAAAATCTGGGATAAAAAGTCAAACTTTTAAGTTTAAGAGGTAAAAACATGACATTTAAAGTCAAAATAATGTTTTTAAAAGGCAAAAAAATGAGAGAATACTGAAACCATGAATTTTAAAAGTCAAAAACTGAGATAAAATTCAAAATTATAATTTTTTAACAGTCAAATTATGAGGTAAGCATCTAAATCATGAGATTCAAATGTCAAAATATGAAATAAAATTAAAAATTATGAGTTTTTAAGGCAAAAAAATGAGATAAAAGTTAAAGTTAGGAGTTTCAAAAGGTCAAAATATGAGATAAAAGTCAAAATCATGACTTTGAATGGACGAAAAACTGGGATAGAATTAGAAATCATGAGTTTTTAAGGCAACAAAATGAGATAAAAGTTAAAGTTAGAAGTGTCAAAGGTCAAAATATGAGATAAAAGTCAAAATCATGACTTTAAAAGGTCTAAATAGGATTTAATATTTAAAATGATGAATCTAAAAGGTCAAAATATGAGATAAAAAGTCAAAGTTATGAGATGTAAAGGTTAAAATATGAAATGAAAAGTCATAACCATACCTTTTAGTCATAACTGTGAGATGCAAAATTGAAAATACAGAGAAAACATGAATTTCTTGTCCACGTTCCTGACTTTTTATCCAATTATTTTTACTGTTTACTTTTTCTGATTTTTATGACTCAACAAGGATGTTATAAATCATCAAGATTAAGTTTACATCTTTATACTGGAGGAAATCTGCAGACCTTATACTGGTGGAACAGTTATAATAAAAATATCATATGATCTGGTGGGCCGGGTATAACTGCACCACGGGCCAGATTTGGCCCCCGGGCCTTGAGTTTGACACCTGTGGCCTAAGGTGTCAGAGGTCAAGGGCGTTCTTTGTTGGCTTTCAGTCTTGCCCCTGTGGTGGAGATATCTCTCCAGATTCTCTGAATCTTTCGTTGACACTGTGGACTGTACATCATCAAATGTGTCGAGTCTTTGCAGTTTCATGATCACAAACATAGTTAATAAACTGTTGGACATTTTTCCATGCTGTGATTCACAAATCGGAGAGCCTCAAACATCATTTCCTGTCAACAGCTAAGCCTTTCAGGAACGTTCCTTTTAAACCCAGTTTACATTTTGCACATCGTCTCATCTGTTTTGGATTTTTGTTCTAGTGTGTTTTCTGCATATCATTGCTGGAGCTTTATATTTGTAAAGAAAGGTTCAGACTACATTTGCAGATGGGATTTACATGACTTATTCGCTCTCATGAAGGTCGTCCGGCTTGGGGATATTCTGACTCTCAAAATCCAAAATAGAAATCACTTTCCAGACACACAGTCGGATTTCTGCAAGGTTGGCATTGTAAATCCATCTGTGCTTATTTGATACATGGGTCAGTTAGTAATGAGAAACAGACCACAGATTCTGCCAAATGTCTTCGAGTTATCTTCTAGCTCCATTTCTCTCCCAGCTTTGAGGTTTGGGAGGTGAAATGTGCTTCTAAAGCTCCATTAACAAAGAAAAAAACAGTAGCTGTCAAATCAGAACCAAAACTGTGAACGTATTTTTACATAAACTGCTGCAAAGCAGCGATCCAGAAGGTCGATTTAAATAATCGCTGTGAAGTGTTGAGTTGCACAGCAACAAGTCACTTGTCAATGCAAATCAAGGCAATTACAGCGAGAGGAGGCAGCATCACTTCATGTGTAAATGAGTCTGTTTTAGTGATGAGGAGGTGAATGAATGAGTGAGTGGTTTGACTGGAGGCTTTCCAAAGATCCACTTTCTATTGTGTCCTGATTGGTTCTGGGAAAAGTGTTGTTTCTGAAGGCTGCTGCTGCTGCTGTTTGGGCTTTAGTTGATGTCTTACTCTTTGCAGCTCTACACAGAGACCTTTATAGATGTGCACCTCCTTCCACTGTAGGTGAATGTAGTGCAGGCTGTGAGCTCTGTGATTGGTCTGCTGGGTAGCACTGGATGACGGCCGGTCTCTGAGTAATCCCTAGATGCTGTGTTGACTCTGCTGTGAGATAAATGCAGGCAGAGGGACAACAGTAACAGAGCTGCAGGCATACAAGATCAAGAGCTGTCAGCTGCTCAGCAGTGAGGACACTAATTATCATGCTGGAAGCTCCCACTCACTCTCTTTCTAACTGTGCTTGTTAGAAGAAGAAAAGGAATAGCTTCATTTTCATAGCACACTGAACACAATTTGTTGTGCTTCTTATAAAAACAAGAAACTAACCATGTGTAAAAGACAATGCACATGGTTGATGCTTATTGCATCTTTAAAGGGGTCATATTTTACCCCTTTAAGACAAGTTTATATCGGTGTCAGAGGTCTCCAAAACATGCCTGTGAACTTTGTTGCTGAAAAAAACACTCCAATATTGATTTACGCATGTCTAAAAACCCCTCTGTTTCAGCCCTGCCCAGGACGAGCTGTTTCTGTGTCTGTGGCTTTAAATGTTACTGAGCTGTCTGACTCCACCTCTGACTCCGCCCCTCACAGGGAATGGATGTGGCTCCTCTCAGCTGAAGATCAAGAGAGGAGGGTGGAACTTTCTTCCAAGTGGGGAGGGCCAACTGAACCTGGGGGCAGGGCTAACTCCCCACATGACATCATGAGGGGAAATCCGAGAACGGCTTGTTTCAGCACACGTTTTCTGAAAGGGGGGGGTTCTGTTACTTCAGGGGATTGTGGAGAGGCCATGTAATAAAAGCCTGAAAAGTGATTTTTTTGCATAATATGTCCCCTTTAAAATAACCAAAATAACCATAATGCACATTAAAAGACATGAACCGTCAAATAAAACCTGCACAAAGTTTATGCACACACAACATACTTAAAACACTTTGACAACGTGTATCTAGAACTATCAACAGCCTGAGTGCATGGAGCCAAAAATACCTTAGTTAAGATGTAGCTGTTACTTTCTGTACACCTCAAAGCTTAATAGGTTGACTATGGGCTGGAAGAAAGACAATGGTGGGTGTGTTTAGTACTTAGTGAGCCCCCCCCCCACACACACACACACACACACACAAACACACACACACACACACACACACACACACACAGGTCTGCGTTGTGGTTGAACATGTCCTCTGAAGGAAAGTCCTGTTTGTTTGGAAACAGCTCCAGCTCTGCACAGCTGCCTGCTGCCTGTCTCCATCTGCTACATAATCTCAGATTAGAGACTGAAACATCTTTGCAGTGGCTGGAGATAAATATATATATATTTAAAAGGGGACAAATATACAGTGTTGCACAGAGGTAACAGCTGGTGTTTTGATTGGTCAGATGTCTGCTTGTCGGGAGCAAAACTTTGGAAATTTGACCATGGTTTGAAAAAATATTAGGTGCAATTTTGCACAGCGAAATTACTTTTCTGGTGTGAAAGTTTAAAAAGACTCAGTGCACGCTTGAAAAAAAAAGATTTACTGTGAATAATTTGCACGAAAAAAACATGCTTGGTGTGAAAGGACCTTTATGATGCCAGAATGTCCAGCAGATATAACTGATGTAAATACTGACAGAAATGTTCAGATCTGCTAATACTGCACAAACCCGTACATTCCTAATAATACCAATTAAGGCTGAGGCTGAAACTTGGATTTAACTACAATTTTCGTATTTGCAAAAGGTGCAGTTCCACTTTAAAACAGTTCCTTTGCTGCAGAGATGTTCTGCACTGTGCATCATGCATTCAAGTGTCTCCAAAAAAGTCCTACTTTTCTTTGTTTTGTATGTTTTTCTTATTAAAAAGAGAATGACGCGGCTCATTTGCCCTGTGAGTAACTAAAAAGGTTAGGCAGGGGATATGAGTGGGTTTTTTTAAGATGGAGAGATTAGTCAGATCTCATTTGTCTCTGAAAGAGAAAAATTCTCTGTCCTCTCGGCTGATTCCTTCCTGTCCCTCTCTTCTACTGTCTCCTCTCTTTTCTTCTTTGCACTAACTTCAGTAGAATCAACTCCTGATCAGTATTTATCAGCTCTAGCTCCAGTATCATACATGCCGTTTCACTCTCCATGGTTTCCTGCACACAAATGAGCAGGAAACTAGCAGCAGAACTGAGAACTGGCATCAAAATCACACAGCTGAGATGCATTTTGACAGACTGTTGCAGAGTAATGCAGACACATCAATGCACAAGTATGCAGAGCTCAGAACAGCTTAGATCAGTGATGCTCAGCATGTGGCTCTAGAGCCCACTCTTACACTGTAGGCTTTAATTGTCAGACTTTATTTGTTGTCTGCATATTTCCATTGCCCTTATTTGCAATTCTTTGCTACTTTTTGTAACTTTTTTACTGCTTTTAGCCCATTTTTGCAACATTTTTTGTCACTTTTTGACCATTGTTGACACTTTAATCCTGCTTTTTGCAAATTTTTTGCCTTTTTTGCGGCTTCTCCCCCATTTAAGCTGCCATTTTTTTAAATAATACCACTTTTTGCCCATTTTTCCCACCTTTTGCTGTTTTTTCCTCATTTTTGACGATTTTTGCCTATTCAAGTCACTTTTTACTTATTTTTGCCACGTTTTTGCCACTTTTTGACCATTTTTGCCACATGTAACTCATTTTTTTGTTCTTTCTTGCCCACTTTTGACACTTTTTCTCCCCTTTTTTCCATTTTCTATGAGTATTTGCCACTCTTTGACCATTTTTGTGGGGCATTTTTCGCCCATTTTTGACACTTTTATCCTGCTTTTTGCAACTTTCTGTCCTTTTAATGCCCTTTTGCCACTTCTCCCCCATGCCTTTTACAATAAAATGCCAATTTTTGCCCATTTTCCCACCTTTTTGCTGATTTTTTTTTCCATTTTACCCGCCTTTTTGCTGATTTTTGTCTATTCTAGTCACTTTTTATTTATTTTTGCCACGTTTTTGCCACTCTCTGACTATTTTTGCCATGTGTAACTCATTTTCACTTCTTGCCCATTTTTGCCAATTTTTCTCCCGTTTTTTTTTTTTTTTTTTTTTTTGCTATTTTTTATGAGTATTTGCCACTTTTTGACCTTTTTGGGGGCATTTTTCATCAACTTTTGCCACTTTTATCCTGCTTTTTGCAACTTTTTGCCCTTTTTCCACTTTCCCCCCATGCCTTTTACAATAAAATGCCAATTTTTGCCCATTTTCCCACCTTTTAGCTGATTTTTGCCTGTGCTAGTCACTTTTTTAACTTTTTTTTGCCACGTTTTTGCCACTTTTTGACCATTTTTGCCATGTGTAAATCATTTTTTGTTACTTCTCGCCCATTTTTGGCAATTTTATCCTGCTTTTTGCGACCATTTTCTATGAGTATTTGCTACTTTTTGACCTTTTTTGGGGCATTTTTCACTCATTTTTGCCACTTTTATCCTGCTTTTTGCATCTTTTTGCCCTTTTTTGCCACCTTTCCCCCATGCCTTTTACAATAAAATGCCAATTTTTTCCCATTTTCCCACCTTTTTCCTGTTTTTTTTTTCCATTTTCACACCTTTTTGCTGATTTTTGCCGATTCTAGTCACTTTTACTAATTTTTGCCACTTTTTGACACGTGTAACTCATTTTTTTTGTCACTTCTCGCCCATTTTAGCAACTTTTTCTCCCCTTTTTTGCCATTTTCTATGAGTATGTGCCACTTTTTGACCATTTTTTTTTTTGGCATTTTCCACCAATTTTTGACACTCTGATCCTGCTTTTTGCAACTTTTTGCCCTTTTTTTGCTACTTCTTCCCTGTGCCTTTTGCAATAAAATACCAATTTTTGTCCATTTCTCCCACCTTTTCACTGATTTTTGCCGATTCTAGTCACTTTTCACTTATTTTTTGCCACTTTTTAACCAATTTTCCACCTTTAACTCATTTTTGGTCACTTTTCACCAACTTTTGCTGCCTTCTGCCGTTCTTCTCCCAGTGTTTGCTGGTTTTTGACCATTTTTGCCACCTTTAACTTATTTTAATTGGCACCTTTCACCACTTAGATTGTGGCTCTTGCAAATGTATTTTTCAAACATTTGGCTCTTTGGTTGAGCAGGGCTGAGTAACACTGGCTTAGCTCTAACATAGAGGTCTAAATCAGGTCTAATACCAGGTCTGAGCAGTCCACTAAAACACCAGATCTACTTCCCAGCAGGGGTGCATGATCTTGGATTTGCTGGTGTCTGATATGCAGAGAAATCTAAACTGATTTGAGCTGATCGATGCTGACACATAAAAACCTGTTCACCAGTAAGAACAGCGGTCTCTCCTGTTCTAGAACAGTCTCTGTGACTGTGGAGGTCAGGAGGAACAGAAGCATTTAAAGGGCAGCAGAGCAGCTTTCTCTGAGGACATGGCAACCATTATGGGATGGCAGCCACCGTCTCCTAGGCAGCAGAGAGAACTCAGATAGGAAGCAGCGGCGTCCAATCAGGCGTCAGGATGAGACAGAGTTTGACAGAAACATGGGGGGGTGTCTGCAGCTTCACACACAGGTAATTGGCTGTCAGCAGTGGGGACGACCCAGCGTGGGTCTGAACAACAGCTGCTGCCCTCAGCTCCGTTTGTATTCACTCTCGGCCAAACCGGGCAATTAGAGCCCCTGGAGGATAATTGTGCGTCTGTGTGAAGGTGTCACTGCGTTAACTCTCAGGAGGTCGCGTCGGCCCCCTGCAGGGCGCTGTCTCTCCCCGGTGGTTGAGTGACGGGGCGGTCAGAGGGCGGTCTTTGTGTCGGTCGGGCTTCGCTGCTCTCCAAAGATGTTTACATCTCAGAGGAGAGGAAATGCCACACAGGCGGACTACTGTCTCTGTCAGCCTCTGTTTGTGGCTCCGCTTTTCTCAAGAACTTGAAAGATGCTGAGAGCAGAATCTGTGGATGAGTCCAGTCCTGGATCTGGTTATGATTTTTGGGGTCCAGATTTTCTCTTAATGACAGCGTCATTAATGTTTCCTTCATTCTTCCTAATGGGAGTTCAATCTGCTGCATGTCAGTGAGTCAGTCCAAGGTCAGGGAGGATGCAACGCGATAGGGAGGGGTCACATCATCGTATTCGGGGTGCAGATGGCCTAGTGGTTAGCATGAGCCCCATGCACACAGGTGGTCCTGGTTCAAGTCCTGCCTGTGGCTCCTCACTGCATGTCCTCCCCACTCTCTGGCCCCCGTTTATCCACTGTCCTGTCCCTGGAGTCCTCTACAGAGGGGCGTCCTGTACTCAGGAGGAGACCGCTTAGTCTCCATGAAGAGGAGAGAGAGTGAGCACTGAATACCAGTATGACATGTTTTTGAGTTTCCATCATGTAAATCTGTTTTTAGATTTAATTTGGGCTTTTCTGCCTTTATAAGAGAGAGAGAGGACAGTGGATGGAGCCAGAACAGTGTTGAGAGAGTGGGGAATGACATGGAGTAAAGGAGCCACAGGCTGGGTTTGGACCTGGTTCATCTGTGTTTTATTTTAGGCTGGGAATGAATGCCTACTATCCCTATCCCTTACCTTAGAGAAGGTGCGCTCCATTTGCTCACCCTGCTGTCCAGGAATGATATTAATATTGTTAATTAGTATTTTGTGCACACATTATTCCTACTTTGTGGCCACAATTTAGTATTTTGTGGCCATAAATTAGTATTTCGTGCACATGTTATAGCTATATTGTGGCCACAAATTAGTTTTTTTTTTTTTACCATGTCATGTCTGGGGCTCCATACCTTTATTAGCACTTTTTGCCTTTTTTTTTCATTTTTTGGGCCTCTTGATTCATTTTCAATGCTTTAAGTCTGCTTTTGCCACTTCTTTTTGCCTTTTTTTTGGACAATTTTTGCAACTCTTATCCCATATTTGCAACCTTTTTGTCAATTTTTGCCACTTTCATCCTGTATTTTTCCACTTTTTCACCAGCTTTTTGCCCCTTTTTTTTGCTTTTTGCAAATTTTTCTCTTTTTTGTATTTTTTTGCCACTCTTTTGGGGCATTTTCCACCCATTTTTGCCACTTTTCCCTCTCCATTTTTTCACTTTTTACCCACTTGTTGCCATTTCATGTCTACTTTGCCCCATTTTTGCCAGCATTTACATATTTTTAAAACCTCTTAACCCTTTTTTGCCACTTTTATCCTGTATTTACCACTTCTTCACCATTTTTTGCCTCTTTTATCTTGCTTTTTGCAATTTTTTTCAGTTTTGTTTTGTTTTTTTTTGCAATTTTTTGCCACTTTTCACCCATTTAAGCTGAATTCCATTAAATGCCACTCTTTTCCCCATTTTTTCTTCTATTTTCTCATGTTTTTCCCATTTTTTTCTGCCTCTTTGCCAGTTTTAGTCACTTTTACACTCATTTTTGCCCTGTTTTGTAGTTTTGTTTTGTTTTGTTATTTTAACCATTTTTGCCACCTGTAATTGAATTTTAGGTAACCACTCACCCATTTTTGCCACTTTTCCCTCTCCATTTTTTCACTTTGTACCCAGTTTTTGCCATTTCATGTCTACCTAGCCCCATTTTTGCCACCATTAATGTAGTTTTTACTCCACTTAACCCTTTTTTGCCACTTTTCACCTCTTACATTGAGGCTCTTGCAAAGATATTTCTCAATAATTTGGCTCTTCGGTTGAGCAGGGTTGAGAAAGACTGCTAGGATAAATAGAATCAGCAGCATAAACAGAATCACAGATGTATTTTTGCTCCCACGTTGAAGGATCCTGATTCTCTCTCTGCTCTGGAGGAGGAGGGCTCTTCAGTCTCCATCCGTCCTCCATCAGTAACGCTGATGCCGTCATTGGAGCCGACCTCTGAGCCCAAACAGACCAAACTGATCCTCAACAGACACATAAACAGAGTCATTGAGCATCAAACGTGAACCCCATCCTGCCTCTACCTCTGTTTGTCTCCATATTTACGTCTCCTTCTCCACGTCTCATTTCCTGTCTTCCATCAGCGTCCGATTCTCGTCCAGGACAGGCATTTGTGGAGCATATGTAAAGATGGACTCCAGCTGCTCTGCAGGATGATTAGCAGGGAGAAAAATCATCGTTCCTCCACATCAGCGTCCTCATCGGGGTCAGGTTCCTGGAAACACGCAGAGAGTTTTTGGAATTCATCAGGATGAGGGATTTTGATTATGTTTGAGAGATTTCAAGACCGAGAGACAGAAGACTGAGGATGTTTGAGCAGACTCTGGGTCCTTCTGGGTTTCTGTTTTTATGCTTTCAGGCCTAATCTAAGATAACTGAGCCTCCTTAGAGATCATAAACATGTAAACAGGGGGCAGTTGATGGATATGTTGGACCACGTCAGTGATGGGGCCTCATGTCTGTTGAGCTTGAGTCTCAAAGGGAGTCCCTGTTCCTCTCATCACAAATATACTCTCCATTTCTATAAAAAATGCAGAATCAGGACTAACAGTGGACCGCGCTCTGACCTGCAGAGACCAAACCCTTAATTTCCCACTGAATGGCTTTGTGATGGTGCAGCCGTCTGATGTTAGTCTGACGGTTAAAGTGTTTAATGTTCACACAGAAAGCTCCGTCTCCAACACTGAGGTGCGAAGGTTGAACACGGAGCCGCTGAATTGTTCACAGAAACAACATAATCACCTCGACAGCTCCATGAGTGGGTGGAAACACGACAAGAGGGGGCTGTTGCCAAGTAACGCCGCCTGAACTGTGTGTGATCCTTCATAATAAAGAGAGGACGGCGTCGGAGCGCCACACCGGTCGCTAAATTAAAACTTACAACAAAGGAATTCAGAGGAAACTCGGCCAGGAAAACGTCTGATTTTAGGAGACATTTTGTTTTCAGTGCATGCTGAATTTCTAACCCTTAATATGTGCAAATAAACAAAGACGGCATGATTGGTCAGAGGAATACAAAGGTAGATCTAGAGCTACCTCCTTGTGGTTACACGCCTCTCCCCAGGTGGTTTACTTTTTCTGGACTGTGACAGTGCAGCAGTTTGTTGCTGTAGCAGGATTATAGGTAGAAATCTGCAGTTTCTTTAATGCTGCAGGAGCATGGAGTTTTGATTACAGAGCTAATTATGTGCCCAATTGGTGCAAAAAAGTTGCTTGTATGTGTCACATTCTTCACAGAACTGAAAATGAATGAAGCACCGATGCATCGGTGCAACGCCTACGGCCATCAACTCCAGCTGCACCAATGACAGTAGTGGATGTTTGACAAATGTGTGAAACAGATGAACCTAAAGTGCACACGGCTGTTGGAGAAACGCTGAAATATGACATCGCTGATATGAGACAAGATTTGGTGTGCACTTCCTCCCGCTGGCTGTCCAGATTAGCTGATTTTGCAGCTTGCAGCGTCTTGCATGTGGTGCAGTTGGCTGAAAAAACTGACACTTTAAATCAGTGATACTCAACGTGTGGCTCTGGAGCCACGTGTGACTCTTTTTTCCTAATTTTTTCCCATTTTTGACACTTTTCTCCCATTTCTGCCCCTTGTCACAATTTTTTCACAATTTTGCCATTAAACACCACTTGTTTCCTCTTTTTTTCCCATTTTTGCAACTTCTTTTAGCCACTTTTCCCCATTTTTGCCCTTTATTAGATTTTTTTGGCCACTTTTCTCTTATTTAAGCTATATACAACTTGTTTCCTATTGTTTTGCCCTATTTTGCCACTCTTGAGTGATTTTTGCCCATTTTAGTCACTGTCCTCTCATTTGTTGCCATGTTTTTGCCACTATTGGACCATTTTTGCCCCTTTTCACCATTTTTCCACCACTTTTTTCTCATTTAAGCTACCTTTTGCTATTTAATACTCCTTGTTTCCTCATTTTTGCAACTTCTTTAGCCACTTTTATCCCATTTTTGCCCCTTATCACCAGTTTTTGCCAATTTAAACGGCTTTTTGCCATTAAATACCACCTGTTTCCTCTTTTTTGCCCGGTTTTCCAACTTGTTTTAGCCACTATTTCCCATTTTTGCCCTTAATCAGATTTTTTTTGCCACTTTTCTCTCATTTAAGCTACTTTTTGCCATTATATACAACTTGTTTCCTATTGTTTTGCCCTATTTTGCCACTCTTGAGTGATTTTTGCCCATTTTAGTCACTGTCCTCTTATTTGTTGCCATGTTTTTGCCACTTTTTTACCATTTTTGCCCCTTTTCACCATTTTTCCACCACTTTTTTCTCATTTAAGCTACCTTTTGCCATTAAATAACACTTGTTTCCTCATTTTTGCAACTTCTGTTATCCACTGTTATCCCATTTTTGCCATTTTTCACCAGTTTTTGCCAATTTAAACTACTTTTTGCCATTAAATACCACACGTTTCCTCTTTTATGCGCTACATACAAAAGCTCTTAAAGCGTTCTTGAGATTGTGATCACAGGAGTGACCCAGACAGAGAAAGAAAACACAGAAAATCTCAGCATATTTTGGTGTTAGAAAGCAGAAAAAGAGTGCATTTTAAAACACTACGTTAGTTTTGGTTCTTCAGCATTCATTCCAGAATTAAAACCTGAAGAGTCTCTTAGTGATTTCAGAATAAATGGGACACAGATACCATACCTGGTGGTGAAAAGCCCTTTGAATCTCTCTGTATGCTAATACAAACACTGCTTTCAAAGCTAAATGCTGAGCCCACTGGGGGTCTGCAGCATCCTGACCATCCCTCTGTTATTCAAATAATCAGAAGTGCTGCAAAGGCCATAAACCTCCCCACAGCACACAGAGCCGTCCTGAGGGAAATAAAGTGGCTCTCTGTGCTGCAGTGTCCTCTTGATGTGCTGGAAATAAAGACAGGAGAGCTTTTTAAACCTAAAGAAGAATGATCCGTTAATGCTTCACTTAAACACTCACTGCATGACAACAGTGATAGAAGCCTGTTCTTTAGTGTGCAAACCTCAGAACTACAGAAACATGTGGTTCGATATGATGGATTCTTCTTTAGGATTCAAAACAAGATCATTGCGTTTGCTTCTCAGCGGTCTTTAAAACCCAGTCAGCACTTTAATCACATTTAAGAGTACTGTAAACATCACAATCTGAGTGTTAGTAAGGGACATGGACGATATGCTGACATGTTTGTTGGTAGGGCTGCACAGAAGTCCCATTTTTATGGATGTTGTGATGTGAACATGAACCTTAAACCCTTGTAAAGGTTTCCTTCCATGCAACATTAAGAAAAGTCATTCAGCATTAAGTCTGGGATGAATTAGACATGCATTCACATCATTTATCCAGCCTTAGCTAGAGCAGTGCTTTCTAGTGCTACTGTGGCCTGTAGGGGTCGGCTGATTATCGGCTGGGTCCATTAAGGCTAAGACTCTGCAGACTTGGCTTTCCTTCTGTGCACATGCAAGCAACGTGAGCAGAGAGCACTCCTCTGCAGATGTTCGATTAAATCCTGCTAGAAAATGCTTTAAATCGTAGAAAACCATAAGAATATTAATTACAGTGTGCTCCTTAGCAGTCGTTGACCCCGCTCTGTGGTTTTACCTGGTCTTCCCCTTCATGGCTGAGTTGCTGTTGTTCCTAAACTCTTCCACTTTCTAATAATATCACCGACAGTTGCCCGTGGAATATCCAGCAGGGATGAAGTTTCACCAGCTGTCTTATTGCAAAGGTGGCATTCATCACAGAACCACACTGGAAGTCTCTGAGCTCTTCAGAACGACCCTTTTAGGGCCACAGATGTTTGAGACCGCATGGACAGGTGAAGATTTTACACACCTGTGCCAGCGAGTCTGATTGAAACACTTGAAGTCAGGAGGGATGCACTGAAATGAAAATTCTTGGCTGAAATGGAAAACTGAAAATGCACTTTTGGGCCATTTTCGGCCGAAAATTTTCAGTGGCCGAATTTTCAGTGCATCCCTAGAAGTCAGTAATTAACAGGTTTGGCCAAATACTTTTGTCCATACAGTGTATGTAAAGGGCATTTTTTGGATATGAGTATGGTGCCTGGAATATTTTTTTTGCACATTAAGACTTAAGCCAGACTTAATGCAGACATAAAGTCAAGCTGTAAAAAATAAAAAGATTAAACAGTTAAAATTGAGTTATTTATGTTTGAACAGCAGTTTGTTGGAGCAAAGGTAGGGCTGGACAATTAATCGCAAATTAGATTAAATTGCAATATGGCCTGCTGCAATTTACAAATCACAGGAGCTGCAATATTTCTTTAACTTAAAATTTGACAAAATAGCAGTTCACTACATTTATTTTTGCAGCAGCAGAGATTTTAAGCACATTATGGAATAATTCAAGCGTCAACTTATAAAAATGGTTTACAAGAATCCTCCTTTTCATGTTTTATGTCTGTTTTTGTTTTAGTCAAAATGAGTGACATAAAAATGATAATCCCCTTCAATAAATCAGTGGGTATCAAATTTGCAACATGAGCAGAAATAACTACTGTAGCTCAATCTTTCTATTATTGATGAAGCTTAGCATTAGTTCACACCCCCAGCTGCAGTTAGCTGATAGCCAGCTCCACCTCCTCCACCCCAGCCTCCTCCTTTATAGACTAAAGCTTCACCTCCTCCATCCCAGCCTCCTCCTTTATAGACTAAAGCTTCACCTCCTCCACCCCAGCCTCCTCCTTTATAGACTAAAGCTTCACCTCCTCCACCCCAGCCTCCTCGTTTAGAGACTAAAGCTCCACCTCCTCCACCCCAGCCTCCTCCTTTATAGACTAAAGCTTCACCTCTTCCACCCCAGCCTCCTCCTTTATAGACTAAAGCTTCACCTCCTCCATCCCAGCCTCCTCCTTTATAGACTAAAGCTTCACCTCCTCCACCCCAGCCTCCTCCTTTATAGACTAAAGCTTCACCTCCTCCACCCCAGCCTCCTCGTTTAGAGACTAAAGCTCCACCTCCTCCACCCCAGCCTCCTCCTTTATAGACTAAAGCTTCACCTCTTCCACCCCAGCCTCCTCCTTTATAGACTAAAGCTTAACCTCCTCCATCCCAGCCTCCTCCTTCATAGACTAAAGCTTCACCTCCTCCACCCCAGCCTCCTCCTTTAGAGACTAAAGCTCCACCTCCTCCACCCCAGCCTCCTCGTTTAGAGACTAAAGCTCCACCTCCTCCACCCCAGCCTCCTCCTTTATAGCTTAAAGCTTGTTGCACCTTCATATTCAGATTCATGCTACTATGGATTCGTTGCTTCAGAAATAACTTCTTTGTTTTCAGTGCACATTGTCATTTATGTAACTACTTATTTATATGGAGGTTTTTAGCCACACACTCCCTGCAAAGTCAAAGCAGCTGCTGACTAACCCAGGGACCTTCTTAAGAGCAGAGCCGTCTCTGCAAAGTTCAAATGTAGATCCATGTTGGAATAAAATGGTTAAATGCATGATGAGTGTTCCTGACTGATTTAGGTTATGCTATAGAATGATTAATTGCTTGAATTTGTTTAAAAATGCATAAGATGGGGAGCCTAACAAGAATCAGATATTAGTGGAATATTAGGGGAAAAAATCATAATTAGATTATTTTTGCAGCCCTAAACAGAAGTAAAACTCTTCTGTGCATATCAACCATAGCAAACAGAGAAATAAAACAACCCGGCTCTTTTTCTCTCCGTCTCTCCTTGCCGCTGCAGACGGACCTCCTGCTGCTCTCAAACATGGCGGCACAGATTTCCTCCCTTAATTAAAAGATAATACACCTTAATTATAATCATTTGGGTTACAGCTGTGTGGAAAACATCAGGATCGGTGTTGAAACGGCTCCTTATGTCTCATAATGAGACGCTCTCATGTCGGCTTTTATTAAGATGACACACGCTCATTAAAGCAGTGATTAGTTCCCGGTGTCTGCTCGCCGCTCTTCATGTTATTTTTCTACAACATTCAGCCGGGTTGTGTGTTTTTCATTAGAGCAGCTTAGATCGGATAGTTTGTTTTTGCATTGCTTGTCTCATTTTAGATTTTAGTCAGATCCTCCGTCTGAAATATGCAGAATGACTTCTTCCCTTTAAGCTTTTCTTTCAGGATTTTTTGAGACGGATGTGGGAGCTGTGGAAAAATGTTAAAGCCAGGTACAGTGATTAGGAAAGGTTCCAAAAAACAGACTGAAACTCCTGAACAAATTCCACAAATTTTCAATGTGACACAGACATTTCTAACCCAGACTATTCAGGATTTTTCCCACCTGTTCTCACTTATGCACTCAACAGTTTCAGACCAACTGATTTTTCTCTTCATGCATGTTGGAGACCATTCCCCCTTAAAGTCTGGTTCATACTTCTGTATCGTCTACGCCAGTGATCGTCAACGTGTAGCTCACATGTGGCTCTTTTGTGATGATTTGTGGCTCTTTTATGTCTTAATTCTAAATATTATCCCCCAGAAAACTTTAAAATGAGAAACTTTTTGCCATTTTCACCATTTTTGCCACTTTTCACCCATTTAAGCAAACTTTTGCCATTAAACACCCCTTATTTCCTATTTCTTTGGCCACTTTGCAACTTCTGTTTTGCCACCTGTTCCCCATTTTTTCCTTTTTTAACCCATTTTTACCCCTTTTCACCCTTTTTCACCATTTTTGCCACTTTTTGCCCATTTAAGCTACCTTTGCCAGTAAGTACCCCTTTTATTCCTATTTTTTGCCCATTTTTGCAAATACCTTTTGACACCTTTTTCCCATTTCTTGACATTTTTATCACATTTTTGCCCTTTCTTTAACCATTTTTTTTGCCTCTTTTCATCCAAATAAGCAACCTTTTGCAATTAACTTCCCCTTTTTTCCTATTTTTTTCCCCTTTTTTGCCACTTTTCCCCAATATTTGCCACCTTTATCAAGTTTTTGCCCTTTTTTTTAATGGTAACAATTTTTGCCACTTTTCATCCAAATAAGCTACGTTTTGCCACTAAATGCCATTTGGTTCCTTTTTTTCCAAAATTTTTACCACTTCTCTTTTTGCCCATTTTTGCCCTTCTTCAGCATTTTTTGCCCATTTTTGCCGATCTTGACTGCTTTTTGTCCATTTCACTCATTTTTTGCCACTTTTGGACCATTTATTCCACCTGTAACTCATTTTATTGTCAGTTCTCACCAATTTTTTGCTACTTTCTGACCATTTTTCCACTTTTCTCCCCATTTTCACCACTTACACTAATTTTTGCTCCATTTTGACCATTTTTGCAGCCTTTAACTTATTGTTATTGCTACTATAAGCCATTTTTGCCACTCTTCACCACGTAGATGGTGGCTCTTGCAAAAGTATTTTTGAACAATTTGACTCTTTGGTTAATTAGGGTTGAGCAACACTGGTCTACACCGTAGCTGAGCCGTGCATGGTGAGGGCATACTTGTGCATCTCTGTTTCCACGCCGCTCTGCAGGACAAACTCCCTGTGAGAATGACATTTTTGTCTTATGACTGGTGCTACTTTGTGCATGTACTGAAGCTGCTGTGTCTTTATAAGGTGAATGCATCCAGCTGCAGGAGGCATTGATGCAAAAGCACAGAAATATCCATGTCGTGGTGGAGTCTGCTGTTTTATGCAGCTTCCTCATCGTTTTTTCGTCGTGTTGTGCCCCCAGAGGTCTCCGGCCCTCGTGTTTGGAGAGGAAATGTAAGGCAGCAAATTTTCAGCAGCAGCTTTTCCTGAAATCTCTAGAATTTTTTTAAGGAATGCATGTGTGAAAAAAGCTTAACACTACAAATATTGTTTCCTCGCCTTCGTCTTCATGTGTGCAGCTCTGACTCTCTGCTGTGCTGTCTAAAGACTGTGGATTCATAAAACCCTCCCAGCCTGTGGTCCTCTCTCAGAGGGGCCTTTCTTCAGCTGCAGGGACTCAGTCGGTGCCGTTACAGTGAACGTCTGTGCTTCATTAAACTGTGGTGACTTCACTGAGTGCGCTCAGAGCTCTGCTAGGAAACCTCCACCACAGAGCGGCCTGTTCTGGAAACAACCGTCGTGCCAGGTTTGTTTGATTCCCTCCTGCCAGCATCGACGTCTGTGCCTGCGTGTTTGCTTGGATGGTCAGGGGAGGGAAGGCTGGAGGAGGCCACCCATGAATCAGGCCAGTACGTTCACTCATCAAAGTTAACATGCACCGATGTTAGCCTGGTTTTTATAGTCTAGTATGCCAAAGATTGGATCACGCAATACAGAAATTTAAATCAGTATTTGATAAATTTAGTCTAGACAGAAACTCTGGGGGCCGGACTTTCAAATACACAAAAATTATTCAAAGATTTTAGTATAATTTAATTATTATTGTAGTAGTATTTGTATTTTCTTTCAAAGTGCAGGACATTTTTAGTCATTACCAGTGAGATCTATCCCTGTTATCTATAATGCAGCAGATGTAAGGAGACAGTCCTGACAGCAGAGCTGGCTGGGCCCCTGAAAATCCCAGAGAATGGGCCCTCCACAATTGTGGTTTAACACCAGTATTAACATATCTTTTAAACTTTTAACCCATTCTTGATACTTGTTGCCCCTTTTTGCCCCTTTAACCCAATTTTTACAAGATTTGAACCCCTTTTGAACCACTTTTCCTGCAGTTTTTTAATCCCTTTGTACCACTCTTATCTATTGTTGCCACTTTTCTTCTATTTCTGCCTCTTTTAACCCCCCTTTCATTACTTTTTTCAACATTTTTTGCAACTTTACAATTTTTGCCACTTTTAACCCATTGTGGGTACTTTTTACAGCCCATTTTTTGCAATTTTGAACCCATTTTGAACCACTTTTCCTGCATTTTTGTATCCCCTCTGTCCATTTTTGCCAATTTTCTTCTATTTTTGGCACTTTTTAAACCCCTTTTCATTACTTTTTTGCCAATTTTTGTCAATTTTTTGCCACTTATCAGCCATTTTTGCTACTCTCTAGCCCCTTTTCACCACTTTATCTAGTCTATTTTGCAGCACCTCTGCCAACCTTAACCTTTTACCTACTGAGTCTAAAAATGGCAATTTGGACATATTTTGTTATTCTGGCTGTAAAATAGTCAGGAAATGCCCTAAGTCTGAGAGCTTTGCTCCCTTTTCCCAGGAGTACTTGAACTTGACTTTTCAACATCTGGTTAATGATTATTGCACATTATATGGAATTGTCAGCAGTTTAAAAGAAGAAAAACACAAAAACAGATTTGTTTTTCATGGCTTTTATGATAAGAAATGTTGTTATTGCTCATGAAGTTTTGATTTGACATTTAAAATGTGAACCTATACGTTTCCATCACTAGTCATTTTCTGAGTCTAGGTCTCTGGGTGTGCAAAACAGTGCAAAAGATAACTATATACATAAGTGACAGTTAGTGCAAATAAAGGTGGAAGCATTCTCAGTAACATATTGTTATTGCACATGATAGACACGCACAAATGCCACTATCTAACACTATTTTCTGAAAACAAAATACCACTCTCGCTCGCTCTCCTTTTACTCTCTTCCTTCACTCTCCTTTCTCACTCGTCTTCTGCCAAAGTTGCCGTTTTCGTGGTGCTGTTGGACATTACTGTAATATATATACCACACATCATATATTGCTGAAAAGCACAGATTCTCAGCTCTCTGTCAGTGTTGGAAATCTTTAGATTGAGCAAATTTTGGAGGAGTTACAGTGTTGAGAATCCGTGTAGCGGTCTCGTGATACTTCTGGTGTTTTGCTATGAATGCCCACATCATATGGTTGTGAGTACCGTAATGAACCATATATGTGTGCATGCCCACAATTCTCAGCTTTCCAACACCGCTGGAAATTTCTGATTGGACAAACTTTGACAGTGTTAGGTAATAATACTCCGGACATATAAAACACAGCACCGGCGCTGGGTCAGTAGGTAAAGGGTTAACCTTTTTTAAATATCTACTAATTAACAGTAAATTTCTGTAAAAACAGATCAGATGTGAAGTCATTCTAAAACTATTTCAGTATTACTTGTTTGTGGGACGTATTTAGAGTTGCAGACATTTAAAGCCAAAGGATATTCTTAAAACCACAGCATCTTCTTTTCCTCCTTTTCTGAATTTGATGATCTTTCGGGGGCCGGACAGGAAGCTTTGGGGGGCCTGATGTGGCCCACAGGCTGCCAGTTGAGGATCAGTGTCCTAAACAGATTTCTTGTTTTAACAACCAAAGATTGCAGGTAAACTCTTGTGGATCTTTACCAGAATGTTGCCAGTCTTTGGTAAACTTTGAGCAATGATCAGGGTTTGACTCTTCCTCTATTTGCTTGAGGCCCCCCCCAGTGACTTAAACTGATGTGACTGTGATAACTTTACATGTATGAATATAATCTGACTTTGCATCATCTCAACATTTTAAATTCTGGTTCCAGTCTTTTAAAACTTGGTGTCAAATTCACCAGAATGTTGTGTCGTATCTCCTCGGCTTAAACTCAGTAGAGAAACTTTCCGTACAGTTGCAGGTTGGAGGATGGAGCTGCTGTCTCTTACAGCGGGGATCCAGGAAGCTTTTAAATCCACTCTCAGGCTGATCAGAGAGTGATTGCTATGGTGTGATGGACGGAGACAGCATGACACAATGTGAGAGTTTAATGGAGTCCTTATTGTCCTCTGGAGCCCCATCGACATGCTGAAAGAATCCGTCTCCTGTTCATCCATCCGTCCTTCGTCCGCTTCTCCGTCCTCTCATCTCATTAGATCCCAGGACAGATACGAGCCTGTCAGACCTCATTTTTAATCACGCTGCTAAAGCAGATCAGATGTAGAGTCTGCAGCAGATGAAAATGTAAGGATGGAGGATTCTGGAGAGCAATCTTCTGCCCTCCCCTCTGTGAGATGATACTAGAATCATGGCTGAAGCAGGCAACGTTTACAACCGTTATAAAGAACAGACTAAATGACTCTTTATTAGAAACTGTGTAGGAAAATGGACATAGCCACTATCACGCCAACCACTGCTTTTACAAAGGCCTTTTTGAAACGTCATTTCGGGTGATAAAGCAGCCACCATGTTTATTTTCTGGAGCCAGACGTGACCATATTTGGACATAAAGGTGGAAAAGCCAAAGGCAGTCTGTGCTAAAGCTGTAAAAACATTCAATATTTGAATATTCTTTAACTACATGTGCTTTAAATTCCTCTATATTTGATGCTGTGGTATCATGGCTGTCTGACCTGGAGTTTCTGCCTCAGGTGAAGGAGTTCAAGTATCTCAGGGTCTTGTTCAAGAGTGAGTAGGGATGGGTACCGAATTCAGTACTTTTTTAGACACCGACCAAATTCCATCTGTACTACCGAGTACCGATTCACGTAAAATCAAACAGTACTATATGTCAGTACCCAAACGCATCTTTGTGACTGCAAGAGAGTGGAAGAGTAGACAATTTTCCATGCCGGACACGAATGCAGCATTGCGCGCATGTGAGTAATGACGTCAGTAGCAGCTAACTGAATCAACAAAACAAGCATGGCTGATCAGCTCCCGCTGTTTCTTGCTCATTCACCTCCCTCCCTCTCACTCTCTCGTAGCGAATCCTCACTTTCAACACCGTGATTTGTCCGTTTATCATGTTGATATCAGCCATGGAAATATACTCTATTAAAGGATACGTTTGTTCGTATCAGGATGGATTCAGAGTAATTTTGAAGGAGTGACAGAGCCACAGGCTTGTCCTCGCTGCTTATTCTCCGCAGAATGAATTAATTTGCCACTTTCTTTTAACTTTTTGCAGTATACAAATATAACGTAATGGACCCTGTGCGTGGCGTTTATACTTCTGCGTGGACAGTCACATGACTGATTGATGAGTGAGGAGCAGACTCTGCTCTTGCCGGGGAAAGATGACATCTTAGTTTCGTTGGAAAAAGAACTGCACGAGGAAGGAAGATGTACAGTACATGTAGTTCATGGTAGAGGAAGTAGTTTGTTTTCTTTCATTTGTAAAACTTTAATCGGTAAAATTTTATACCTCTTATTTATTTAGTTAGTTGTTTTAACTCCATACTCTATTGTTCATTTGTTTTGAGCTTATTCTCCCTCCATGGACCCCGACGCACGTTTTTCTGAGAGGGTAAACTAGAGGAATAGGAGGTAGTGGGCTGGGTTTTAATTTCTGCAATATAAAGAAAAACACTGGGTAGTTATAGTAGTTTTGGTTTTCATGTTAGAGTAACGTTTTTAAAACACTCATATTTGATAGTGTTTTGATATTGAAAATGAAGAAGTTTTGAGGTTGTTTAACATTTATTATTGCATTTTCTTCACACTCAAAAGTACCGAAAATGAGTACCGTTTTGTACTGGTATCAGTTCACAGGTTCCGGGAATCAGTACTGTAACGGTTCACATGCAAAAGGTACCCATCCCTACGAGTGAGAGTACAAGATTGAGTGAGATTGACCGGCGGATCAGTGCAGCGTCAGCAGTTTTACAGGCGTTGTGCCAGACAAACCCTCGCCTATGCTCATGAACTCTGGGTAATGACCGAAAGAACGAGATCACGGATACAAGCGGCTGAAATGAGTTTTCTCCAGAGGGTGTCAGGGCTCAGCCTTAGAGACAGGGCGAGGAGGTCAGACATCCGAAGGGAACTAGGAACTAGGAGTGGAGCTTCTGCTCCTTCACACTGAAAGGAGCCAGTTGAGGTGGTTCGGGTGTCTGATCAGGATGCATGCAAGATGCCTCCCTGTGGAGGTTTTCCAGGCATGTCCAGCTGGGAGGAGACCTCTGGAAAGACCCTGACTGCACTCGAGGTATAACATATCCTGTCTGGTCTGGGAACGCTTCAGGATCCCCCAGGAGGAGTTAGAAAGTCACTGGGGAGAAGGATGTCTGTTGACCTCCTACCACCGTGACCCAGCCCAGGATAAGCGGCCCCAGTTCAGTTTTTATCAGAACTAAATTGCCTATTACTTACATAACCACTGTGATTCCTGTACTGTGCATTTCCACACAGCGCCATCTAGTGCCGTCATCATTGCTCCTTAAAGCTACAGTCTATTTTACGTTACATTCGCCACACACATTTTTCAAACTAAATCACGCCTTTATCTACCACTTCCTTCTCCTCAAATGATGCTGATTGGTCCAGTCACTCTCTGACCAGCTTGAACTTTCAAAGATGGATCTGCCTGATGACAGACATGGAATCTGGACATCCCATTGGCTTTGAAAGGTGAATGAAGTGATGCTGAAGTTTGGGAACACAGCCCAGTGGGTGCTTCACATACATGTACAGTCAGACATGCACCTTAGTTCCCCCTTACCTCCTCTGACCTTCATGTTGAAGGTGAAAACATCTCACCTTGAGGCAGTGCTGTAAAACTGTAAGCATGGGGAGAGACTGGCTGCAGAAGGCTGCCTCTAGTGGCCTCACAGCTCAGACTTGGCTTCATTTTCAGCTCCGGAGGTTTCCTCTTGTTCAGACCCTCCTCGTCTCTTTTATTCCGAGAGTCTCCTCTTCTTCCTCCTCTTATCTCGGCTCATTTGCCTCCATTCTTGGTCGTCTGCCAGCGGCTCGTGGAGTGCCACCACATTCCTGGTTGGCACTCTTGTCTGAACACGGCCGAGGCGCAGACATTATCCAGAGCCGCCTGCAGAGAGGAGACCGGCAGTGGCAGCCAAAGAGAGAGAGAGTTCATCTGCTGCCAGGGCCGGCGAGGGAAACATCATTTTTTACTTTCACTGATGGAGAAAGCAGCTCCTGTCACTCTGCAGTAGGGCTGGGACACATGGACCAGAAATCCATATTCTAGAGGAGAGCTGTGATAAATAACAGTGATGGGGATCCTTTATCTGTAAATAAATAACTAATGGTAGCCACAGAACCAGAATGATAAATTGAGCATCGGTTCTGTCATGTTCTATCTTTATTTACTCTTAAGGAGTAACTAAAACTTAAGACCACATCAGCTGAAAACCACGATGTTTATTCTGTAGTTTTGATCAGTTTGGGTCCAAATCTCGGTTGAACTTCTACATTTTGAGTTAAACTTCTGCATAGTGACTGTGCTGAGCAGCTAATCTGGAGGCAGGAATACTCTATATGGACAAAAGTATTTGGCCGCCTGACTATTCCACCAACAGGGACTGTAATAATCAGATCCATGTACTTTAATATGGAGTTGGCCCCCTTTTGCAGCTCTAACAGCCTCCACTCTTCATGGAAGGCTTTCACAAGATCCTGGAGTGTTTCTGTGAGAATGGTGTCCATTCATCCTGTAGAGCAGTGATTGAGGGTGCTTTCACACTAGGGGCCCGGTCCAGGATCCGAGTGCACTTGAGCCTAAAGTCCAGGTCGTTTTGGTAGTGTGAATGCAAAAGAACCGTGCCCAGGCATCGAGCCCAGGCCTGCTTGGGGAGGTGGACTCTGGCTCGATTCAAGTGGACTCTGGCTTGGTTTGGATGAGATGTGAATGCAACCACGCTCGGATACGGGACAGAGCATTAAATCAACTCTATGGCGTCATCGTAAAAACTCCACAGCGCAGCAGTTTGTTCACATTTTTCCTCAATAAAGGGCGGAAATCATCAGAATCCAGTCAATGAACAGTCTGTTGTGACTCACCTTACAGATGAACACATGTTGGAGTCAGTGAGAGGAGGTGCAAAGGCAATAAAAGTCTCCTGTCACCTCAAAAACCACTGCATCTGTGCAGCAAGAGCCCATTTAATTCTCTGAGCTGTAGTAGATGTGCAGATACGAAGAGAAAAGTTGCTGGCATCTTAACAAGTGATTTTAATCATCCATGGCTGCAGGATGGACTTTTTGCCAGGTCAAAATAAAAACAATCTTTGCTCAGGTCATGACCCCAGTGGTTGCCATGGTAGCTTCTTCTTCTTTCTCCTCCTTTGCGGGGTTGTAAACCAGCTAGGTGCATACTGCCACCTGCTGTTTCAGACCGAGTAAATACGCAAGTGGGCCCGGGCATGGATCGAAGATGCCACTGTGAAAGCAAGCCAGGGGGGAAGAAGGAGGAATCACGCCGCAGCATGGTTCCAAACAACTGGGCCTAATGTGAAAGCATCCTCAACTGTGGGGTCGGGACCTCATTGGGGGTCGCGAGACACTGAGACGGGGTCTCCAGATGCCAAACCCAAACAAACCCATAATAATTTTTAGATTACACGTTTTCCACTTGACATCAGTTTTTTTTACAAGTTTTCACCTGTTTTTATCATTTTTTCCCACCACTTTAACATATTTTGCCAACAAAAACCCATTTTTGTCCATTTAAAACCCTTTCCACCAATTTTTTCTGCCTGTTTTTGCCACTTTAAACCAATTGTTGCCACTTTCTGCATATTGTTGCCTCTTATTGTCTCTATTTGCCACTTTTTACCACCTTTTTGCCCATTTGTGCCTATTTTAACCACATTTCACTGTCTATTATGGCCATTTTTTGGCAGTTTAACCCATTGCTGCCTATTTTTCTGTCTCAGTTAACCCATTTTTGCCACTTTAAACTCATATCAGCCACTTTTTAATCCCCCCTACTAACTTTTATGCCTGTTTTTGCCCCTTTAGCCTGTTTTTTTCCATTTTGTGCTTATTTTTGCCGCTTCTAACTTAATTTTGCTAGTTTCAAAATCCAATTTCATCACCTTTCCCACCTATTTTTGCCATTTTCAACCCATTTTAGTTCTGTTTTTAAGTGTAAGGGATTTACGTTTTGGAGATGGGTAATAACTATGGCACAATAGAAAAAAACGTGGTTTATTTGATAAGAGTGGTTATTATTCAGGTGAAAAATATGGATATCACAGCTTGATTTAAAAATGAAGCTGGAGTACCCAGAGAGAACCTCTGCATGTAGAAGAGCATGCAAACTCTACACAGGACGGTCCTGTGCTAAGGCGATAGGTCCTCCCCTTCATAAGCTTTACTGATGTGTAAATGATGGTCTGACTCATCTCTCTGAAAACTGAACAGACTTCCCAGCCCTACTCTGCAGACACATCGTCCTACCGTCACTGCTCTCCATCCAGAGCCAACATGTTTGGCTCTGATTTGTGCAGCCGAGGCATTTTCCCCTCTTTCTGTTGAATCCATCAGATGCGTTCATCTTCACAGATCATCTTTCAGAAATCTGGGCGTTTGGAAACAGCGCCCTGTTTCTGTCCTCTGCTTGGTTTCATATCTGTCATGAATCAGTGCTGAGGCGGCGTCTGCAGGCCCGAACACAAAGGTTTAACCGTGAAGCTGGAGTCGGCGCTCGGTCTGTGAACCGGCCCGAGCTTTCATGTGAAACATCTATCAGACTGTGTGTTTAGCCTGGCTGAGAACTGCTGAGCTCCTCGGTTCCACTGCCACTTAATCCTCCATCTTTGGCTCATAACGCTGGAAAAATATCACAGAGTGTGACCCCAGATGTTTGACATTACTGCTCCTTTATTTGAGGTCTGATACTAAATCTTCTGTTAATTTCTGCTCATAAACCTCTGGCGGAGTTCCGCTCTCAGCTATGTAAACTTCTCTGGTCCATTTATAGAAACTGAACCTAAATGAAGGAACTGAACATCTGTCCTCTTAAATTGGAGTCATAACTTTATCAGAGCCGTTGTCGTTATTTTAAGGATTTATTTTAGGGTTGTATGGCTTCTTATCCATCCTGAACCATCACTATTCAGACAACAACTTCCAGTAGCTTCCGGTAGCTTCTGCTGTTTTTTCCCAGTATTGCAATTTGATATGCAACTATTACTAGGTACCTCCTCTTGTGTATTTTCAAAAAATTCAAGCAACAAATCATCTATATTACAACCTACACTTAGTCAAGCAGCATGTTTTGACTTTTCAGGGAATGCATAGCTAGAACCCCCACATGGATGGGTGAATTTATGACAATCTGCACTCAAAACAATGAAATTATTCAGACACAATTAATCCATAGTAACATGAATCTGAATATGAGGGTGTAACAAGCTTTAAGTTATAAAGGAGGAGGCTGGGGTGGAGGAGGTGAAACTTTGCCTGCAGCATCGTGATGCATCAGCATTAATGCACACAGGGATTAGTGAGTACGTTATCTTCAAATGGACCGCTGTGTTGAGAGAAAGAGCTGTGATTGGCTGTGGGAGCTGGGAGGCAATAATTGGTATCAGCCAGTCGCAGCTAAGGGTATGACTTACGTGCACAAACAATATTAAATATGATTAACTAGGGCAGAATGATTAAAAGATATATCTAATTGCAGTTATTGTTGCTCATATTGCAAATTTGATATCAACTGCTTTATTGGGAGGAGGTTATTATTTTTATGTCACTCGTTTTAATTAAGAAAAATGTAAATAAAACATGAAATGGACAATTTTTGTAAACCATTTTATATAAAATGACAGTTGAATGTTTGCAAAATGTGCATAAAATCTCTGCTGCTGCAAAAAATGAACATATTAAACTGTTTTTTTGACATATTTTAGGTTAAAGCAAAATTGCAATGTCTGCGATTTTGTAAATTGCAGCATGCCATAGTGCGATTTAATCTCATTTGTGATAAATTGCCCAGCCTTAGTTCCGACACCATTTTTTCCTACCCTATACCAAGGTGTTGGTATCGGCCGATACGAGTACCGATCCGATACCTGTGGGAACTTTCTGGACTGACTGTTCAGACTAGCAAATACAGATTATATACTGAAGGGATAAGGATTAAACGTTGCAATACCGCCGCTAATCATGGGGCAGTGTTGAGCAAACACAGCGAAGAATACACATTTAAAAGAACTTAATGGAGTTTTCTGAGGAAATATAAACCAGTGGTTCTCAACATTGGGGTCAGAACCCCATTGGGGGTCCCGAAACACTGGGAGGGGGTCTCCAAATGCCTTGTAACACTCTTTCCCATTATCATCACTTTTCCCGCCATTTTTTAGCACATTTTTGCCACCCAAAACCCATTTTTGTGTGTTTTAAACCCTTTCCAGCACTTTGTCCTGCCTGCTTTTGCAGCTGTTAAACCGAATCTTGCCACTTTCTGCCTGTTGTTGGCACTGTTGACCCATTATTGCCACTGTTTACCACCTTTTTATGCCCATTTTAACCACATTTCACTTTTTGATACACCAGTTTTTGCCAGTTTAACCATTTCAGCCAATTTCTTTCTCAGTTAACCCTTTTTTGCCACTTTAAAGCCATTTCAGCCACTTTTTTATCCCCTTTTAACACTTTATATGCCAGTTTTTGCCACTTTAACCCATGTTTACCATTTTTTGTGATTTTTTTTGGCCACTTTTTAAAAATTTTTTTTACACTTCTAACCCATTTCTGCTACTTTAAAATCCAGTTTCACCACCGTATCCACCTTTTTTTGCCATGATGAACACATTTTAATTCTGTTTTTAAGAGAAGGGATTTACATTTTTAAGAGGACTCCTTACTACACAGATGAATAAGAAGATATTTGTTTCTTTGATAAGAGTGGCTATTATTCAGGTTAAATATAAAATATGGATGCCACAGAGTAACTTTATGATGGACCATGATTTTGTTAGCCCCAGTTTGGCTGGGCCCCAGAAAGCTCCCCCCTTATGGACGGCCTTGTCTCCACATGACTATTCCTGAATGTTCATGGCTGTGTTCAACCACCCTCAGGTCCAGTGGGGGTCCCCAGTCTCTGGCACCTTTATTTAAGGGGTCGTGGGCTAAAAAGGTTGAAACCATATGATATAAATGAATAATGAGTGAGTTGTTGGAAAATACAAACATATAAATGATGTTATCTCACCTGGGCACAGAGACGGACCGCTACAGGAGCACAGCTGAGCAGAGGACAGACCGTTCTCTCTCCCTCTATGGGACAGGCGGAGCAGCATTCTCCAGTGCTTAGGGCTCAGAGGTTTAATGTGTTATTGTTTGGGCTTTCTCCCTTTCTGTGATTGGACAGCTGAGGAGAGAGGAAGTATAGGAGGAGAGAGAAACAGCACCAGGATGGGGATTCAGACCTGTGACCAGCGGCTCTGTTTTCTAGCGCCTGCTACCAGCTGAGCTTAAACGGTGCCTAAGGATTTCTATTTTTGTGGCTGTGGTATCAGGTCACATTATATCTTTGATTTGCACTAGTAGATTAAAGAAATGCAGACGTTTTTAGAGTAAATTTCTTTAGACAGTGTCTTAAAGTTGAAACTGTGTTGTCCTGTAAACTCCACATAAAGAGGGATTCATGGAATAAACGGAACATTTTTCCTCTAAAAGTGGACTCATTACTTGATTAGTCCTGTTTTTAGAAGTGAAGGGAGCCGCTCTCTCTACCTTTACTAAAGCCTAATCCTTCTTAATCTAATAATTGCTCCCATACTCTCCGTGTCTCATTAAAGCGCAGCTGCAGAGGCTGGCTGTGGCTCCAGGCTGCTGTGCACTATGGGTAATAATACCCACAGTCCCCTTCAAGGCCAACGTTCCCCTCTCTCCTCGTGCCGGCTCACGTTGGCTCCTCGGCGTGCACAGATGCATCAGTGCGCCCGTGTTTCATCACTCAGCCTTTTATGAGCGGGTGTTGAAAACGGCTGAGCGCCGGCCGTGCTCGCATGTCTCTATTTTGGATGCAGACTGACAGTTATGGAGCGCCGCGTGGAGGGACGGATCAGCGAGGGGTGATGAGAGATGGGACTCATATCTTCAATCACTGAAGCTCCGCCCATCGTAAAGCATGCAGAAGAACCACGACCCTGACATTTAGACGTCACTTGACCGTGGTTGGGCATTAAACATGAGGGAGTCAGGATTCAACATTTGATGTGATTCTTGCAAAAATCAAACATCAACAACCATTTCTGGCAACTAAACAGAAGTCAACGATGTTGGATATTTCTGCTTTCTATCAATGAAAACTGCAGACAAACTTCTGCACAACTCCGTCTAAAATTGCACGAATGCATCAGCATTTGCAAGACAGTTTAGACAGTGTGCAGGAGTTTGACCTTTTTCAAGGATTCATTCCTCTTTTTAGCACTTTACACATGAAATAAAACATTTTCTTTTACACTTAAGTGTCATTTTTGAGGTGGAGCTTGCTAATGCTTGATCCAACCCTGCTCCAGCTTTGAATCTATTCCTTAAAATCCTGCATTTAATTTTGCAAACTCATCCTAAGAGGGGTAAATCTGCCCCTGATGTCAGCATCCCCTTCAAACTCTTTATTTACAGCTGCAGGTGTTGGGCGCCGACCTTGGGTGATTATTTTCAGCTGTGGAGTTTAGAGCGGACGGTTTATGATCTATATTAGACAACGGTTGTTCACAGGATGGAATTTAGTCCTGTTATACGCCAATAATAGCATCAGTGGGCATCAGCAATGTCAGATACAGTCAAACCTCTGACCTCGATGCAGAAGAGCTGCTGTTTGCCTCCTCCACGACAAATAAACTTTCAAATCTGACATGCTGCATGGCTGCTGGAGCTCTCGTGCCCATCCCTGGATAATACATGCATTTCCTTTTTTAAAGCCAGATTTCCACAGACTTTTATTAACATCAGGAAAGACTCCAGAGGAGAGAGTGCCTTATTCAGATGTAAATGTATCAGCTGTGTAATTACTCTTCTGTAACTCTGATTTATGATCAGGCATTTGCTGTATAATGGAGATTTATACTGGTGATGGTCTGGGCTGCAGTATTCCCAGTCGTCGTTGTGAGCTGAAGCTCTGCAGACTGGTAACGAGGAGCTACATCCACTAACGGACGGTCTGTTCCAGCGCTGTGGGTTGACGGTTGATCACCTTCACTCTGAGCTTATTCACAGATTTATAGCCGACGCTCTAACTCCCTTACGTGTGTTTTGTTATTCTCTGTCATGGCGACCGTTTAGAGAACGTCTTCTTTCAGGCAGGCAGCGGCTCGTTTTAAACAGACCAGATCTGAGATGAAGATTTTAGCTCAGCTGTCACTGCCGTGGGTCACCTAGCAGCTTTATGTGATTATCAGTTTTTAATTGGACACTTCTGGAAGCTTTGGCTGGTAATGAGGGGTGTGAATCTCTCCGTCTCAGCACAGACTAGCATCTCATTCTCTAATATGGTCTGATTCCATCCAAACAGACTTTTTTAGCTTCATGAAACTTAGAAAAGTAGAAACACTGATCATTTCAGAACAGGACCAGTTTCTTTGAGTTGAGAGAGACAAAATAAGAGGCCTTGTCTTCTTCTGTTTGTGTTCATAAATATTTTTCCAGTTTGGTGAAAAGCTCTCTGTTTATTATCATATTACTGGGCTCATTTTAATTAACCGCTCAAACCTGGGGGCCAAATCCAGCCCGTGGCACAGTTATACCCAGTCCACAGGATCCCATCATATTCTTTTATTCTAACTGTCCCGCCGGTATGAGGTCTGCAGAGTTCCTCCAGTTAAAACTGCAAATTCAACCTTGTTAGGTCAGCAGAAAAAATCTATAAAAGCAGAGAATAAAAGTCAGGACTGTGGGAAAAGAAAAGAAATTGTGTTTTCATTTCATATTTTCAGTTTTGGATCTCACAATAACAATTTAAACTTGAGATTTTGACTTTTTACTACAGAGTTTGACCTTTAAAACGCAACAATTTTTCTGCTTCTTAACCCCGTCTTTCCACACATTTTTGCCACTTTTGGCCCATTTTTGCCTCTTTATCCTATTTTTGCCCCCTTTTTTTTAAACCAGTATTTGCAATCCTTCCCCTTTTTGCCATTTTGCCACTTCTTGCCCCTTTAAGCTGCCTTTGCCATTGAATGCCTCTTTTTTTCCCCAAATTTTTGCCACTCTGGCTGCTTTTTGCCCATTTTAGCAACTTTTCACTAGTTTTTTGCTCTGTTTTTACCACTTTTGGACAATTTTCGCCACCTGTAACTCATTTTTTGTTATTCATTTTTGTCACTTTTTGCCCCTTCTCACCAACTTTTGCCAGTTGAACTTATCTTTATTGCCACTTTAGCCCATTTTCACCACTTTTCACCACTTAGATTGTGGCTCATGCAAAGGTAATCTTGAATAATGTGGCTCTTTGGTTGAGCAGGGTTGAGTAACACTGATCTAAGATTGGTTGATCAATCAGCAGAGAGCGACAGAGCAAGTTTGGGATCCACTGCTGTAAAGAATCATCCACTTAAACCCAGAAAGGCTCATGTGACCAGGGACACAACGACTCAGCCGTACTGTTACTACCTTCTTTTCTCCAGCTGTTTCAGGCAGGACGTTAGATGCCTTCTTTGGAGAGTAGAGTGATTTTATCAGCTCTAGTTATTGTGGTGCCGATGGATTAAAGGTCAGTCGTCCCTATTTGAGCTCAGAGAGAAATATACAGACTCTGGGAGAGAAACCTGCTGTTCAGACGTTGGCTTTTGCTTTACTGTATGAAGATAAAATTATCTCTAGAGATAAAACGTCACCTTTTATCCTCCATAAAGACCAAATAAGCTGCAGTGAAATCCGCCTCAGTCACTGACTTGGACTTATTTCTTTCTTGTCTGTTCCAGCAGTGAATGGTGGCCTTTTTGGCTGAATTTGGGGACTATCACTGGAGTATGGTGGCTCATTTATGGGCACTTTGACACACTAAGATCAGCCATAAGTTCATGAGATCATTCACCCTGCAAAAAGAAGACATTTGAACTTGTTCAGTCTTCTTGAGTGTGAGGATTTGTTGCTTTTATGCAACGAGGTTGAAGCAAACATGCAACTTAAAGACCTCCTATTGAAACCAGACTGTTTCCTGTCTGTTTTCTAGTCCAGAGAGTCGATCAGTCTCCAGAAAAACTATCCTAGAGGTCTGCTGATTGGCCACGGCCCAGCTTCAATCCCAGCTACCTTTAATCGTTCCTGCAGCGATCGTGTTGTTCAGTGTTTTTTTCAGTTCCCAGCGATGGAAAGAAAATCAGATCTTAAGAATTCCTCACTGATGCAGCAGAGCCTTAAATGTGAGAGACTCTTCGGTTGTGAATGTGCTCCATCTCTGTGATAAACTGAGATAAAAGCGGACAGATGGGTGTGAAGCAGCAGTAGACTCTAACCCAACATCCTCCTCAAACAATCCACCGAGGATGCTTCACAGACGGCGTGCTGCGTCCTCACCCAGCTCACAGCCGGCGTGAGAGCGAGCCAAGTCCCGTCACGCTGAGCTTCCTCTGAGGACGCTCTGAGATCTGGTGGAGGGATGGTGGTGGTGGTGGTGATGGTTTAATTTGATATGCAGGCTGACAGTCTGAGCGTGTTTACCCTGCAGAGACGACAACCTCAGAGATGTTTGAGAGAGAGAGAGAGCTTCAGTCCATCACATCTGATGAAATCTGCCAACTCGGTTGTTCAAACAGAGACACAGTGACCTACATCTCTGCAGCACCACCTACATCACATGAAATATAAACACTTTAGCAGAGCGCACGTGGAGATCAAAACCATAAAACACAAAGACACCGACACAGTTGACCACATCTTTATTCTGAGTCACAAACAGGCAGCAGAAAGGAAATGTTTGACCATGCACACAGAGACTTTTACTAAGATAAACTCTCCTAACTCCTGCTGACAGCCCTTCAAAATAAGAGCGCTTAAAAGAGGGTTTGAGATAAAGATCAAGGAGTCTCTCTTTGGCCAAACTCAACAAAAAGACCTCAGCAGTACTGCTTTAAAAGCCACAACTTATTGGTGCATACAAGGGCAAGGTAAAGCCAATATATGCTGGCATTAATGGCTGATATAAGCTGATTTTTACAGCTAATATGAGCCAATATAGGCTGATTTTTACAGCTGATATGAGCCAATATAGGCTGATTTTTACAGCTGATATGAGCCAATACAGGCTGATTTTTACAGTAGATATGAGCCAATATAGGCAGATTTTTACAGCTGATATGAGCCAATATAGGCTGATTTTTACAGTAGATATGAGCCAATATAGGCTGATTTTTACAGCTGATATGAGCCAATATAGGCTGATTTTTACAGTAGATATGAGCCAATATAGGCTGATTTTTACAGCTGATATGAGCCAATATAGGCTGATTTTTACAGCTAATATGAGCCAATATAGGCTGATTTTTAAAGCTGATATGAGCCAATATAGGCTGATTTTTACAGTAGATATGAGCCAATGTAGGCTGATTTTTTACAGTAGATATGAGCCAATGCAGGCTGATATTTTACAGTAGATATGAGCCAATGTAGGCTGATATTTTACAGTAGATATGAGTCAATGTAGGCTGATTTTTACAGTAGATATGAGCCAATGTAGGCTGATTTTTACAGTAGATATGAGCCAATGTAGGCTGATATTTTACAGTAGATATGAGCCAATATAGGCTGATTTTTTACAGTAGATATGAGCCAATATAGGCTAATTTTTACAGTAGATATGAGCCAATGTAGGCTGATTTTTACAGCTGATATGAGCCAATATAGGCTGATTTTTACAGCTGATATGAGCCAATATAGGCTGATTTTTACAGCTGATATGAGCCAATATAGGCTGATTTTTACAGTAGATATGAGCCAATGTAGGCTGATTTTTACAGTAGATATGAGCCAATGTAGGCTGATTTTTACAGTAGATATGAGCCAATGTAGGCTGATATTTTACAGTAGATATGAGCCAATATAGGCTGATTTTTTACAGTAGATATGAGCCAATGTAGGCTGATTTTTACAGTAGATATGAGCCAATATAGGCTGATTTTTTACAGTAGATATGAGCCAATATAGGCTGATTTTTACAGTAGATATGAGCCAATGTAGGCTGATATTTTACAGTAGATATGAGCCAATGTAGGCTGATTTTTACAGCTGATTTGAGCCAATATAGGCTGATTTTTACAGCTGATATGAGCCAATATAGGCTGATTTTTACAGCTAATATGAGCCAATATAGGCTGATTTTTACAGCTAATATGAGCCAATGTAGGCTGATTTTTACAGCTAATATGAGCCAATATAGGCTGATTTTTACAGCTAATATGAGCCAATGTAGGCTGATTTTTACAGCTAATATGAGCCAATATAGGCTGATTTTTACAGTAGATATGAGCCAATGTAGGCTGATTTTTTACAGTAGATATGAGCCAATGCAGGCTGATATTTTACAGTAGATATGAGCCAATATAGGCTGATTTTTTACAGTAGATATGAGCCAATGTAGGCTAATTTTTACAGTAGATATGAGCCAATGTAGGCTGATTTTTACAGCTGATATGAGCCAATATAGGCTGATTTTTACAGCTGATATGAGCCAATATAGGCTGATTTTTACAGCTGATATGAGCCAATATAGGCTGATTTTTACAGTAGATATGAGCCAATGTAGGCTGATTTTTACAGTAGATATGAGCCAATGTAGGCTGATATTTTACAGTAGATATGAGCCAATATAGGCTGATTTTTTACAGTAGATATGAGCCAATGTAGGCTGATTTTTACAGTAGATATGAGCCAATATAGGCTGATTTTTTACAGTAGATATGAGCCAATATAGGCTGATTTTTACAGTAGATATGAGCCAATGTAGGCTGATATTTTACAGCTGATTTGAGCCAATATAGGCTGATTTTTACAGCTGATATGAGCCAATATAGGCTGATTTTTACAGTAGATATGAGCCAATGTAGGCTGATTTTTAAAGTAGATATGAGCCAATGTAGGCTGATTTTTACAGTAGATATGAGCCAATATAGGCTGATTTTTAAAGTAGATATGAGCCAATGTAGGCTGATTTTTACAGTAGATATGAGCCAATATAGGCTGATTTTTTACTGTAGATATGAGCCAATGTAGGCTGATTTTTACAGTAGATATGAGCCAATGTAGGCTGATATTTTACAGTAGATATGAGCCAGTATAGGCTGATTTTTACAGTAGATATGAGCCAATATAGGCTGATTTTTACAGCTGATATGAGCCAATGTAGGCTGATTTTTACAGTAGATATGAGCCAATGTAGGCTGATTTTTACAGTAGATATGAGCCAATGTAGGCTGATATTTTACAGTAGATATGAGCCAATATAGGCTGATTTTTTACAGTAGATATGAGCCAATGTAGGCTGATATTTTACAGTAGATATGAGCCAATATAGGCTGATTTTTTACAGTAGATATGAGCCAATGTAGGCTGATTTTTAAAGTAGATATGAGCCAATGTAGGCTGATTTTTACAGCTAATATGAGCCAATGTAGGCTGATTTTTAAAGCTAATATGAGCCAATATAGGCTGATTTTTACAGTAGATATGAGCCAATGTAGGCTGATTTTTACAGTAGATATGAGCCAATGTAGGCTGATATTTTACAGTAGATATGAGCCAATGTAGGCTGATTTTTACAGTAGATATGAGCCAATATATTCTGATTTTTACAGTAGATATGAGCCAATGTAGGCTGATTTTTACAGCTAATATGAGCCAATGTAGGCTGATTTTTACAGCTAATATGAGCCAATGTAGGCTGATTTTTACAGTAGATATGAGCCAATGTAGGCTGATTTTTACAGTAGATATGAGCCAATATAGGCTGATTTTTACAGTAGATATGAGCCAATATAGGCTGATTTTTACAGTAGATATGAGCCAATATAGGCTGATTTTTACAGCTGATTTGAGCCAATATAGGCTGATTTTTACAGCTGATTTGAGCCAATATAGGCTGATTTTTACAGCTGATTTGAGCCAATATAGGCTGATTTTTACAGTAGATATGAGCCAATGTAGGCTGATTTTTACAGCTAATATGAGCCAGTGTAGGCTGATTTTTACAGCTAATATGAGCCAATGTAGGCTGATTTTTACAGTAGATATGAGCCAATATAGGCTGATTTTTACAGTAGATATGAGCCAATATAGGCTGATTTTTACAGCTGATTTGAGCCAATATAGGCTGATTTTTACAGTAGATATGAGCCAATATAGGCTGATTTTTACAGCTGATTTGAGCCAATATAGGCTGATTTTTACAGTAGATATGAGCCAATGTAGGCTGATTTTTACAGCTAATATGAGCCAGTGTAGGCTGATTTTTACAGCTAATATGAGCCAATGTAGGCTGATTTTTACAGCTAATATGAGACAATATAGGCTGATTTTTACAGTAGATATGAGCCAATGTAGGCTGATTTTTACAGACAGTATTTACTGCTTATGAAGGATATTCACCTGATCTTTAGGCTGATATTTATAGCTGGTAAAGGCCAATATAACAGCTGATAGAAGCCTTAATTTACAGCTGATGCATGCCTAATTTAATAGGCCAATATCCACAGCTCATGTAAGCCTATATAGGCTGATAATTACAGACACTAGATAGCAATGGTTACAGCTAGAAAAGGCTGATATTTACAACCATTATAAGGTGATATTCGTAAAAGAAAAATTAATGATATTAACAACCAATAATAGCTGATATTTACAGCCAAAATACGCTGGTATTTAAAGCTAAAATAGACTAATATTAACAGCTGATAATGGCCAATATTCACGGCTAATAAAAGCTAATATGTACAGCCAATGTAGGCCTGTATTTTAGACTAGTTAAGACAAATCTTCTTCTGATATAAGCTGGTATTTAAAGTACATAAAGGCCAGTATTTTTTAGCCAATAACGGCTAATACTTTGCTGATATAGGAAAAGTTTTACAGCTAAACTAGTACCAATATGCACAGCCATTATACGGTGGCATTTACAGCTTATATATGCAGACGTTTTACAGCTGATAAAAGCTTGAATTTACAGCCAAAAAATACTGATATCTACAGCCAAAAAAGACTGATATTTGAGGCCAAAAAGACTGATATTTAAGGCCAAAAAGACTGATATTTAAGGCCAAAAAGACTGATATTTGAGGCCAAAAAGACTGATATTTAAGGCCAAAAAGACTGATATTTACAGCCAAAAAGACTGATATTTACAGCCAAAAAGACTGATATTAACAGCCAAAAAGACTGATATTTAAAGCCAAAAAGACTGATATTTACAGCCAAAAAGACTGATATTTACAGCCAAAAAGACTGATATTTACAGCCAAAAAGACTGATATTTACAGCCAAAAAAGACTGATATTAACAGCCAAAAAGACTGATATTAACAGCCAAAAAGACTGATATTTAAGGCCAAAAAAGACTGATATTAACAGCCAAAAAGACTGATATTTATAGCCAAAAAGACTGATATTTAAGGCCAAAAAGACTGATATTTAAGGCCAAAAAGACTGATATTTACAGCCAAAAAGACTGATATTTACAGCCAAAAAAGACTGATATTAACAGCCAAAAAGACTGATATTAACAGCCAAAAAGACTGATATTTAAGGCCAAAAAAGACTGATATTAACAGCCAAAAAGACTGATATTTATAGCCAAAAAGACTGATATTAACAGCCAAAAAAGACTGATATTAACAGCCAAAAAGACTGATATTTACAGCCAAAAAGACTGATATTAACAGCTGACATAAGCTGTTATTCACCACCAATATAGGCCGTTATTAACAGCTAAAATAAACCAATGATAATGGCTGATATAGGCTGTTATGTACTGCCGATATTGGCCAGTATTGAGATTTAAAATGAGCTGATATTTACGACTGATTTATGTCAAAATTTACAGCTTATATCTGCTGAAATCTACAGCTGACGTAGGCCGATATTTTCATTCTTCCAGGTCATTTTTTTTAAATATTCATCAACAGTACATTGTTAGAGGCCGCTCTAATAACATTACTCACCTTTTGATTTTCTGTAGCTGGTGATCAGTGTGGGAACGTTTGCTGTGGATTAGATTAGATTAGATTATTACAACCATCATCTCTGAGTGCAGGATGATTTTAGCAGTGAGGAGCTGCAGAAAAACGTTGAAATGATGGCATAGTTCTTTACATGAGTTATTGCACTTTAATCAGTGCGTTTGCAGGAGGAATCTACTAGTGGATGTCTCTCCTGTGCACACGGATTATATACTGATTAAATATGAATCCAAGCGAAGAAGAGAAAACATGGTAGGCGGTTATACTTGGGTGCCCAAGTACAGTCTATGTGTGAATAGCTTTTCAGTTCCAGTAGCCACTCACGCCAGATAGACGGCTTCACATATCCATGGTATGACATATATTTCACATCCACTGGGGTAATACTCCATAGGCAGTGTTTTGGAAGGACACAACCTTTCAAAAAAAAACCTGGCAGGTGGTTGGACAATTCATGTCCCAATTATTCTTTGTAATATAATCAATACTAACAGAAAGTTGCACATCTTCACTTTTTAGAAGCTAGAATCCACTAATCATACATTTCTAAATAACAGATGGCTAAGTTCAGTCACTGTGTGATCATTTATAAATCATTGTAGTTTTCTGTTCACTATCCATTGGAAAGCTTCAGGAAGTTTGAGGAGGAAAAGCTGCAGAGAGATGCTCTGATCTCTTGTCCTCCATTGTCTCCACTGATAAAGAGAAAACCCGCAGCTCCCTGGCTCCAATACGATCAATATACATTACTGTGAAAGGCTTCCAGCAGATTGACTAATGCAGCCGGATGAGCAGCATCAAATATTAATAGTTCTGGAGAATTAAAAATAGTTTTCCTGGATTGTGATGGGGAAAAGTTGGAGCAGAAAAAGTGGGTTAAAGATGGAGGAAGGAGAAAATATCTGCACAGCAGGATTCTCCTCCTCGACTCGCTGCACCGTTGACCCCATTAGGCCCGACTCGGCTGTCAGCGCTGACACGTTCAAGTCGTCTTTAAGTCGAGTCGACAGGCAGGAGCCACAATAATGGTCTCATCAGCAGCACACGCTCGCTGACTGATGGCACATACACCAGCAGGTAGGCAGGCAGAGGGGGAATATATTTATTTTATTTATCTGCAGATCAGCACACGGAGGAGAGAAGGCTCTCAAACTGGAGTCAAAGAAAGACGGGAAGAGCTGCAACGATCGGCACGAGGAAAATAAATCTGCAAATATTTCAAAGAATCGGCTCATTATTTCACCATTTCATGCTACTTTTCACCCAATTAAGCTGCCTTTGCCATTAAAAAACACATTTTTCCTACTTTTTTTGCCCATTTTTGCAACTTCTTTTTGCCACTCTTGTTTCCTATTTTTGCCACTTTTCGCCCATTTAAGCTACCTTTTGCCATTAAGTACCCCTTTTTCACAATTTTTGCCCACTTTTTCATATTTTTACCCTTTTTCACCTATTTTTCACTTTCACTTTTAGCCCATTAAGCTACCTTTTGCTATCAAATACCACTTGTTTCCTATTTTTTCCCTATTTTGCCACTCTTGACTGCTTTTGGCAGATTTTAGTCACTTTTCTCTCATTTTTTCCCATGTTTTTGCCACTTTTGGACCATTTTTGTCCCTTTTCACCATTTTAACCACTTTTTGCTCATTTAAGCTACCTTTTGCCATTAAATACCACTTGTTTCCTAATTTTTGCAACTTCTTTTAGCCACTGTTATCACATTTTTTCCCTTTTTCACATTTTTTTGCCCATTTAAGCCTCCTTTTTGCCATTAAATACCACTTGTTTCCTCTTTTTTGCCATCCTTAACCAGTCCTGACTGCTTTTTGCCCATTTAATTACTTTTCTCTCATTTTTTGCCACTTTTGGACCATTTTTGCCCCTTTTAACTTATATTATTGCTACTTCTAGCTGTTTTTGCCACTTTTCACTACTTAGATTGTGACTTTTGCAAAGGTATTTTTCAACTATTTGGCTCTTTGGTGGAGCAGGGTTGAGTAACACTGATCTACACCCTTATCTCATCAGTAATCTTAGAGCTGATAGAAGAGTGTGACTGCAGCAGACCATCACTCTCTGTGTTCTCTCTGACACGTCTGCAGGCAACCATGCATGACCACACACAGAGACAGCAGCACCCACAGATATCTGCACCCCACAGCCCCACCGTGTGAGATTTACCAGGCAGTGTGTCAGTGGAGCGTGTCGGAGCGAGACAGCTGCTTGGGATGTTTTTTTTTTTTTTTTTTTCTGAGTGACTCTCCAGCAGAGCGAGGAGTCAGAGAGTCGCAGCGATGATGCTGACGAAGCGTGAGACAGATCGGAGGGTTCAGCAGAATGCCAAACACAAATACACACAGGGCGTTTTAGAGTGGTGTTGGATTTTCAGTGACCAGCATTGATATTAGAGAGTAAAATAGTTAAGTAGTAGGGTTACCAGACTTTTAAACTTATATAACAGCTAATGTTGTCTGCTTTAGTGTGTCTGCAACAAAAATATTTCTATAGATGTCTAAAATTAAAGGCAAACTCAAGCAGTCTCAGTTGAAGAGTACAAATCAGTGTTACTCAGCCCTGCTCAGAGAGACAAATTGTTGAAAAATACATCTGCTAGAGCCACAATCTAAGAGGTGAAAAGTGTTACAATATGAAAAATAGGTAAAAAAATAAAAATAATTTAAAGGGGGTAAAATGGTCATAAAGCAGAAAAAAGGTAACCTTGCAAAGCAGATGGATTCTCCCGTTTCCTTGTTTTTCACTGGTGAATCCATCTTGCAAAGCCCCCATCTGAAGCGTTTGGGCCCGGTTAGAAAGCGACAGGACCAATCAGCGACGAGGGGCAGTACTTTCAGGCACGGCAGAGTTGTGACGGAAACAAGCAGCAGCAAGAGCTGGTGCAGTTCTGGAGGAAGAGATTAGCGTGGATGCTGCTAAAGCGCCAGTTTTATCAGAACTTGACGACATTTCTTTGTTAAAAGCAGAACAAATAACAGCAGGGAGTTGTTTTCTTTTCATAACAACAAAAGTCGAGTACTTACATGTCTGCAGTCACCATGTCTCGCATTATTCCTCACTAGCTGCACACACGCGGCTCGACAGCAGCTACGTCACGTGTTTTTTTGCTCTGACTGGCCCATAGAGATGTGACAGAACTTTCACCCAATCACACTCCGAGTTTTTTTCAAATCTTCTGCCTTTTCTCAAACATTTCCTATTGAAGCTTTACCAGATGGATGTGTGAAACACATCCATCTGGCGTGTCAGGTTAGAAAAAAAGGTGAAAAGGGGCAAAATGGAGGAGGAAACGTTGCAAAAATGTTCAGAAAGTGGCCAAATTTGGGTGAGAAGTGACAAAAAAAAAAGTGGTAAAAACATGACAAAAGATGAGTGGAACGTGACGAAAATAGGCAATAGGCAGGTTAAACAGGTGAAAAGTGGCAAAAATGGGGGGAAAAATGCAAATAGGAAAAAGCAGGATAAAATAGTCAAAAAAATGGGCAAAAGGTGGCAAAAAGAAGTGACAAAAGTGGGTTTAAAGCAGTAAAAATGCACTAAAAATGGCATAAAATTGCAAAAAAGGACAATGGAAATAAAGACAAATTTAAAAATTGTCAATTAAAGCCAACTGTATAAGTGTGGGAAACAAACTGATTAATGTGACTTGCAATGGAGGATTCCAGAGGTCAGAGTTTCCCTTATTTAAGGTTTTCTGGGGGAATAATATTTCAAATGAAGACGTAAAAGAGCCACACGTGGCTCTAGAGCCACGCGTTGAGCATCACTGGTGTAAATATTGCCATTGCTATTCAGACGGTCTGCAGGAATTGTGCATTGTGACTCCATCATAGCTTGTTTTAATTTCCACATGCATGTTAACAACAATTGGTCCGGTCATTCTCTGACCAAGAACGAGCATTACAGCTCCAAGTTTTGCATGATTGACTTTCCTGATGGCAGACATGGAATCTGTACAATCTATTCGCTTACTCCACCGCATCAGTCTTATAAATTAGATGTTTTTAAAGCTTTGGTACCGCACTGAGGAATCCAAAATGATGACGGCTTTAAACTTTTCAGACTGTATCCTCCATAGTTTTGTGTGTTTTGGTGGCATAAATCAGATCTGACAGTCTGACTTCCCCTCCTGACAGCGAGGTCTTTCCCTCCATCTCTCCCTCTCCCTGTTTGACATCCATCTTTGCAGGAATGCTGATTTTGTGAGTTTAGTGTTGGAGCTGAGCAGCAGGAATCTGCAGCGCTGGCTGAATTTCTGGAAGTCAAAATCTGATCTGTTTTTCTCCTCTGTCCTGACGATGATGGCGTCTCCCTCAATGAGCTCATTACCTCTTCCTGCAGGGGTGAAGATGATTCATTCAGTCTAAACTCTGATTTTTCTGCAGCGATGACTCTTCAGCTGCTGAAACGGGGCTTTCAGAGAGAGAGGAGTTTCATCAGCGCTCCTCTCCTCGCCCTCTGCACGCTGAAAAATTGATGCCATGTTTGTGTGTCTGACCTGCTGACTTCCATTATCTAAATAAGACATTTCTTCCTGCTTCAGCTTCACGCTCGCTCTCTCTGTGAACTCTCAGAGCTGTGAATAATTGATCCGATCACATCGTGTCTGTGGCGTTTCCTGTTTGAAGTGGCTCTGTTTGTCGTCTGTGAAAAAAAAAGGGCTGCTGGAGCAGATTCCCGTAGTTTTAACTGGGTTATGTAGATTCAGTGAGAAAGGAGGAAAATGGAGAGATCATGGATGGGGGGTTTCATTAGAAGTGACAGAGATGACTTCTGATGGTGTTACGTCTTCGATATGACGTTTTAAAAGTGATGCAATCTCTGCTGATTTCATGATGCTGTTACAGTCTCAGAAAAATATAAAACTGGAGCATTAGAGTGAAATAAATCTGTCAATATTTACAGTGCAGATGGGGCACAGGGGATTGGTGTATTACAACGGCTCAGTTTGTCCATTTTCACTTTTGGCTGACCGCCGAGGTCAGTCCTACACACGGGTCTGTATGGGACTGACTGACTCTACTTTCAGAGCCATACGTACACAGTTGTGCTATGGGTGGGGTTTATTTGTACTGAAAGCCCTCTAATGGCGGCCTCCACTGCTGTAAAGACCTCAGATATAGCCTTAGCATTGCTTCTGTTTTACCAGAACTTGACAGAACCCCCTTTACTGTATGAAATAAAGACTTAAAACAACCCTATAAGCTTTTCATGTCGGGAAAGACGTTTTCACTCTTCTGTGATAGTAGGGAAAGGGTGATTGCTTTCATGCAATGGCTGCTAGTGGAGCGATTAGCCCAGAGTTAGCCACAGCTGCACTTTTGTCTGAACTGGACATTTCTTTATTAAAACAAGCACAGCGCGCAACGCTGAAAGCTTCCTGTGATGCAAAAGATGTTTTCACTCTTCTACCGGTCTGCTTTGGCATGGGTTTCACGATCATTATGGTTGGTTTGTCAGGTGTACCCAGGGCCCACCGCCATGGTAGCTGTTAGCTCGCATGTAGCCAGTGCTTAATAAGTTTATTAGACCACCTGTCATAAAAACGAGAAAACATAAATATTTTAGAAATCTTTGGAAAAAAAATTGTTTAAAACTAAAAATGTTATTGTTATTAATTTTGCTAAATAAACTGAAACAACTAAATAGTCCTTTTTCACACATAATAACCAAAAACTTCATGTTTTGTATGACCTCCTTTGGCCTTGATAACAGCTTGCATTCTTGCTGCCATTGTTTTTATGGACTTTTACTCAGTCTCTTTTGTTATTGAGTTCCAAATAGTTTCTAGCTGTTCCCACAGACTTGCTTTAGATCAAACTTTTGTGCCATCAATCTTTGAATCTACTAAATCCCAAATTTGTTCAATAGGATTCAAATCTGGACTTTGACTTGGCCAGTCCATCAGTTCCAGTACTCCAGAGTCCTTTTTCTTGGTCAAATAGTCTCTGCACAGCTCTGAAGTATGCTTGGGGTCATTGTCTTGTTGGTATATGAACCCACGACCAATCAGATTCAGTCCAGAAGGGATTCCATGATGCACTAAGATGTTGTGGTAGACATTCTTGTTCATGATGCCGTCCATTTTCACTCATTTGTCCACGCCGTATCCACAAATGGAACCCCATACCATAATGGAATCTCCACCGTGTTTCACTGTGGGTGCATCTGGCATCAAAACCTTCTCCAGCTTTTCTGCAGACATAAACACGACCATGCTGACCCAAGAGTTCAAACTTGGACTGGTCCGTCCAGAGTACCTTCTTCCAGTCATAAACAGTCCAGTGTTTGTGCTCCCTGGCAAATCTGAGGCCTTTCTGGATGTTTGCTGGCCTCAATAATGGCTTCTTAGCAGCTGTTCTTCCCTTTAAGCCTTGTTCCATCAGTCGTCTGCTTATGGTCATTCTGGAGACTTCCTCAGACTCTGATCTAGAAGCATTCATCTCTGCCTGAAGATCAGCAGTGCTCTTCCTTCTGTCTCTAGTCCTTCAAATCTTGAGGTGTCTGACATCTGCTTCAGTTAACTTTGGTTTCCTGCCTCTTCCTTGGCGCATTTTGTAAGTACCAGTCTGGGCAGCTGACTCCAAAGCAGACTTGACCACACTGTGAGAACACTTTATGTCTTTCCCTATCTGTCTCAGAGACCATCCAGCACCATGAAGTGCTTTAATGCGGACTCTTTCATTTTCAGTCAGCTCTCCACGTTTTACCATTTTGAACAGGAATGAGGAATTTCAAACTGAATTCTCCCAAATTTGAGCCGGCTCACTGGGCTTCTCTGAGAAGTCAGAAATGAATCAAGCAACCACTGAAACTCATTTTTCTGTTCAGGAATGACAGCAAATAACTATAATTTGACATATTAATCAAGAAATATTAATGTGCTTTACTATTTTTTCAGTTTTTTTGTAAATCAGTAAATTTGAAAATTCATGGATAACAATAATAATTCTATTTTAGCATTAAAAGTATCATTTGGGTTAAAGAGCTTCTACATATTGGTGTATTAACCATTGCAGAAACATAAAAAAATGATTTTGGTAATTACCAATGCTGTTAATTTAGGGCAGCTGTGGCATAGACCTTACTTTGGGTGGTGGTCTAATAAATTTGTTAAGCACTGTAGCTGTAGGAAAGCAGCAGTTTAATCAGAACTGGATCACTTTTCTTTTTAGAACAAGTTTAGAGTCAAACCGAAAGCTTGTCTTGCCAGAGAAGACGTTTTTATACGTCTCCTGATCGGCCTTGGTATCAATTGTAGATGAAGCTCTGACATTAACCATCTGAGGCAGCAGTAACCTGCACCAGAGTAGCCCGTCATGAATGTGACAGACGGAACAGTCTTCCAATCACCTTCTGGAGATTTCTGAAAAGTCCTGCCCTTCTCAAACGTTTTCTATGGGAGCTTTCCCAGATGAATGTCAAATGCATTTGTGTAATGGTTATGAGAAGATCTGGCGTGTCAGGTTACCTGTTTCCTGCCGACAGGGTTTTATTTTTTTCAACTTAAAGGGTCCTTCAATTCTCAACCCACAGAGACAGCACAATTACACACCCCACAAAAAAATCCCCGCCAGAACACACAATTCAGTCTGGAATTCAAAGTCATCCTAGATAGCTGCGGTCAGCCTCATACTAGGTTTTAACCTCGTCTTGTTTATATTTTGCTGATTACTTCTCCCTCTCCTGTTGAGTTGTGGTAATAACCAAATTTTCCCCGATGGGGGGTCAATAAACGTTTATCTGATCTTATCTGATACTTCAGGCGTCAACACTGACCCCTATGGGTCACCACTGGGTCAGTGTAAAACAGTGTAATGGTTAAGGCTGAGTTAAATCTGGTAGGATTGAGATGAGCAACAGGAGAATAAAATCTTTGTCTTCAGAACAATGTGCTGTTCTATGAAAGCAGAGTCTGATCCGTGGTTCTGCTGTCGTGTCGGGTTGATCGTCCTGTCAGCTCGCCGTTGTGCTTCACTAACCTCCTGCTCAGTATTTTTAACAACGTGGCGTGTCAGAAACAGTTTGTGATTTCTGACATGAGTCTGTAGAGCGTGACGCGGAGACGTCCAAACACAGAGGTCAGATCTAACAGGACAGCAGAGACGAGAAACAGAGCAGGAAATAAAAGGAAAAACAGATCCGAGTCTATTTGACTGATCTCAGTCTGCTCTGGTGGACTCGTTTCTGACCTGAGCTGACTCAATCAGCGTGATAAAGGAGTTAGTGCTGAGTCTATTATCCCTTTACTCTATCATCATTCAATTCAACCAGGACAGCTGAGTCTCATTATTTCCCTCTCATGTCGTGGAAACTAAAAAATTTGCTTTAATCCTGAATTATTTAATCACAAGTCCAAACTGTGAGCAAACTCTGTTTACCAAAGATCATTCCTATGCCCTTTCCAAGGTTTCCCATGGTGAGTCTACCCTGGATGTTTACGGCATCAGTTATGGAGAAAATAAGGACAAAGGAGGACTCCCTGCTGTCTGTACTTCCTGTCCACACCGCTGACCCCTCGTAGAGTTAGAACGTCTCTGTTTGACTCTGAATCTGATCTAAATCCACTCTCTCTGCAGCAGAGCCTTCTTAGCGCTGACGCTGACATGCACCCGGGCTCATTTGATTCAATCTCTGCTGTTATTGTGTCAGATAATTACACCCTAGAGAGGGAGGGGGGGTCTTATTCTGAGGGTCTCATTATAACAAACCTCAGCCAGATCTCCATCAGCTTCTCAGAGAGCGTTCTCATTGGTTTATCATCAGGAAACATTGGCATGGCAACTGGCAGCAAGCTCCGTCTCTGCTTCTTCAAACAGCAGGAACGTCCTTCGTTGGAATCCCTCATTTCTGAAGGATCAGCTCCGCTAACAGAAACCTGAGGTGGATTTTATCAGAAATTTCATCACAGGAAACTTCATCTGCTTGGCATGATGAGACTCATCTCTCCAACGTGCCATGATGTGTGGCACACTCATCCTCACGCACACTTTAATCTTTTATTCCCCCCATGGTGCTGAGTAAGAGACGAGTTTTCTGCTCTATTTAACCCCAACTTAGAGAACACGACAGGGCAGAGACTCGGACCACAGCGGGGAAAATGGAGTCAGTCTGCGTCGTATGATTCAATACAAGATCCCAGCACATGAGAGACTGACAGAGAGGAAACTGAAATCAGAAAATTTGCCAAAATATGAACAAATGCAAGAGTCTTAGCATGACAGAATACCCAGATGTTGCACTGATGCAGAAACAATCTATAGTAGGCATCAGACATGCAAAGTGCCAACAAATGAGAGGATGAAACACCAGACAGAAAAAGCATGGGAGACATGAGAGGTTTGTTGATGAATTTTATTTAGATTATTCAGCAGTCAAAAATGGAGAAATGCTCACAAGGTTCAGTCAAACAAAGATGCAATTAATATCTTGTTTATGCAGCACATTCCTAGAGGTTTATATACATTTTTTGTCATTTTAATGCCATATGTGAAAAGTTTGCTGTCTGATAGCTCAGACTGAAACAGGCTGACTGACAGGAACGGCCAAAAGTGCCAAATGTCCTGATTTAGTTGAAGAGGACTAAACACAATGGCAGTTTTAGTCTTGGTCTCTATTTGAATATTAGAAAAGCACTCAGAGAGTGCAGACCTCTGCCATTAGCCCTATCTCCTAATAGTACAGAATCCTCTAAAAAAAATCCTGGATCCGTCCCCATGTGCCCCCCACCACGGCATTCACCGATTACTCCCTTCCCGGTGGGGTGGAAACATGGTGAGGCAAAGCATTGGCTTCACTACGGGTGGACCGTCATGGTGGAAGCATTGCCTGCTGGTGCCAACAGATGCACTGACAGTCTCACCCATGGTCTCACTGGACGACTGGAAGTCATGGCAGAGGGTGAATATTCCTCTGTTTCTCCTAGCATTGTATTCTCGCTACAGTTCGCTGTCTTTCTCTCTGTTACGCTCCATCTCATCTCCTCGACCAGGCGTGTGTCTTTCAAACTCTACAAACTCCAAAACTTTTAATAGAAACACACCCAAAAATGCTGCTGGGATTGAAGTTACTCATGGCCGCCATCTCCTGGTGTAAAGTGGTAACAGCGCAGACCTCTGCCATTAGCCCTATCTCCCCATAGTAAAGAATCCTTTAAAAAATTCCTGAATCCAGACTGTGTTCCGGATCAGTCCCAGAATCTAATCAGTTCTTCCTTATGCAATTTCTGACATTTCCTGAGAATTTCATCAAAATCCATCCATAAATTTTTGAGTTATGTTGCTAACAAAGAACAAATGAACAAACCCAGTTGATCACATAACCTCCTTGGCGGAGGTAAAAATGTATCTAGCTGCAATTATTGTTGCTCATATTGCAAATTTGATATCAATTGCCTTATTGAATGGAGGTTACTGTTTTTATGTCACTTATTTTAGTTAAGAAAAACGTACATAAAACATGAAAATAACCCTTTTTGTAAACCATTTTATAAAAAAACTGACACTTAAATGTTTGCAAAATGTGCTTAAAATCTCTGCTGCAAACAATGAATGTATTAAACTTGTATTTTGACAAATTTCAAATTATAGCAATATTGCAACATCTGCGATTTGTAAATTGCGATTTAATCTCTTTTGCGATTAATTGCCCAGCCCTAACCAAAAGTCTGATTTCCGTCCAGCCTTTCTCTGAGTGTTGGGAACTGCAGATCTTTCTAGCTAAGAGTTCTTCTATTGTGCCACAGCTCTTCATTTTACCGTTCTGCCTTTTTCTGTCTTTAAAACAGCAATGAAAATTAAAAAAACAGGGATGCTAGCTTCATGAGGGAGAAAAGCTGATAAAACTTCACTGCTAGCCTCTTAGCTCTTGGCTAATTTGCTGCCATTCATTCTTTTTAGCAGCAGAATCGCTGCACATAGCACATAGCATGGTGTGAGACCCTTAACACCAATCAATCAGCCAATCAGAATGATGTTAGGACTGCTGTCAGAATAAGAGGAGGGACGGTGAGTTCTGATATCAGGTCATCCCTGAAGACAGATTGTTAAAGCAGAGCATGGACACTAAGGTGCAGTCATCTGGGGACCAGAATGTCCTTACTCAACCCTGAACAGGCCAGGAGTACTGACTCCAGCTTCATTATATTTACAGTGAAACCATTAAATACGGCTAAATTTACTCTCTTTACACACTGGTTAAACGTCTCACTGATAAATGTTCAGAAAAATCCAAATGGGTCACTTTTAATCCACTCTGATCCCAATAATGAACTGTTCTCCTAACATGATTGGCTCTTCAGTGTCTTTGCTCCAGCTGCTCCGTCTTCAGTGAACCCAGTGACAGACGCCCTCATCTGATCAGAGTTATCACAGCTGAAGTCAGGCTGTTATCAGAGACAACGGTCCACTGCTACAGTCGATGGAGCACACCTACACCTGCGTGCCTGCGTGTCTCTGTGCTTCTTTAAACAGCCGTCTTTCACTAATATTAAATCAAGCATAGCGTTGAAGATGAGCCAGAGTCAATCCTCCCTCACCTCCACCGCTCCGTCCTCCGCTCCATCAGGCTCACCTTTGTGTGTGCTGCAGGTGTTTCCAGCTGACAGACACGGAGAGCAACACAGCGAGGCAGAAATGCTTCATCAGAGAGGAAGATGGGAGGGCATAAACACCTCAGGGTTCTTAAATGAAAATCATAACCGTTCGAGGAAAAATCAATCAGCATTGATACCTGTTTGATACCACAGAATTACAAACAGAAGTCTCAGTCATTTACTACTGAGTATTATAAGAAATGCAGGAAAACTCCCACACACACTTCAACAGGCACAAAAACACCAAACTTCAACAGGTGGGAGTATCTGGAGAGGTTTAGTTTATGCATTAGGACAGGTCTGTTTTCAGACTTGACGCAGTTGTTTCAGATTGGAGTTTGAAAGATGACAGACATGGAATCTGGACAAGGCCTTTTCATTCCTGGTTTAGTTTGACAAATTAACCATTAAGGCTGTTGAATAAAATGTCAATATTTAAAAATGTATTAATATTCAAAAGCTGAAGTTACTGTTCAAATGTGTTTTTTAAATGTTTTTGATGTTAACAATCATTCTCTCCCCTCTCTCGCCTCTACTTCACCCATATGTAGGTGTAAGAACCAAATGTTTCATCACATGACGAACAATAAAGTTTTCACACCAAAACACAGAGGCGCTGCAATGGCCGCCACTGGGGATGTTTATCGCCAAGGTGGTGCACATGTTGGTGTTGATTTGGCAAGTGAGGCTTCGCTACATCAAGAGATGCTGATGTACGAGAGTAAAACCACGATGCCCACCGACAGTAACCCGCTGTTGTGGTGGAAAACATTCAGTCCAGGTATCCTCTCCTGTCTCAGCTGGCATGCCGTTACCTGTGCATCTGGGAACCTCCGCTAGGGCAGAGAGGGTTTTCTCCACAGCTAGAACGATAGTGAGTGAAAACGCTCTGTTCTCACCTCATGTTTTTAGGTAAAAACATGTAGGGACAAGATAGTACCAACATTTTTAAAAATGTTTTGTTCATTATAAACATGATGTCATCACCACCGTAAGCAGCGCAATTTAATTTATTTTTGTTTGACATTTAATTTTAACCCGTTTGTTCCAAAGTTGGCCTTTAGAACCAGAATACCTGTTAAAGGCCTCTAAATGGTGCAGCTGGCTGTGTTTGCAATAAAAAAGTACATAAAAAGGAACATTAACTACTTTTGCTTTTAGCTCATTATTTCTTCATTGCAATCTGTAATGTAACATTAGAGGGTCCTCTAGTGGACAAATGTGTAACTACACGGTGATTAAAGCAACTGAACGTTTAACATATCGATAAAAAATGTGCATAAATATTCAAATATTATTCAAAATCTGTAAAAAATTTGAAAAAAAAATTTGAATGGGACTGTAGATAAATATATATAAATATATATATATAAAATATATATCACAATATATAAAATATCGCAATACTCACTGTATTGCAGAGTGTTTAAAATCGCAATAATATCTAATCGTAACCCAAGTTTCGTAATAAATCGTATCCTGTGGCCACTGGGAACTCCCACCCTCAACAGGCAGCAGTGCTGCTGCTGGAAACAGACACACATTCTCTCATTACACAGCCCCGTCTTCATGACAGTACTCACAACAAGGCTCTGGCTATTCTTAAAACCCCCAGGTTACCACATTACCGTGTGATGACCCATCCCTAGTCACCAGGTAGTAATAATCCTGTGCAAATAGAGCTTTAAATGTGTAATTCACAGAGGAAAACCTCTGTTCCTCTCCAGCTCCTCCTACTTGCCTAGGCATTGCCAGTAGAGGTGATATTGGTGCTTTGGCTTGCAGCGGTTGAAATGCTGCCATTGTTTTTGAACATTTCAGACACCATGCAGGACTTTCTTTGCTTTTTGATGGATTCCTTCCTGTCCTGTGCACCTGTCCTATGAAATAGATGTGATTTTCAGTACATCCTGGTACTGTTAGGATGTCATGGAATCACTGAGGTACAGATTGAATGGTTTTATGTCACACCAAGCTTTCTAAAAGTCACTGACCGCTGTGTTTGTGTTGTTTGTATGTCAGTCACCTCTCTAATGGAAAATCAAAGTATCTCCTTCGTGTAGGGTCTGATGATTTTACGACAGAATAATTCACGGCGAGCTCGTATTGTCTAAACATCACATTCCTCGGGTGGCTGAGTGCTCGCCATGGTGAACGCTTAATGATCGGAAAAAGCTGTAAAACGTTAACAGCTCCTTTCTAATCCTCTGTCATTTACCTTCCTCTCTCTGCAGTCCTCTCCATCCACGCCGCCTCCCTCCAGTTCACCAAGGAGCCAAAGTCCCAGGATGCTTTGCACGGCCGCAGTGCCATGCTCCGCTGCGAGGTCAGCGACCCGACTGATGTCCAGTACGTCTGGCTTCACGACGGGCAGCGTCTGCAGGACGACGACCGCCGCTTCCAGGAAGGGGGCAACCTGAAGTTCACAGCAGTGGATCGGCTATTGGACGCCGGAAACTTCATGTGCAGAGCGGAAAACCCGGCGACGGGGGACTCGCTCCTCTCCACCAACGCCTCCTTCAACATTAAGTGTGAGTGTTTGATTTCTTTTAGAGCTTCCTGAGAGCTGACAGGGTTTCACAACAACAGCAGCGAGGGCATGCATCCAGTTTCTGGATCAAAAACGCCAAACAAAGATGGCGGATAAGATGACAGGTAGTATGAGCTGCAGGAATGTTTCCAGCTTGTAGCTTTATTCTCTGGATCTTCCTCCCCCCTCACTCCAGAGGAAATTCGATCTGAAGCCAACAAGCATGTGTTTCTTGTTGCTTGTTTCTTTTTTTTCTCTGTTGTGTAACTCGTTTTTTTTTCCCACAAACTATCAAAAGACTTTTGTCTGAGAATCACAGAGCGGGAACGTTCACTCCAACGCAGCGTCGTTATTTAGCTCTTCTGTAAAGCTGACTCTGTCCCGCTGGGTTTCATCCATTTAAGGCTCTTTAAACTATTGGTCCCATTAGAGATAAACTCATTAGCAATAAGGTCGTCACAATTTCCAGTACCTTTCTACTTACTCAATGCCACATGTTTTAAAATGCTGCATTCTTTGTTTGATTAAATGCACAGTGTGAAACCTCTGTTTTCAGGGGGTTCTCAGTCAAAACAGTGACTAAATATGACATAGAAGGTAGTGGGGAATCATGGGAGTTATTCCCCACTACACCACCTCCTGCCCCCTGAAGATAACAAACTCAGAGTGGACAGTAGTCAAGATGAACGGGGGGTTTTGTGGTGACAGAATGAGCCGTTGATAGCAGATAATAATCATCGTCCATGTCAAGTAAGAAGAACAAAACATGACGGAGATACAGCAACAGAACGGCAGCTTCCTGTAGCAGCTAATGCTTCCTGAATGTGTCAGTCTTTGATGTGATGCCCATCATCTTCACGCCAAAGACAAACACGTCTAATCTCACACGCTTCAAGCTGATAGGCCCAACCGGACCAATCAGCATCATTAAAGCAGAGGTGTCAAACTCAAGGCCTGGGGGCCAAATCCGGCCCGTGATTCAGTTATACCCAGCCCATAGGATCATATCATATCTTTATTATAACTGGCCCACCAGTATGAGGTCTGCAGATTTCCTCCAGTATAAAAATGTAAACTTAACCTTGATGACTGAAAATTTCCTCACGCCAAAGAATTAAAAAGAGTCAAAATAATTTCATAAAAATTTAGGAATGTGGGAAAAGAAATTTGTTTTCATTTCCTATTTTCTAATTTGCATCTCACAGTAAAGACTTAAAGTTATGGTTTTGACTTTTTTATTTCCTATTTTGACCTTTTCAAATCATAATTTTTTACATTTATTTCATTTTTTGACCATTTAGATTCACCATTTTAATTTTTAAGTCACACTTTGACGTTTTAAACTCATGAATTTGGATTTTATCTTATGTTTTTTACATTTTCAACTCCTAACTTTGAATTTTAATCCCAAAATTTACCTTTTGATTTAAAATATTACATTTTTTTTCCTCATCTTTGGACCTTTGTTACTCAGTATTTTTAATTTTAGCTCATATTTACACTTTTCAACTTGTGATTTTGAATTTGATCTCATATTTTCCCTTTCTAAACTCTTGATTTAGAATTCTTTTCTCATATCTCCTCTGTTTTACTACTGACTATTACTTTTAATCCCAAATATTGACCTTTTCGATTCAAAATTACAATCTTTTCCTCATGTTTTGACCTTTTAACTCATGATTTTGAATTGGATCTCATATTTTCTCATTTTAAACTCAAGACTTTGAATTTGATCTCATATTTCTGACTTCTAAACTCTTGATTTTGAATTTTTTTCTCATATCTTGACCGTTTCAACTACTAACTATAACTTTAATCCCAAACATTGACCTTTTCGATTTTAAATTTAAATTTTTTTCTCATCTTTTGACCTTTTAAACTCATGGTTTTGAATTTTATTCAGTCTTTAACTGTGAAAAAATATGATTTCAACTTTTGACTTTTTTATCTCAAAATCATTTATCACCAATGTTACGTTTCTTTTCCCCCTATAGGTCATTACCAGTTAAGATGAAGTTGACAGTTAATGGGAAATTTTGACCCAGTTAAGCCCTCAGGTTAGACCAGAATTCAGAATTCAGCCCCTGCTGTGATTGAGTCTGACATCCTTGTTTTAAAGCTTTTAAAGAACGACATTTGTTTTATAAGACAGAAGTGAAGTGATGAATAAATCTATCAAAAATCACATAGAAATCCCTGCAGACGGTCTTAAGTGCACCAAAAAAATAACTTTACAAAGTTTTCCATGCATGCAGTTTGGACAGTGTGCAGGGTTTGCCTTCAATTTTTGGTCATTTTGATTAAAAAAAATGTCCAGTATAATATTGAACGTCCAGGACTAACATTTTTGATGTGTTTCAAACATATCTGTTTGATTTCCAACTTCATTTGGCTGATGTTGATATAAAAATATAGTTCAGACCTAAAACTTTAATCCTTAAAATACTTTAACGTTAAAGGAATGAGGATGAAAGAGGAAAAAAAAAATGACCGATATATTTAGGGGCGTAGCACAGGAGGGAAAAAGGTTACTGATTACCCGGGCCCACAGTAGGGAGGGGCCCCTGAGGAGCCTGCATGAAAAGTGTGTTTTTAATCTATATTTTTCTTAGTAATTACTGTCATTGAATCAAAAGCAACCAAATGAATGTGTCAATAGACTGAAATTTATATCAAATAGAGTAAAATAAATACTGGGGGGGCCTCAACTCTCTCTTAAAGATGTCCAAATGGTATAACCCAGCACTGTGACAAACTGCAAGTAAATTCAACTTAACCACAGAAAAAATTTTGCTCATAAATGGGGAAATTATGCTTAAAAAATACAATAACATGCATATATATTTGTAAAAAAAAATGATGCAACATTTCTCACTTGGCTAGCCAGTTAAGGGGGCCTGTGTGATGTTCTTTCTGGGGCCCAAAATCCCTAGCTACGCCCCTGGATATATTGGCTTTAAAAATCAGCACATATTTCCAGATCTTCTGACTGATCCATGCACATGATTCTGTGCTGCCCTTAATTGATTTTTTTTTCTTCCATTTTAAAGTTAAAAACTCTTCTATCCTGACAGCCCTAACTAGAACGTGATTTCTGATCTTCAGCTTCATACCAGCCCTCTGAAGTCTCAGAGGAACCCTGGGAACATGTCTGTGGGTTAAATAACTTCATGTTTGTGTCGACCCTCAGGTACCGTTTGTGTGAAAAGCTTTTGTGTGTCAGAAAAATTGATTTTTTTTTTCTCTTCAGGAGGAAACAAAAACCAGCAGAAAATGGCTCCATCTGGAATATGTTTTCCTCCGGGCTGCTTCCATCCGGGAGGTTTTTCATTCTTTCTTTGTGGTGGAGTTTCTGATCCAAAAGGCTGATTACAAGAACAGACGAAAGTCCGGATCTCCACTCAGAAGGCAGACTCAGAAGGCAGAGCTCCTGGGTTATGTGTCTGCAGCAGATCCGACTCTGAATGATTAGAATTTACAAAGAAAGCTCGAGTTCGTCCAGATCTGAAGAGAGCCGCTTTCATGTGCTGTAATTAAAATGATATAGAGTGTTTTTAAAACTCCCACGGATGAGATCAGAGAAAACGGGTTAGACGTGAAGCACCAGTTCTTAGAGATGACCCAGAATAAACCGCAGTTTCTGCCAGGTCATTAGGATCCCATGCACAGACGCGTGTTTTTATTGGAAAGAAGGCGGCATTTCTTCATATTTATTCTTCTTTTAGTCTCTGAAATGTCTGAGAGCATTTATTTATATTAGAGTGGTGATGTGTTTCTATCTTTTACTCCCACAGAAAGTCGAGATTAGATCCGAGCTGTGTTAAATTACAGCATCCTAAATCTCAAATAAAGAACTTTCTACAATAATGCTTAAAAACATACGTCTCTGTTAGGCCTTTACAAAATCCTTTTGAGAGAGAAACAGTCTTTTAACTCAGAGAAAACATTGATTTATAGTTGGGCCTAAAGAGCCTCTACTGAAGATAAAAAAACAGAAAATACAAGAGTAGGTGGTTACAGGTCCACTTCGCTGGCTGAACCATTAAATACCTGGTTCCTTGTTTGCTGGCGCTAGAAATGCTTAGAACACCTCGTTCCAAATTACTGTGAAAATTGGATTTTAATATCATAAACATTCATTTTTTTGTTTTTCAGTTAAACTCATGGATGGTATTGTGTCTCAGGGCTCTTTGGATCACTGAAATCAATCTCAGACACCTGTGATCATTAGTTTGCCATGTGAGCCCAACTAAAGGAAAACTGCTAAAGGCCCAAACATATTGGGGCGGAACGGACGCGGAACGAACTCCGCTGGACAGGAACACATCATGGAACTTTTCAGACGCTGCTGTGAGCAGAGATGTGTCTGCTCTCTCCTCTCCTGTACAGAGTGTGATCAGCTCTCTAACCTCACAGTCTCTCCAGTTAATCCATATTATTCTTTGTTTTTTCCCGCTGTTGTTTTCTCCGATGAAATGCTGCTCAATTAAAGCATGCTGGTTTTTAAATCTCCCGTTTATGGAGACAGCAGGGCACACTCGCCATTGCGGAATGCCGTGACGTCCTTTCAGACTCGTTGCGGAAAAGTCTGTTACGGCTCTGACACTACCTCTCGATCTGGATCAGAGGTGGGGCGAGATTGACCCCCCATTGCAGATTGGTCTCTGTCATACAGAACGGCGTTGCAGAACGAAGGCGTAACAGACACGGAAAAGAGAGGCAGTGTGAAAGTAGCTTCATTTTCAAACAGTCTTGCTTACTGATGAGAGCCGTGTAACCCTGGATGGTCAAGATGGAGGAGTAGTGGATGGTTGGTGGATGGCCACCATGTCCCAACAAGGCTGTGAAGTCAGCCAGGAGGGGGTGGAGTCATGTTTGGGTCAGAATCATGGGGAGAGAGCTGGTCAGTCCCTTTAGGGTTCCTGAAGGTGTGAAAATGACCTTGGCAAAGTATCTAGAGTTTCTGACTGACCACTTTCTTCCATGGTACAAAAAGAAGAACCGTGCCTTCCGTATCAAAATGATCTTTATGCATGAGGTTTCTGACTTTTTCTCTCATTATTTTTGATTTTCAGATTTTTATGACTTAATGATGTTGTAAATCATCGAGGTTAAGTTTACATGTTTATACTGGAGGAAATCTGCAGACCTCATACTGGTGGGACACTTATAATAGAAATATGATCCTGTGGGCTGGGTACAACTGCACTGTGGATCCTGAGTTTGACACCCCTGGTCTACATTTTTGGCTTTGGGAGCTAGTAAGGGGGTGTGTGGTGGAGCAGATAGCATGTTTACTGTTTGAGTTGGTGCCTGCAGAGCGCAATGTGTTCAGATATATAACTCAGAAGTTTCTCATAGGGGCATAATTAAGATCAGGAGTCTCTTCACTCAGCATTTTTACTTCTATCAGGACAGAAGAATCTTTGTTTTATCAAATATTGGGATAAATATGAGTTTATATGAGCAGATGGGCATCACAGCTGAGTCAGACATTAATGGATGTATGAAAACACTTCAGAGAAGAACCAGTGGAGGATTTGTCCCTCATAAAGCAGAAACACATTTATTTATGGATAAACAGAGAAGAAGAAGAAGTAATACACCATCTATAGTTGCTCCTCCATGCTACCTCTGAATGTTCCTATCACCACGGCGACCTTTAAATCATCATTTTCATGTTTTTATTCGTCTGTAGATCACTCTCTGTGGCTCAGACGTTGTTGTGACAGATGCTCTCATATTTGGCCAACATACATTTAACGGGCGATAAAACCGCACAGCTTTAAAGTAAAGACCCCCTCCGGCTCTAATCCAGCATGTGGGCTCGCTCATGTGTATGCTAGTTTGCGTGCCGACTCGTAAATGTAGGTTGGGGGGGGGTTGGGTTTACATATGTACTGTACATGGACTGTACCAGAGTAAATAGTCCCCCCTCCCCCCTCAGCCCCTGCAGACAGAGAGGGGTAATTTATCTCACTCACAATGGTGGGTGGGCCCGTCCCGCCGGAGCAGAGTTATTCAGAGTAATTATCCCCCCTCTGTTTTTACTAATAGAGGGTTTAACCCCCCTCCTCCTCTGCTCGTTGTCCCCCACAGTCGCAGGGTCTCCACGGCAACACAGCGTCCAGCAGAGGCGTCTCTGATGTGGGTGTTTGTTGGTCCAGGAGGAGATTTGTTTGGTTCTCAGTGAGAAGATGCAGGGTGAGTGTTTAGGAATCAGTGACGGAGCAGGAAGGTGAAAGAGAGGCATGCAGGGATAAAGATCCTCCTTTAAAGTCATTAATACACATGATGATAGGCAGTTTAATCATTTAGCATGAGTCCTTAACCTCCATTCTTTAAAGCAGATGACCTCCAGATCATAAAACCTGCAGGGTAAGAGAAAAATCTGCTGTTTGCTCCGACAATGATCAATTTGATCGTTGATCCATCAGTTATCTTATTTTATCTTTTGATCATTCTTGTCAAACCTGAGGGCCTAACTGGGTCAAAACTTTCCATCGACTATCAACTTCATCTTAACTGGCAACGACCTATAGGGGAAAAAATGTAACACTGATGATAAATGATTTTGAGATTAAAAAAAATTCAAAGCTGAAATCATGGTTTTTCACTGTTAAAGTACTGAATAAAATTCAAAATTATGAGTTTTAAAGGTCAAAAGATGAGAGAAAAAAAAAATTGAATCGAAAAGGTCAACATTTGGATTAATGTTATAGTTAGTAGTTGAAACGGTCAAGATATGAGAAAAAAAATTCTGAATCAAGAGTTTAAAGTCAGAAATGTGAGATCAAATTCAAAGTCTTGAGTTTAAAAGGTCAAAAAAAGAGAAAAAAATTTGAATTGAAAAGGTCAATATTTGGGATTAAAAGTTATAGTTAGTAGTTGAAATGGTCAAGATATGAGAAAAAATTCTAAATCAAGAGTTTAGAAGGGGAAAATATGAGCTCAAATTCATAATCATGAGTTTAAAAAGTCAAAATATGAGATAAAATTCAAAATTATGAGTTTAAAAGGTCCAAAGATGAGAAAAAAATTAAATTTTGAATCAAAAGATCAATATTTGGGAATAAAAGTTATAGTTAGTAGTCGAAACAGTCAAGATATGAGAAAAAAAATTTGAAAGAGTTTAGAAGTCGGAAATATGAGATCAAATTCAAAGTCTTGAGTTTAAAAAGAGTAAATATGAGATTAAATTTAAATTCAAGAGTTTAGAAGGGGAAAATATGAGATCCAATTATAAATCATGAGTTTAAAAGGTCAAAATATGAGATACAATTAACAATACTGAAAACTAAGGTCCAAAAATGAGATAAAAATGTAATATTTTAAATTAAAAGGTTAAATTTTGGGATTAAAATTTAAAATTAGGAGTTGAAAATGTCAAATGTAAGAAAAATATTCAAATTCCTGAGTTTACAACGTCAAAATGTGACTTAAAAATTAAAATGGTGAATCTAAATGGTCCAAATATGAAATAAATGTCAAAATTATGATTGAAAAGGTCAAAATATGATATAAAAAAGTGAAAACCATAACTTTACATCATCACTGTGAGATGCAAATCAGAAAATAGAAAATGAAAACACAAGTTTCTTTTCCCACATTCCCGAATTTGTATCAAATTCTTTTGACTTGAGTAGATTTTCAGTCATCAAGGTTAAGTTTACATTTTTATACTGGAGGAAATCTTCAGACCTCATACTGGTGGGCCAGTTCTAATGAAAATATGATGATCTGGTGGGCCGGGTGTAACTGTACCACGGGCCGGATTTGGCCCCTGGGCCTTGAGTTTGACATCTCTGTTCTAAAATGATAACGATAACTGTATATTAATATAAACTAATGCTGAGCTGAAGAAAAAAGAAGACTTGTTTCCTGATCAGGATTCTAAAATAATTATTGCTGACTCTGCCAAACAAGCAGACATCTGTTTTTAATTACTGGTGTTTCTAATATGGTTTTAATGCTGTGCACCCCTCAGGCACATGTTTCAGATGTTTCTCTGCACCCACATGTTGCTGTCCATCAAATCAGATCCTGAAAACCCGATCCACCTCTCTCTGCAGAAACCCTACTCCGCTCAGAGCCCCGTGTTGGCACGCCGAGCGCCGAGCCGTCCAAACATCTGCCTCCGCCGTGTCCTCACATGTCGTCTGTTATCACTGCGCCCATGGAGCTTCCTGCCCCGCCCCCGACATAATAATTAAACGTCTCTAATGAGTCGCTCGGCTGCTCCGGCACTCCGTCATGCATTCTGAGAGGGATTACTGAAGAATTTCCTCTAATAGGCTGTGAAAGAACGCGTTCTGTTTGTGCAGCGACAGCTGGAGAAACCTGAGCTGTGAGTGCGAGGCAGTGACAAAAATCAGAGCAGACTGGAAATTAAATCAAACACGGGACGGAGTTTAAGCTGACAGAGAGACGGAGAGTGTTAGAAACTTTAGAGTGTCACAAATGCATGCTCAGCTTTCACCAACTGCTGATTTTCCCTGTATTTGATGGATGGTTTAATCCATTACATGTCTAAGAGCTGTGGAAAAGCTCCAACCAGAGCCAGAAGTGACAATTTTAAATCACACATTTTCAAACCAGAAGATAATATCACTGTATTTACATTTGCAAAGTCGCAAAAAGAAGCAAATCATCACATTGACTGTGACTGTTTTATTTGGAAATATTTTTATCATAGTGAGAGAAATGTATCCAACATCATATTAGAGCTTATACTGATTTGTTGCATAAAAGATGACAATTTTTATACCATTGTTCTCTTTTACAATCCCAATTCCATAAAAGTTGGGACGCTGTGTAAAATGTGAATGAAAACAGAAGTCAGTGATATAAATCTCATATTTTATTCACAGTAGAACATAAACAACATATCAGATGTTGAAACTGAGACATTTTACCATTTCAGGAAAAATATGAGCTCATTTTGAATTTGATGGCAGCATCACATCTCAAAAATTCTTTGTCAGTGGATGCTCTGTGATGATGACGCTGTGTGACGTATCCATGCTCAGGCCTGGATGCACTGAGCAGTGTGAGTGAAGGCCAAAGGGGGTCAAACGGCTTTAGTCCAGTGCGAGTACAGATTGCGTAGTGCCAGTGCACCCTACGATCATCTAGCATGGAGCCAGCTGAAGAAGAGGAGTAGCAGAAGGAGGAGAACACATCTCAGACGCTCACACAGAGGTGTTGTTAGACAACTAACAGTAAACCGAGGCCGACACAACAAGAGGAGGAGACGGTGAGTCACCGAGGACGAGGAGGATAAAAGTTTGATGAACAGGTATCGTGTTCAGAGCGACAGACGAACCAAATCAGAGAACCTGTCTGAACCTGTCAGAGGAACAGGTGGGTGTTTCTGCTGCTGTCAAAGTGTCAAACCTCTGGTTATGTTTGAATGAAGAGACTGGAGTGATTATAGGGAAAACCCTCCAACACTTCTCTGCATTAGTCAGAAATATTTCTCGTTCCTGCAGAGTGATGGTGTCGTAATCAGAGTTAGTCATTCTACAGGTACTACTGTGTAAACAGACTGTGGGAAAGTCGAAGTAGAGAGCATTCTAGTGTTTGTACGGAGTGATGACATGTTTGAAGGTAGAAAGTTTACACAGAGCATTAGCAGGGATTTATACCTGGAAGTGGTGATCATTAATGCTCCCTGTGGACTGAAAATGGTTTCATATCTCGTAGCTCAGACTGCACACAGAGGAGGTCTGGGATGATCTGGACTGGTTGTGTGGATGCTACCGGTACTGGCACATTAATGACCGCCTTATCAACAGACGTGATCTTCTTCATTCTTGTAGTAAACAGAAAAAATGTCTCTGTGAATGTCCGCCAAGCCTCTCTTTATAGATCTGGATCATTTCTCTCATCTGTGTAATAAGAGTTGGCCTGTAGTCAAGCCATTTCTGCTCATCTGGGCCGGGTCGGGGTGGCAGCAGGCTGAGCAATTTGTCCCTGATGTTAAAATATATAATTTACATGCTTAATGTCTGCATTTTTATTTTGAATAATCATGCCACCTAAAGGAAGCTAATTAGCTTACAAAGTTGAGAGGTGACCTTTGACCTGGACTGTGCTCTTCCACGGATGTCAGTATCATCCTTGCTACGTTGAAGTTGATCCCTACAGGCAGGACTCGTCTAACTGAGTGGCTAACTTCACTCATGGTGCAAAAGTGTGCCTTGCCTTAATGCAGGGGTCATCAAGTACATCTGCTCAAGGGCCAGATTTATTCTCCACAGAGACCCTGGGGGCCGGACTTTCAAATCCACAAAAATTCAAGAAATATTTTGGTCTGATTGAAATATAATTGTAGTAGATTTTGTATTTTCTTTCTAAACTCAGGACATTTTTAGTCATTACCAGAGAGATCTATCCCTATCTATCCCCCATTTTTGACACTTGTAACCCTTTTTGATACTTTTTGCCCCTTTTTTCCTCTTTAACCAATTTTTGCAAGATTTAACCCCTCTTAAACCACTTTTTCTGCATGTTTTACCCCCTTCACTCTTTTATCCATTTCTGACACTTTTTCACCTGTTTTCATAACCTTTTTTTCAATAATTGTTGCAACATTTAAATCAGTGTTTGCCACTCTTTAACCCCTTTTTGCAACTTTGCCAGGCTATTTTTGCTGTTTTTGTCACTTTTAACCAATCTTTGATATTTTTTACCTCTTAAACTCTTTTTTTTTTCAATTTTTTAGCCCATTATAAACCACTTTTTCTGCATGTTTAATTCCCACTTTTTTCCTTTTTTACCAATTTTTGCAAGATTTTAACCCCTCTTAAAAACTTTTTCTGCACGATTTACCCCCTTCACTCTTGTATCCATTTTTGACACCCCCCCCCCATTTTCATTACATTTTTAGAAAATAATTGTTGCAACATTTAAATCAATGTTTGCCGCTCTTTAACCCCTTTTTGCAACTTTGCCAGGCTATTTTTGCTGTTTTTGTCACTTTTAATCCATCTTTAATGCTTTTTGCCACTTTTTTCCTCATTGACCATTTTTTTGCAAGATTTTAACCCCTCTGAACCCCTTCTCCTGCATGTTTTACCCACTTTTATCCCTTTTTGCCACTTTTTAGCCTCTTTTCATTACATTTTTTTTCAAAATTTAAATCGACGTTTGCCACTCTTTAACCCCTTTTTGCAACTTTGACAGGCTATTTTTGCCGTTTTTGCCACTTTTAACCAATCTTTGATATTTTTTACCTCTTAAACTCTCTTTTTCAATTCTGTAGCCCATTATAAACCACTTTTTTCTGCATCTTTTATTCTCTTTGAGCCACTCTTTTATCCATTTTTACCAATTTTTGCAAGATGTTAACCCCTCTTAACCCCTCTATCAACTCAGAAAATTAGACCCGCCTTTTTCTCCTTAAATGATGCTGATTGGTTCTGTCATTCTCTGACCAGGATCCAGCCTATCAGCTTGAGGCGTTTTATGATGGCTCTGTCTGATGACAGATGACCTGGTTATCTGCGTCCATGTAAACATTGCCATCCTCCTCATCATCCTTCTCCCCCTCTTTGTCCTCCAGTGTAGAAGTAGACAGGAGCGGTGGAGTGGAGCTTTGTCACGGCCTTATTGTTGAATATTAATGTAAAATCTGCTGAAGTCACTGGAGCGGCCTTGCCTCAGACACATATCCAGTTATCCTCCTCTACGCCTTGTCTGCAGACAGTTTCAACATGCATTCATGCTCAAGGCCACATGATCCTCAGCTGCGTTCCTCTCCAAACACATAAACACTCACATATCTCTAACAAACAGTTATGAACACATGCACCAATGTCACGCCATGCACACACACTCACAGTTGTCGGGGCATCTGTGTGAGCGCGGAGCTAATGAGCGAGGCTGGCTCAGATGGAAATACGAGCTAGTGAAAGGGCTGAAGGACGTGATACTATTGAGATATTTTCCCATAATCCCCCAGCATACAGGGCTGGCCTGGTGGTGTTATGAAAGTACCAGAATTTTAAACTGAAATAATTAAAGTCAAACAAAACAATACTTCAAGATACCACAGCAACAAAAACAGAACTTAGTTTTTGTATTTATTGTTAATCATGATTGTAGTATAAAGACACCCGTGTCTGCTTAATCAGTATTCTTGGCTACCATTACACCATGAAGACAAAAGAACACTCCAAGCAACTCAGAGAAAAGGTTATTGAAAAGTCTAAGTCAGGGGATGGAAGAAAAAACATTTCCAAGTCTCTGAACATCCCCAGAGTTCAGTTAAATCCATCATGAGAAATGAAGGAACATGTCACGTGTAAATCTGCCTAGATCAGACCGTCCTCACAAACTGAGTGGGCGTGCAAGAAGGAGACTAGTGAGAGAGGACACCAAGACACCTATGACTACTATCTCCTCTTCTCCACGGATCAATAGAAGCTCTCTGATCTTGCTGTCTTGCCATTGCTGTGTCATCTTGCAAATATAAATCTCACACGCTGAGTCCAAAAAACAACAATGCTCATCCCTCAGCTGCCAGCGTCTTTTTGGCGCCCCAAGTTACAGGTGTGATATTATGACATAGGCACATTACACCAAAGTCATCCCACGTTCACCCGGGTGTGACGTTCCCACTGGAGCCGATCAGATGCGAGCCGATAAAAAACACCCTGTGTCCATTGCAGGGTCAGTCGATGCGGGTCTGAATGCTGATTAGAGCCTTTCCCACTGCCGACAGGAGCCGATTGTTAGCGTGTTTAAACGGGTTTTTCAGCCAGTGAGAAATGGGTAATAGATGATTTGTGGCTGGACTGGAAAAGGTCCTGACCCCCACGCAACCAGACAGAGCTTGAGCAGTTTAGAAAAGAAGAATGGAGTAAAATTGCAGAGTCCAGATGTTTGAGCCTGACTGAGACCTATCCACACAGACTCAGAGCTGACTGCAGCCAAATGTGACTCACCTAAATACTGACCAGAAGGCGGGAATATTTATGCAGTCACTTATTTTGCATTACAGATTTTTAATTTATTGGCATTACTTTGTAGAAATCTGTTTTCTCTTTTATATTAAAGAGGGATTTTTGTATTTTTTTGGCCAAAAAGCTAAATTATATTGACCATGATTGATTTATAAAATCAGTACAAAAGTAAAACATCCAAGGGAGAGAAAACTTTTTATAGACGCTGTATTTACATGCAAAGTTGAGTTAAGACAGGAACATATACTACATAAACCATATCTCTTATACAACACCAATTTAAGCCTAAATAAAATGCAACCGTGCCCTTTAATTTTATTCAAGCCTTAATATCAGCTCATTTTTATAAAAACCTTCCCCATGCAGTTTTCAGAAAGAGTGAAATGGTTCATAAAGACCATAAGTTTTAGATTCTGCTGTGAACCGGAACATTCTAACATAGGTCTCTATGGGGATCGACTCACTGCAGGTGACAGCCCCTACTGGACACTAGAGGAGATGCATCCTTACCTGGTCTTTCTCTCCTCTGTTGGTCTCTCATAGCTCACATATTTCATAGATGATCTGAACATTAGTGCCGTATTCATCCCGGGGCTATAAGAACGGAGCTTTCTGGAATGTCTTTCACTAACACACACACACACACACACACTCAGAAAACCCCTCATGGGCAACCCAAACAAATACACGCGCACCAACCTCGTTGTAAATCATGTCAAGCAACCACAGCGAATATATCATCACATGTAGAACATTAGCCCTCGTTCTATTTACTGTCAACACGCAGCGGAGGAGAGGAGGGGAATTCCAGCGTGGCACGCTGACGCTGCGTTACTGATGAATGTAAAGTGTCAATCACTAACAGAGACGGCTCTTCTGCTCTGGATAACTTCACATTTTTGTGGGGATTCTAGAGAATATAAGGCTGTCATCATACCAGGTTGTGCTTCAGGTAAAAATCTAATAATGCTGCTTACCACAGCACCCTATAGAAGTCCCAGGCGCCTGATACTGTGCACCTTTTAGTCTGATTAGTAAGGAGGAATTCTGAGGATTCATCATGTGAATTTGCATGTACAGTGCTTAACAAATTTATTAGACCACCTGTCATAAAAACGAGAAAACATAAATATTTAAGAAATCTTTCAAAAAAGTGTTTAAAACGAAAAACTAAATCGAAAAACGTTTTACCATGTTGAACGGGAATGAGGAATTTCAAACTGAATTCCCCTTTTTATACTCTTTACTCTTCTACTCTTTCAAAGAGTTTCAGAGAATATATTTGCTGATTTCACCCGGTCATGTTGCAGATCTTTGGGCTGAACTCTGCTCTAGAAACAGGACCAGGTCTTGGGTCTTTTCAAAGCTCTATCAAGGCCTTGAATTAGATTTTGTCAAAGTGGAGCAGTAAAAACAAAGCTTAAAAGTAAAGCAGCCGTTTCCTAAAGGGTGATTTGACTATAAAGCTCTGTGGGTCTGCTCCTGGTCGTCTTATTTGCTCTATTTAACTGAAGTGACTTGACTTTTATAGGCTGCTCTAACAGCAGACGAGTCCTCAGAGCAGAGAAAGTCAATGAACCATCCAGTAAATGTCCCTAAAAAGCTCTGAGAGAGCAGGACGGCGGTTTACAGTGATGTGGTCGCTCTCTGTGAGTCACAGCCGTGTCACTCCATGTTCGGACTCCGCTCATCCCCGCGAGGACAGACGACAGTCCGACCACTTAACTCGATTTCCCCTCCTGTCCGTCTCCCCCCGTCCTGCGGTGCTCCTTCCCGCCTCATGCTCTCCTCTTTTTCCTCTCCTCTGCAGGGTTAGAGAGCGGCGGCGTGACTCTGAAGGAGCCGGCGTCAGAGGGCGAGATTGAGAGCTCTGCGCCCGTCACGCTCCGCTGTCACATCGATGGACACCCGCGGTGAGTTTCCCCCGCCACTTCCTGTTTAGAACTCAGAGGGTGAAGTTCAGGAAGAAAACTTAAACTATCAGACTTTCTCTCAACTTCTTTCCTCGTCTGCTTTTGTCTTCATCACTGCTCGTCTTTCTCTCCTCTTCCTCCCATACCTCTGATACCCCCCTCTCCTCCTTAGGCCGACGTGTCAGTGGTTTAAAGATAGCGTGAAGCTGACAGAGAAGAGCCATCAGATCAACAACAAGGAGAGAACGCTGACAATCAAGAGCGCCAGTCCAGACGATAACGGCCTGTACTACTGCTGCGCCAAGAACGCAGCCGGACACGTCTGCAGCAGCAGCAACTTCACCCTCAACATCATAGGTAAGTGTTGTCCATGAGCCACATGAGTGGATCAAGCCAATGGCGAATTTAAGGGTTGTGCAGAAGCTACTGAGCTTATTATGGCTTTTACAGCAAAATCTGATGCTCCTGACCGCCACCAAGAAGAGTAAATGGTCATGGAGAACAGCATACACCAGATGTTTTTAGATCCACCACGGAGAACAACCAAAAGGGCAACCAGGAGAAAGTTTTGGGCAGTTTTCCATAATCTTTTTCTCTCTTGCATTTCTAGCATTACAGCGCACGGCTTGGCATTTATACTACAACAGGGGTGTCCAAATGTTTTCCACCGAGGGCCACATACAGAAAATTTTAAGGATGATGGGGCCACTTTCATATACCCCCCTTTATGATATCAAAGCAAGTCAATCCAGTCCAATTTAGGTAAAGACACACTTAGTGATTTGATATGTTTTAATGTTAAGTCATGAAAGAAGTACAGTAACAAGTGTGGTTTTATGTTACCTTGCCGGACGAGTCTCCAAGGTAACATAAAACTGTATTTGTCTGTCAATAACAAAACACAGATAAACTATACACTACAGTAAAAACATGTTTAATGCTCTAATGTAGGCCATTTTTTATTTATGTTTTAGAATTTGCTGAGGGTCGATTAAGGGCTGTTCGGTACCAAAGCTTGGTCCGCATTGCCGGAAGTAAGTCGGACTTGTTTCCGGTGCGGGTTGGACTCCGCCAGGGCTGGAGTCAAGGTGGCCAAGGTGGCCTTGGGATTAGGTCTCTGCTTTTTGCAGATGATGTGGTTCTGTTGGCTTCATCAGGCCGTGACCTTCAGCTCTCACTGGAACGGTTCGCAACCGAGTGTGAAGCGGCTGGGATGAGAGTCAGCACCTCCAAATCTGAGGCCATGGTCCTCAGTTGGAAAAGGGCGTAATGCCCTCTCCAGGTTGGGAATGAGATCCTGCCCCAAGTGGAGGAGTTCAAGTATCTTGGGGTCTTGTTTACGAGTGAGGGAAGAATGGAACGGGAGATTGACAGGCGGATCAGTGCGGCGTCGGCAGTGATGCGGTCTCTGCATCGGTCTGTTGTGGTGAAGAAAGAGCTGAGTCGAAAGGCGAAGCTCTCGATTTACCGGTCGATCTACGTTCCTACCCTCACCTATGGTCATGAGCTGTGGGTTGTGACCAAAAGAATGAGATCACGGATACAGGCGGCTGGAATGAGTTTGGGGTGTCTGGGTTCTCCCCTAGAGATAGGGTGAGAAGCTCGGCCATCTGGGAGAGACTTGGAGTAGAGCCGCTGCACCTCCGCGTTGAGAGGAGCCAGATGAGGTGGCTCGGGCATCTGGTCCGGATGCCTCCTGGACGCCTCCCTGGTGAGGTGTTCCGGGCAGGCCCCACGGGGAGGAGCTGGACGAAGTGGCCGGGGAGAGGGAAGTCTGGGCCTCCCTGCTTAGGCTGCTGCTGCCGCGACCCGATCTCGGATAAGTGGAGGAAGATGGATGGATGGATGGATTAAATATGGGCCAAGGGCAGCATTTGGTCCTCGGGCCATAGTTTGGACACCCCTGTTCTACAGCATTTTCAGTCGTTTACGGAAAACTTTTTCAAAATGAAACAGAAATATATCGTTTTCATCTCCTTGTGTGACAAGGCTGAAGAACGACTCGCTGGTTGTAGGAAGCTAGGTTTTACATTATAACAGATGGGAACAGTTCCTCCCCAAAATTGATCAAGTTTTTTAGTTAAATTGGGCCACAAAACAGTTTTAGCTCAAAGGTATGTACTATGTAACATTTTAGAGCCTTTTTTTACCCAGAAAGCCTCTGTGTTATTATCACTGTTTTGCAATACAAGAGCTCATAACCTGTAGCCAAAGCCTGCACTGCAAAATAGTGACAAAAACACAGAGGCTTTCTGGGTAAAAAACATAATAATGGTAGACGTTTTCAATACTGCATACATTTGAGCCAACTTTGACTTTTAGCCCAAAACTCGCTAAATTCCAAGAAGAAACTGTACCCATCTGTTACGCTGTATAAGCCTAGCTTCCTGGCTGGTACAACCAGAGTCCTTTTTAAAGGAGCAATGCTCACTACTACTGCATACGGCCCAACTTCGAAAATACTGAAATAGTCCTTTAACAGTGTTGTTGAAGACAGCCGAGCTCCATCTGATGTTAGGGTCTGATGCAAATTAACAGTAAATGATTTGCAAATGCTCAAATTAAAGGCTTACAACGATTCAAACAAAAGACAAAAGAAAACGGCACTATTGACTCTCAAAAAACTCAGAAAACATGATTACAACTAACTGAAATAAAATGCGAGAAGGTTACAAAAGATGTCCCACTTCACCAAATGACAAGAGAGCACTATTAACCTCCTAAGACCCTGCATGCACATATGAGGACGATACATCCTGGCCTTCTGACAACGTAAGAGCAGTTTCTGCTGTTAGAATTTTTGAGATAATTGTGTATACTGTCCTTTGAAGTTTGAGTTATTCATTTGAAATACTGGAGAAACTGCTATCAAATTTTCTGGAATTTTCATTTATAACTTTGGGAATATATCTTGGGAAATTTCCAGAATTCTTATGAAAAATATGGGAGATTTTTAAATATATTTTTCAGCCTAATTGAAAGTGTTTTTGAGTTGAAATTTTATTTATTTTGTATTAATTTAGGAAAAATATTTCAAATTTTTGGCAAATTATATTTGACTTATTTGGGGAAACTGTGCTTCAAATTTTACATGTATGCTCATGGAAACTTGGGACATTTCTTTTCTTAATTTTGGGAATTTTATTGGGAATTGAAATTTTAAAATTTCTAGAATCTAATGGAATTTCCAGAGAATTTTTCATGTAATTTTGGGGAATATATTTGTATATTTTGAAGAATTTGCTTTGAGAAGGTAAATAGAATTTTTGAGGTAATTTTTCATTAAAATTTAGGCTTTATGATAAAATCTCATCGAAACATTTTGAGGATTATTTAAAGAAATTTTTGTGTTTTTTATGTGACACTTTAAAATAATATTTCACTGATATTTTAGGCAGTTTCTTTGAAATTTTAGGGATTTTTTTTCATATTGGACTTCTTTTTTTGATCAAAATTAATTCCTGTTCAAAGTCAAGGCTGAGTTTTCAAACTTATGAGGTCCAAATTTTCCCAAATAAGTGTGAGGAAAAAAAAATGCATTCCAAACAAAAGCTCAGGTCTCAGGAGGTTAAACAATTTAAACAATGCATCTAGTTTTTGGAGGCCTGCTATCCTGGAGGAGTGTCTGAATGCAGCTGTATTTGAAAGCAGATGATCTGGACCTTGTGTGCCATCGCTGCTCCACACTTAACTGGCGTCCTTGTGAGATATTGAGATATTATATTAATTAGCTCTTCAGTTAATCAGCCTAGTACTTCAGCTGTAGTTGGCTGTAATTATTCATCACATTTTCAGCTTTGTGTACACATTCCTGTGTGTGATGGAGAAGAAGAGGAAGAGGAGGAGGAGGAGGAGGAGGAGGAGGAGGAGGAGTGTTGTCCATTAGCAGTGTGAGGGCAGGAAGAGGATGGAGCAGAGTCCCTGATGTGATTACCTGAGAGTGTTTTAGCACCTTCATCCTCCTCCATCACACAGAAGCATCCTCATAAATGTACAAACAACAACAGCATTAAGATCCAACAACATCAGCATAAACATCCACTGACTAAAAGCAGCACCACTTATCTGCAGTGCAGACTGAGAGAAAGTCAAACATCTGCCAGTACTGATAGCTCGCCTCTGAAGGTTTAATCCGCTGGTAATATGGTGCATCCTTAAAACAGAGTATGCTGAATCTTCGTTATAAATCAAATCCAAGAACTGCAAGAAAATAGTATCTGTAAGAAAAGCTCATAATTCAAGAAAAAATAGGAATCCATCTGCATGAAGTCATTTAATTGGTGCTTTCATTAAAACGGACTAGCCTGGGTTTAAAACAGCTCTCCTCTCCTGTTGCTGCAGCTCTCATAAACATGATATTTTTGTGTTCAAACTGTAGCTTGCGTGTTTGTTCTGCAGGTTCTTAACATGATTTATGCTCCTCTGCATGCATGTGCTCCTCTCCCGTGTATTTCTCCCCAAAGAGCCGGTACAATGCATACAGCAGAACATCTGTGCTGGAAACCTGAAGCCCCATTCCACTCTAATTAGCCACCTGCAACACACACGCACTTAGACACGCTAGCTTAGCACCTGGCTGCAGGAAGAATGGGTAATTGTTGAGTTTCCAGTTACCGTGTTGCCACCCTCGGCTCTCCTGAGCGGCGTCACCTGCAGGAGACGCTGACAGATTTAAACGGATTTCTGTTCACGGTCACGGCTCTTTGAGAGGAGGGGTCACGGACGTCCTGGGTGGGCCAGGTGTGCAGAGGGAACACCTTACTGCTTCTTCTTCTGCTGCTGGCTCTGCACCTCCAGTTTAGGTTTAAAATGCCAACATAATAAATCTGATTAGCGGTGTTTTCATGTTCCTGTGTGGAGCTCAACACCCTCAGATTTGTACCAGGAGTAAAACAATGTGATAAAGTCTCCAGCTGAAGGCTTTACTGCACCAAATCTCTGATTTTGGCAGGTCAGTAATGGGACTTATTCAAGTGTTGGTTACATTATGAGGGGGGGAAGTTCAGGCGTTATTAGGTAATATGAAACTGGGTGAAAAACTACTTAAACAGCCATGCATTACAGCAAATATGTTCATGAAACCTGGACAATCTTGGCAGGATTTCCAGCCACAGAGCCAGTGACAGAAATCAGTAGGGAGTAAGCAGAGAATGGCTTTATTTCAGCTGAAACGTGCCATCTGTTTTTGAAAATGTGTTTATTAATTCAACCTTTATTTAGCCAGGTTAGTCCCACTGAGATCAGAGATCTCTTTTGCAAGGGAAACCTGACCTGACCACCTCAGTTCAGACTTTATAAACAACAGTGTGTGTGTAGGGTGTGTTGGCAAATGCTTTAAAGTCATTAGTGCATTTCGAGATGTGGTTCTGGCTCAGCTCGGCTCCATACTGCTCGGATTTGGTACCAGGATCTTTATTGTCCATTGCAGTATGTTAAGATTTGGATTCAGATAATCCACAGGTTGTGTCCTCAGACCTCATTAAGTCTCTGTAGGGCCTCTGAAGTGTTCAGACCCACCCCCTCCTCGACCTGTAGGCCTCTGGCTGCTGTTGGCAGGTTTTAATAAAGTCTGGTGCAGATAGAATCATCCTTTCTCCCTCCCTCTCCTCCAGATAAAAGTTTCCCTCGGCCCGTAGTCACTCCAGAGGACCAGGTGGTGCTGAGGAACGAGGAGGCGGCCTTTCACTGCCAGTTTACTGCTGTTCCTGCCCCCACGCTGGAGTGGTACCACGACAGAGAGCTGCTGGTTAACAAGTCCCGGTATGTTCAAGCTACTCAAGCGTCACCATAGGGATGATTTTTAACTAGAAAGCATGCAAGTATGAGGAAAGCAGGCTTATTTACAAACTAATCTTGAAAATGAAATGGACATTTAAATGCTGAATTATGTGTAGAGCTAAGAAAAAAAAAGGTATTTTATGATCATTCCTTTAACACAGTACGTACAGTGGTGTGAAAAAGTATTTTCTTTTCCTGATTCAGATCATCAAATAAATTTTAATACAAGACAAAGATAACCTGAGTAAACAGAAAAGTCAGTGTTTCAATGATGATTGCATTTATTAAGGGAAAAAGCCACCTGGCCATACTATGTGAAAAGTCATCGCCCCTAAACCTAAGAACTGGTTGTTCCATCCTTGGCAGCAACAACGGGGAGGAATCTTGGCCCGATCTTCATGGAAGATGGATTTGTTTTAATTCATCCATATTGGAGGGTTTTCCAGCATGAATGGTCTGTTTGAGGTCATGCCACAACATCTCAGTCAGATTTGAGTCCAGACTTTTGAAACTCCTAAACTTTCATGATCCATCCCCGGCTTCATGAACATTCCATCCTCTGCCTTTGAAGATGATGTCATCAAAGCTCATAAAACATTCCTTCCATACCTTTGAGGATCTTTAGATGTTGTTCTGGGTTCTTCTGAGACCTCCTGGATGAGTCATCCATGCTCTCTTGGAGTCATTTTGGTAGGCCGGCCACTCCTGGAAGGGTTCAACACTGTCCACAGTTTTCCCCATTTGTGGGTAATGGCCCTCAACATGAGAGCAGACGAGTCTGCAGCTCTCAGACTCAGCAGAAACCCTCCCCTTTTCTCCCCTCGAGCTACAATCATCTCAGCAGCATTTCCCATTAAAATCATAAACACCATATAGCACAAGAAGCTTTTTCTATACCGGAGCTGAGCTCACCCCCGGGGCTCATACATATTATATTTTTATACAGTAATACTGTAAGAGGCCTGGGTTATATGAGAACAAGAGAACTCTTTTTCATCTAAAGATTTGCTATATCAAAAAAATGGTGAAATAAGAGCTGCTTTAAATGCTAAGTTTAGTCGGGATAGGATGCAGTTTGTTTCTTAAGGTGACTTCTGATCTCACGGATGGATGGAGGTGAAGGGCTTTAATATAAACAGTTACTCACATGTGTAATGAGGGTGTCAGAGGCGTGTTCAGCTCTGCTGACTCAGCAGCACACGGCGCCATGAATATAAACACACACAGAGTGTATTTCAGTGTTTGGGGTGTATGTGAGTGATTATTGATCCGGCTGATAGCGCACCCCAGGAGCCTCTATCCCGCCTCCTCCATGTCGACCCCCCCCCCTTAGATAACGGGAATGTTTGATGGTTTTATACGAGTAAATCTAAGAGAAAATACAGCAGCCGGAGCTCACGGCTGTTTCTGTACATGGAAAAACTCAGTCCCAGGGGTCAGACCGCCTCTGGAGGCAAAAACATGAAACCAAACGGATTCTTTCTGCATAACTAAAAAGATTTTTCCTTAAAATAAATCAGTCTTTGTTCATTTTGTGTCAAGGTTTTTTTGTTTCCTCACAGGAGAACGTACGCGAGCTCCCACAGCTCATTTCCTTCAGCTATTGAACAGAAAAATAGCAGAGATGACACAGAAACATCAACCGTCCAGAGGGATTTCAGAGCAGGAACAGAGTCCTGCTTTTGGAAACTCTTCTCAGGAGTTACCATAGCCTCCATGAATAATAGACAGCAGTTTTCATGTCTCCTGTTGGTTTGTTGACTGCCCTTATTAAGCTTTAAGTCTGCATTTTTTGAGGAAATAAGTTCCTGGGGGTAAATGGTAAACTGGCTTTATTGTGGATGGATTGCAATAAAGCCAGTGGCAGCAAAATAACCCCAAAACATCCTTGAAGCTCCTCCATGTTTGACTGTAGGCACTGTGTTCTTTTCTTTGTAGGCCTCATTCAGTTTTCTGTAAACAGTAGAATGACGTGCTTTTCCAAAAAGCTCTACCTTAGTCTCATCTGTCCGCAAAATGTTCTCCCAGAAGGATTAAAGCTTACTTTGGTACATTTTTGCAAACTGCAGTCTGGCTTTTTTATGTCTCTTTGTCAGCAGTGGGGTTCTCCTCGGTCTCCTGCCATAGCGCTTCATCTCATTCAGATGACCACGTATGGTCCCAGCTGACACTTTTGCACCCTGAGTCTGCAGGACAGCCTGAATTTGTGTGGAAGTTGACTGAGGATGTTTATCCACCATTCCAACTATCCTGTGTTGTATTCTTTTGTCAGTTTTTCTCTTCCGTCCACGTCCAGGGAGATTAGCCACAGCTCCATGGTTATAAACTTCTTGATATTCTTCTTGATATTACACACAGTGGACAAAGGAATTTCTAGATCTCTGGAGATGGTCTTGAAACCTTGAGATTGTTCATATTTTTCCACAATTTTGCTTCCTAAGTCCTCAGACGATTCTGGGCTCTTCTCTCTCTCCTCCATGCTTGGTGTGACACACACAGACACACAACACAAAGGTCGAGTCAACTTTTAGACATTCTAACTGGCTTCAGGTGTGATTTCTAGATTGCCAGCACCTGTTACTGCCACAGGTGAGTTTAAATGAGCATCACATGCTGGAAATAAAATGATTTATCCACAGTTTTAAGAGGGGGACAATCATTTTGTCTGGCCCATTTTTTGAGTTTTGTGTAAAATTATGTCAATTTTGGCTTTTTTTTTTTCAGATTTTTTTTTGTTGCTCCAGTGCACATAAAGGAAATAAACATGTGTATAGCAAAAACATTTGTAATTGCAACAATTTCTGGTAGAAATCGTGTATTTTGTGGAAAAATTCCAGGGGTGACAATACTTTCGTCCATGACTGTACTACATCTGAAAATGTAAGTCAGCATTTACACGTCTTCATCTCTTAGAGGCCGGATGAGTTAGAACCCCGTCCTCTGCCTCAGCTGATGCAGTGACCATACACTCCATCTCCTCCAATGTCTTCTCTCTTCATTTCTGCAATAACTGCAGTATAATCAATGGATAATCCATATAGCTAGTTTCTGTTGGCATGCTTTCCTGTACACAAACCAGTAGGGAACATGGAGCTCATGATGGCAAAGGCCACAGCGAAGATTTGATGCAGAAATATGAACCAGGCTTTAGGAGTTTGCATCAATTCTTGGCCTTGGACGTTTCCACTGTGGACAGCTTCCTAACCACATCCAGTTTTGCCTGTTCCTATCCCTCCTTCCTCTTCTTAGTAAATTTACCTTTAAATACTCTGACTCCTCTCTAAAGTCAAGATGAGCTGCAGATTTGTCAGCCCTCTCTCCGAGCTCTGCGGCTCCTTATCTGCTGTCCCCGAAGCTGGCTTTGAGGTCGACCTTTAATTACTCCTCATCCTGCCCGTCTCTGGCCCTGAATCTCCCCGCAGCCTGCCAGCAGCACAAGACTTTTTCAAATTAACTCACTAAGTAGGTCACTTTTCTGTGTGTTCTGTGGACAGATTCTTAGCATTTACTCTAACCTATTTAGAGCAGCAGATGGCTTCAGTGAATCAGAGCCATTCATGAAGCGTCAGGTAACACGCCAAGCTCAAATAAAGTAGGTCTGTGTCAAAATCAGCTCCAGTTTCTGGAATTAATTCAGTTCTCATTCATGAAAGAGCATCTCTGAGCCAAAACAAAACATACTAACTATATTCAGAGGAGGCTGAATGACTGTATTAGTGTTTAATAGTCTGTCTAATGCAGTTTATTCAGGGCATAACTGAATCAGTTTTTTTAATCGAACCAAATCAAACTTTTAGTTACCATTTGGATGAGATTTAGGTAGGAAATGAGCTCTTCCTGCATCTCTGCTTTTAGCAGATGATGTTCTGTTAGCCTGTCGGGGCTGGGACTTCCTGCAAATATCAGGTTGGTTTGTAGGCGAGTGCAAAGCAGCGGGGAGCTCTGAGTCCGAGGCCGTTATTCTCTGCCAGAATGGAGAGTGTGTCTTTCTACCGAGTGAAGGATTTCCAGTATGTCGGGGTCTTTTTCATGGGTTAGGGCAGTGATACTCCACATGTGGCTCATTTGTGATGATTTGTGGCTCTTTTATGTCTTGATTTGAATCATTATTCCCCCAGAAAACCTTAAAAAGAGAAATTTGACCTCACAAATTATCCATTGCAAGTCACATCAATCAGTTTGTTTCCCACGCTTAGACAGTTGGCTTTAATTGTCAACCTCTATTTTTTGTCTGCATATTTCCATTGCCCTTATTTGGAAATTCTTGCTACATTAATTCCGTTTTTACTGTTTTTAGCCTATTTTTGACACTTTTATCCTGCTTTTTGCAATTTTTTGCCCCTTTTTTTGCCAATTTTCTTTCTTTTAAGCTGTCTTTGACAATTGAATGCCACAAATTTCCCATTTTGCCACTAAATCATGCTTCTTGCCCATTTTTCTTTTTTCTGGTTATTGCCCATTGTAGTCACTTTTCACTCATTTTTTCTCCACATTTTTGCCACTTTTGGACCACTTTTTTTTAACCAATAGTAAATTTTTATGGTGCTTTTCACCCATTTTTGCCACTTTCTGCCCTTTTTTGCCACTTTTTTCTCAGTGTTTGCTACTTTAAGCTCATTTCACCACTTTTTTTGTCACTTTATTCCGCTTTTTGACACGTAAATCCTGCTTTTTGCAATTTTTAGCCCCTTTTTTGCCACTTCTTGCCCATTAAGGCTGCCTTTTGCAATTAAATGCCACTTTTTGCCCTTTTTTCCCAGATTTTTTTCTGATTTTTGCCCATTTTAGGCTCTTTTTTTCTTGTTTTTTGCAATGTTTTTGCCACTTTTAACTCATTATTTAGTCGCTTCTCTCCCATTTTTGCAACTTTTCTCAGAGTGTTTGCCATTTTTTGACCATTTTTGCCACCTATAACTTATTTTTAAAACTACTTATAGCCACTTTTGTCCAATTTTTGAACTTTTTCACCATTTTTTGCCCATTTCAGCTACCTTTTTTTTTTTTTTTTTTTACATGTTTTATTGAATTTTGAACATTTAAGAGGAAAAAAGGAGGAAAACTGAAAAGAAAAAAGAAAACGAAAAACACATGACAGCAAGTACTGAAATAAGCAGAGTATAAACCAAGTGGGATCAGACAATACATACAAAATAAAACGAAATGGTCAAAATATCCCTATAACAAGCATGATGTACTAGTACAGGCGGTTCCACGTAGACATTTCTATATCACTGTAATTGGATATCAAATGTGGTTCAATGAATCCACAAAGCAGGAAAGGTAATAAAGCACAATAAAATAACCTAATATTAAAATAAGATACACATTAGAGAACCTCAAGGATTTTGAAGAGTACATGAGGGGCGCCAGTTTACATCACAACATCCCTTCTTTATTAAGTCTGTGATGCAGTCTGGAAGATAGTCAAGAAAGGGCTCCCTGATCAAGCTTGTCAAAAGACTTCTCATTTCCTTTCAACCTTGAACTTAAACGTTCCATCGGCAAAACTTTAAGAATTTCTCCATGCCACTGACTGATAGTTGGAGGTCTGGATTTAATCCACTGAAATAAAACACATCTTCTTGCCAAGACAGTAAGCTTGCTCAAAAGTTTATGTTGGACATTTGTCAAACAGAGTTTCTCACTTGCTATGTTTAAAAGAAACAAACTGGAATTTACCTGTATTGTCTTACCAAAAATAAGATTTAATTCCTGTGAAACTTTTACCCAAAAATCATATACTTCAGAACAGCTCCAGATACAATGAATGTAAGAACCGACCTCTTTCTTACACTTTATGCAAAGGGAGACAACTCAGGATAAAAGGTATTAAGGGATTGGGGTGTACGTTGCAATCTGTGAAGGATTCTGTACTGACTTTCTGATATCCTGTTGCACAAAAAGTTTTCCCCTACGGACTCTACAGCATCAGACCAAGCCTGCTCCCCAAACTCAATCCCAAGGTCCCTCTCCCATAAACGTTTAGTTTTGTTGATGTTCAATGTCTTGAGAGACTGTAACTTCCTATAGGCATGGGATATGAATTTTTTATTGAGGCAAAATTGTAACAAAAATGAATCAATGTCAGAAGCTTTAGGCAAAGTTTCAGGTAGGTCAAGGCTGCTGATGAAATGTCTCACCTGTAAATAACCGTAAAAATGTTTAGAGGGTATGTTATATTTGTTTCTGACTTGTTCAAATGATAATAACTTATCAGCTTCAAACAAATCTCCAACAATCCTAACACCACAATCATACCAGTGTAGGAAAATATTTGCACCCAAACCTGGAGGGAAGGCCGGGTTGTGGATGATAGGTTGTTTCAGCTACCTTTTGCCATTAAATACCACTTGTTTCTTATTTTTTGCCCTATTTTGCCACTCTTGACTGCTTTCATTTATTTTTATTGCTACTTCAAGCAGTTTTTGCCGCTTTTCACCACTTACATTGTGGCTCTTGCCAATGTATTTTTCAACAGCTTGGCTCTTTGGTTGGGCAGGGTTGAGTAACACTGGGTTAGGGGGAAAACGGAGCATGAGATAGACAGATGGATTGGTGCAGCATCAGCAGTGTTGCTGGTTTCGTGCCAAATGGAGCTGAACTGGAAGGCAAAGCTTTCGATTTCGACCCTCACCTGTGGTCATGAGCTTTGGATTATGACGATCAATTAGACTGTGGCTACAGCAGCGTCAGGGCTCAGTCAGTTTTAAATTTTGCGGCAGAAAAGTTTAGCTTAAATTCAGTATTGCCGTACTAACCAGACTCTCTTTTGATGGTCCCCTGGTGCAGTATTTCTGCTTCTTTACTAATTTTGATGTTTGTCTTCCTCAGGGTGATCCTGATGTCCAACGGCTCCCTGATCATCACTCAGGTCAAAAACAGAAACACCGGGACGTATAAGTGCGTTGGCCGGGGCGTCAGCGGGGCCCACGTCACTCTGGAAGCCTCCCTCCTCATCGCAGGTAAACACACATCTTCCGCTGCTGACCTGCTGGGAGATAAACATCTGTGATTCAGTAATCTGAGAGCCAGGAGGGAGAAGGTTGCACATTCTATCCTGCTCTACATCTCGCTCTGCTTCTCCCCAGTGTCTCTTTAACCTGCTGTCAGATCTGTTTGTGATAATCTTGTTCTTTTATTGTCATCCGGCCCAGCTGGATCCACCACAGATTCACACAAACACAACACCTCTGAAGCTTTTTCCTGCTTCCTCTTCGTATTGTTTCCTCCATCCATCCACAGCTGCTTGCAGAGCGTGTTTCAGCTTCCTCTGACCTTAACCAGCACCTGGATCAACGTGTATGATTATCATAACAAACAAGCTGGCTCAGTGGCCTCAGAGATTTCAAATGACTGCTCATTTCTTGGAAACGAAGTCCACAAGCATCTCATGTGATTCCAGGAGTTGAAATACATGCATCTCAAAAATCTCTTTTTTCTTCTCTAGTTTGAAACCACACATAAACATACCTCTTCCCCTACTAACCATAACCTGCAGCTTCCTTGCCAGCCATCTGATACAGTCGCCTGCGATTCATTTGGTCAAGTTGCGTTCACCTGGTTGCAGAGCATTGCAAGCATCCATCTGTGGGGGGCTGGAGTCTATCCCAACTGTCATTGTGTGAGAAGCATGGAACACCCTGGACTGGTGACCAGTCAATCACAGGACTGACACAGAGCCAGACAACCAGGCACGCTCACACTCACACCTACCGGCAATTTAGAGTCACCAATTAACCTAACAAGCATGTTTTTGGTGGTTGGAGGAAGCCCGAGTACCTGAAGAGAACCCATGCATGCACAGGAAGAACATGCAAACTCCACACAGAAAGGCCCTGACCAGGACAGGAACCAGGGACCTACTTGCTGTGTGGCAACAGCGTTAACCCCTGTGCCGCCGTGCAGCCCACATTTCATGAAGATAAAAGAAACATTAAAAAAAGGAAAATATAAATCTGGTTTTGAAAGTCTAAAAATGCCAATTTAAGTAAATTAAGCTGTCTTTGTTGTTGCCAGATCTTCTTTTAGCACTGTCTGCATCTCTCTCTTGGCAATGCAAAGTTACACCTTCAGTTCTGCATTAACAGTAGCTCAATAACAGCAGGTACACCCGTGTTATCAGTCTGTCTCTCTCTCCTTAGGCGTCAGGCCAGGATAGGAATGTGCACGGTCACTTGAAAGAAACAGGAAACTCAGCCAACCCTATAAGAAAATCACATGATCCAACCCTAACTGTAGGATCGGCTGGTTTAGAGCAGGGGTTCTCAACCTTTTCAGCCCGCGATCCACAAAATAAAGGTTCCAGAGACCAGGGACCCCCACTGTACCTGAAGGTTGTTGAACACAGCCATGAACGTTCAAGAACAATCATGTGCAGACAAGGCCATCCATTATAGGGGGAAAAATGGGAGAGCTTTCTAGGGCCCAGCCAAACTGGGGGCCAACAAAATCATGGTCCATTGTAAAGTTAAGCTGTGGCTTATCAAAGAAACAAATATCTTTTCAATTCATTTTTGTAGTAAGTAGCCCTCTTAAAAATGTAAATCCTTTTGATAAAACACAGAACTAAACTAGAAAAGCACTCAGAGAGCGCAGACCTTCGCCATTAGCCCTATCTCCTAATAGTGAAGAATCATTTAAAAACATTCCTGGATCCAGGTGGTGATCCGGGTTACTCCCAAAATCTGATTCGCCAATTACTCCCTCCCCGTTGGGGTAGAGACATGGTGAAGCAAAGCATTGGCTTCGCTACATGTGGACTGTCATGGCGGAAGCACCCATGGTCTCACTAAAAGACTCACTAAAATTGAGAAAAAATGGAGTTTAAGTGGCAAAAATGTGTTAAAATTTGGCAAAATTGTTGTAAAGTGGCAACAGTGTAATTGAAAAAATATTTGTAGTTTTTTAAGGCATCCTGAGGCCCCATCTCAGTGTCTCGCAACCCCCAATGGGTTCCCTACCCCAACGTTAAGAACCTCCGCTCTTAATGGAGGGTCTAAACCAGTGTTACTCAACCCTGCTCAACCGAAGAGCCAAATTGTTGAAAAATACCTTTACAAGAGCCACAATGTAAGCAGCGAAAAGTGGCAAAAGGTAGCAGTAACAATAAGTTAAAGGTGGCAAAAATGGTCAAAAAGCAGCAAAAATGGGTGAAAAGGGGTTAGAATGGGTGGGAAAAATGGAAAAAGGGTCAGAAAGTAGCAAAAAATGGGTGAGAGGTGACAAAAAATTAGTTACAGTTGGCTTAAAATTGTATAAAAGTGGCAAAAAAAAAGAGTGAAAAGTGATTCAAATGGGCAAAAAGCAGTCAAGAGTGGCAAAACTGGGCAAAAAATAGGAAAAAAGTGGTATTTAGTGGCAAAAGGTATGTTAAATGGGTGGAAATGGGGAGAAAATGGTGACAAAGGGCACAAATGTGATAAAAGTGGCAAAAAATGGGTAAAAAGTGTTAAATGGGTGAGAAAGTAGGAAAAAAAAAGTGGTATTGAATGGTAAAATATAGCTTAAATGGGCAAAAATTGGGGTTAAAGTGGCAAAATTGGAAAATAAAAGTGGCAAAAATGGGCGAGAAAGTAGGAAAAATGTGGTATTCAATAGGTAAAGGTGGCTTAAATGGGCGAAAAGTGGTGAAAAATGGGATAAAAGTGACTTAAAGAAGTGGCACAATGGATAAAAGAAGAGGAAACAAGTGGTATTTAATGGGAAAAGGTAGCTTAAATGGGTGAAAAGTGGCAAAAAAATGTTGAAAAAAGGCAAAAAAGTTTCCCTTTTTTAAGGTCTCTTGGGGGATAATATGTAAAATTAAGACATTAAAGAATCGTAAATAATCATAAAAGAGCCACATGTGGCTCTAGAGCCACAGGTTGAGTATCACTGGTCTAAACACTTCAGTATTGGTGGAAAGCACCAGAATTTTGACAAATATTTATTTTTCATTTGTGGAATAGGATTCTGAAGCTGTTGCAGCGTTGCACATGAAAGTGCAATCTCTTATCACGTCCAGCCGTGCCTTTAGAGGACGGGAAATCCGTCTAACAGCTTTGTGAATGGCAGCGGGAGCTTAGAGCACGAACCGGCTGTTGTATCTTCTCATCTTACTAATCAGAGAGCATTTTGAAATACAAGTGCATGCAAGTCAAATATTCAGAATAAGCTTCCAGCTGGAATTTTGATGCGCTTCCGTGTCCCGAGAGCTTTATTGGACTCTCACAGCTCCTTTCCCCCTCCAGGGTGCAGGATTAACCAGGTTCGACTGTATCTGCAGTTTTAACCCAGTGAACCAAGGCTCCATTTAAATACCTTAATTCACTTAATCTGATGGTAATCCCTGCAGGCATTATGGGGGATTGTGTCACAGTAGAATTCAGTATTAAGGGACAAGTTTAAACAGTCACTCCATCCTAGCCCCCCCCCAGCTCTGCTTCTCTTTCATCTGCTGAGAAATGTGGTTTTCTTCTGCTCGCCTTAATTGATTTAGACCCTGAACTCGTAGAAGGTCTCCACCACTGGCCGGCTTTCTCTGAGTTGTTGGCCAATAGAGTATTAATGACTTCCACAGCGTCAAACCGCACAGTAGTGGGAGGTCTTGTGAGTCTCACAGATCACATTCACTCTGTGTATCGACGCTGCCAGGTTTGATATGAGCTGCCGCACACAGGCTCGGTTAATTCCCACCAAACATATACACCGAGGTCTCCTACTGTTCGCTTTGTTCCCTCATTACTGCGGTTAGACTTTACCGAGCCACACAGGAAATCTGCTGCTAAGTCTGTGAATTAACTCGGCTTTAGCTGCTCCACAAATTCAAAATCAGAGATGCTCTATTGGTTTACTTAGGGGGAAGAGCTAAAAAGCTGCTGTAGTGTTATACCGTTTACATCCAAGTTAGCCAGGCCAAAAAAGCTGGGTCGCTGTGTCAATAAAAACAGAAGTCAGCTAGATCAAAATTGCAATTTTAGCTGAAATTACATAGGGATGCTGAGAGCTGAATTGTGGAAGAACTGCTGAAAATAGCCAAAAGCACAAAAATAGCTGAAAATAGTATAAAAATAGCCTAAAATGGCATATAAATAGCTGAAAATAGCATAAAAATTGCATAAAATGGCATAAAAATAGCTGAAAATAGTATAAAAATAGCAAAAAATGGAATAAAAATAGCTGAAAATAGCATAAAAATAGCATAAAATAGTATATAATGGCATTAAAGTAGCTGAAAATGACATTCAGTAGCTCAAAAAAGGATAAGAAATAACTGAAAGTAGCCTAGTAAAAGCTGAAAATAGCCTTGCAATAGCTGAAAATAGCATAAAAATAGTTGAAAATAGCCTAAAATTGGCTGAAAGTAGCATAGAAAAAGCTGAAAATAGCTGAAAGCACAAAAATAGCCAATAATAGCATAAAAATAGCACAAAATGGCATAAAAGTAGCTGAAAATGGCATTCAATAGCTCTAAAAAGGATAAAATATAGCTGAAAGTAGCCTAGAAAAGGCTGAAAATAGCAGTAAAATAGCTGATTTTGGCCTAAAAGTAGCTGAAAATTGCATTCAATGGCTGAAAAGCATGAAAATAGCTATATCTTAAAAATTACGAAAGTTAGAAATGAGAAAAGTCATAGCAGTCGAATGACGAAGAAACTGAATTTTTTTTATGTTTAAATGGTGCCGATACGACAAAGTATGAAGAAGGAGATAGCCGGAGCTGAAGAAGAATAATAACCAAAATGACACGGCGTCTGTGGTTTCCTCTGACCACAGAACAGTTTTCCATGTTTCCTCAGTCCATGTTAAATGAGCTTTGGTCCAGAGAAGACGGCGGTGTTTCTGGATATGGCTTCTTCTCTCCATGATCCAGCTTTAACTGTCATTGGTGGATGGCACTGCCAGCTGTGTTGACAGACGATGATTTCTGGAATGTTCCTGAGCCCATGCAGTGATTTCACTTCAGAATTATGCCTGTTTTTAATACAGTGGCCCCTGAGGGCCCCTTCAGCCTTGTGCCTTGCTCACAGAGATTTCTCCAGATTCTCTGAATATGTTGATGATATTAGAGCAGGGGTGACAAACTCAATCACAGCGAGGGCTGGATTTTGAACTCGGGTTTAACCTGAGGGCCAAACAGGGTCGATGTTTAACCATAAAATGTCAACCTTATTTTTACCAGGAATTAATTATGGGGGTAAAAAACTTGGCACTGATGATAAATGATTTTGCGATTAAAAGGTGAACATGATAAGTTAAAAACTCAAAATCTTAGATAAAAACTCAAACTTACAAGTTTAAGAGGTAAAAGCATGACATTTAAAGTAAAAATAATGTCAAATTATGAGGTAGACATCAAAATCATGAGTTTCAAATGTCAGAATATGAAATATAAATCATGAGTTTGTAAGGTAAAAAATGAGATAAAATTTAAAGTTAAGAGTTGAAAAGGTCAAAATGGGAGATAAAAGTCAAAATCATGATTTTGAAAGGTCAAAAAACTGAAATAAATTTAAAAATCATACATTTTTAACGTAAAAAAATGAGATTAAAGTTAAAGTTAGGGGTTGAAAAAGGTCAAAACGTGAGATAAAAGTCAAAATCATGACTTTAAAAGGTCTAGATAGGAGTTAAAATTAAAAATTATTAATATAAAAGGTTAAAATGTGAAAAAAAATAAAAATTGAAAATATATAGAAAACACAAATTTCTCCTATGTTCCTGACTTTTTATCCAATTATCTTTACTGTTTACTTTTTCTAATTTTTATGATGTAACAAGGATATTATAAATCATCAAGGTTAGTTTACATTTTTATACTGGAGGAAATCTGCAGACCTCATATTGGTGGGCCGGGTATAACTGTTCCACGGGCCAGATTTGGTCCCCGGGCCTTGAGTTTGACACCTGTGTATTACAGAGACTCTGTCTCTCCTTTTATACCCAGTCATGTGACTGACCTGTTGACATTTCACCTCATTAGTGTCAAAATACTACCAACTGTTTTTTATAAGCACCACTTACTTTTCTAGCCTTTTGCTACCCTCAAATTCAATATGAGCTCATATTTTTCACGAAATGGTAAAATGTCTCAGTTTCAACATGTGATATGTTGTTTATATTCTATTGTGAATCAAATATGGGTTTATGACATTTGACAATCATTGACTTCTGTTTTTATTTACATTTTACACAGTGTCCCAACTTTTCTAAGATAAACGGTTTAAATGTAATGTTTGTCTGCTGGAAGCTGATCTCAGCTTTAAATGTAAATAGTAAATGCCGTTCTCTTTCGTCTACAGAGATCGAGGACATGGTGCCTAAGATGTCCAAGGTTTTCACAGCGGACACCCTGCAGCGGGTGACGTGTCGACCCCCACGCGGCAGACCTGACCCCGAAGTGTGGTGGGAAAGAGAGGGACAGCGAGTCCCCACAGAGGGTCGAGTGTACCAGGACAGCCTGGATCTGGTCTTCGCCCCCACAGAGGGCGGAGACTCTGGGATTTACACCTGTGTGGCTCAGAACAAGGCGGGGCGGAGGACCCAGGAGGTCACCTTCACCGTGGCGAGTGAGTGATATTTATAATGTTTGTTACATTTGTCATCTGTTAGTTTTTTGCACCATGTGAGATTGCAGAAAGTGACTGGTGTGCTCCAGTTTCCTCTTTGAATTACCCACAGCTAGCAGTGTCCGGAATCATACCTTTATTTTATTCTTATTTTATTGGTTAATTTGGCAGAGACAGATGCAGTGTACATAGAGAACTGTACAAAAGTTTTCCATCTACTACACCAGTGGTTTTCAAACTTTTTTTGCCCTAGGCACACCTAAGGTTAAGCCAAAATCTCAAGGCATACCATATTTAAATCAATGCAAAATAGACTTTTTAAATAATGTTATAGTCAAGGTGGCCTATAAGGGGAGATAAGGGGGAGAGCTTTCTGAGGCCCAGCCAACTGAGGGATCATGGAGATGGGAAAAGGTGGCATAACAAAGTCAGAAATGGGCGAAAAACTGGAGGGGAAAAAAAAAAAAAGTGGCCAAACAATGGGTTGAAATTGGCAAAAACATTTTGAAAATGTAAAAACAGTGGCAGAATGGGTTATAAGGGTCCTTAAAGGATTAAATGTTGTAAAAGGGTGAAAAAGATGGACTAAAAATGATTAAAAAAAGCAAAATTGGGCAAAAAAAAGTGGTCAACGGCAAAATTGGCAAAAAGGTGGCATAAATGGGTTGGAAGTGTCAAAAAGGTGGCAAGATAGATCACAAGTGGAAGAAAAGTGGCAAAAATTGGTTAAAGTTGCCAAAAGGTGGTAAAAAGAGGTTAAAAGTGATGGGAAAATTGGCTAAACAATAGTAAAATCGGGCAAAAAGTGGCACAAGGTTGCAAAAATGGGTCAAATGTGGCAAAAAGTGGCACAAAAAACATCAAACTGGTTTACGTTGTCAAAAGAAGTGGCAAAAATAGGTAGAAAATTTGGTTAACTTGGTTAAAAATAGCATGAATTAATAATTACAACACCAATTTCAAACCAATAATAGCTTGCCATGCTTTTCAGCTCTTAATGAGGTAACTGTTAGCCAGGATGCTAACACTAGCACCAACGCTACTGATCCAACACACATGCACTGATATCATCAATAAATCCTGACTAGGGAGGTCCCATTCTCTGGGGGTTTTCAGGGGTCCAGCCGGATCTGTGGGCAGGCCTGGTTACAGTACTTGACATAAAGTTGTAGTAATAACGTATGCACAAATTCTCATGGCACACCTGCACCTGTTGCCACACCCTTTGAGAACCACTGTACTACATCACAGCATTTGTAGCTAATGCTCATTTCCAATGCCTGTCCCTGAGGGGGAATCATATAAAAGTTACAGAAGGCATAATTACATAAGTCTGAAATAAACACTAAAATTATAGTCTATAAATCTATAGATAGATTGCACTGAAGACCTGTCTTCATCCAGCCTGTCTTTTCCATCCACATTTTTTAAATTACAGTTATTTTTATTTTTTTATTTTTTGTGTATGCTGATCCACTGGCAGATGCTCATGATCGTCCAAATCACATAGAATAGAAGAAAACGTCCCTCCTCTGTTATTCTGCTCATCTCAAGGCAATGAGAGATGAACTCAGGCAACACAAATCAAATCTTCCAGATGAATCAGCTTAGCACGCCTGCCAAATATATAACTATCAGCATATGATGTATTAATAGAATAGCAGCATTAAATTTGCCAGAAATAATCAAAATTGTGCAGTTATGCCCAAATCTGTCTTTTTCCTAAACGGTTAACATTTCATGAATAGTAAAATAGAAAATAGTGTAACCAGAAAATTCAGGTCATGTGTGCTGGGAAATCTAACAAGGCCTTTGTATTTGACTTTTTGCTGCACTAAAAGTAGATTTCATTTTTAGTACAGGTCTCTAAAGGGCCTAAAGAGATCTTACATCAGAATTTTAAAATACTTTGATAAATCTATTGCAGAATTTATTTGTCAACCCACATTTGCTCTCTGCTGATTAAACTGAGATATTCCCCCTTCTCTCTGATCTTAAAGGTCACATATTTTACCCCTTTAAGGGTTAGGGTTAGGATTTTTCTGATTCTTGGGGTATTGAAAAGATTGAAAATTGTATTTTGCATACTATGTGACCTTTAAATGATATAAACTCTGCGTGTTTGTGTTCACAGCGGCTCCATCGTGGGTGACGAAGCCTCAGGACAGCCTGTTAGAGGAGGGGAAACCGGGCTACCTCCACTGTCACGCTCAGGCCAACCCTGAACCCGAGGTCACCTGGTACCGCAACAGCATGGGGATCACAGCAGAGGTCTGACACACACACAGCTGCTGATTCATGGGATTGATTAACCATGTGGAGATTATGCTTCAGTGAAGTACATTTCTTTATCTCTCCAGGACTCTCGCTTTAAGCTGTTTCCTAACGGCACCCTCAGGATCAATAACGTGGAGGTGTATGACGGGCAGATGTACAGCTGTGAGACTCAGACTGCAGCAGGGAAACTCAGCGGACAGGCCAGGGTAACAGTTCTAGGTGAGTTAAGGCAGAATTAGGGCTGCACAGCAGATCATTGTAGAGTGAAAATCAAAATACATGATGTTAATAATGTGTGATTCCCCCAGAAAACCTTAGAAAGGGAAACTTTGACGTCAGACGTGATTCACATTAATCAGTTTGTTTCCCAGACTTAGACTGAAGGCTTTAATTGTCAAACATAATTGTCCCATTTTTACCACATTCATCCCATTTTTACCCTTTTTTCATAATTTTGTGCCACTTTTCACCCAATTAAGCTACCTTTTCCATTAAAAACTACTTTTTCCCCATTTTTGCCACTTCTTTTTGCCACTTTTTCCCGTATTTGCCCTTTTCACTTTTTTGCCACTTTATGTCAATTTAAGCCTCATTTTACCATTAAGATCCCCGTTGTCCCATTTTTTGCCCACTTTTTTCTTATTTTTGCTGCTTTTGTCCCATTTTTGCCCCTTTTTACCATTTTTTCACCACTTTCCGCTCATTTAAGCTTCTTTTTGCCATGAAATACCACTTGTTTCTAAAATTTTTGCCCTATATTGCCGTGTTTGACTGCTTTTTGCCCATTATGGTCACTTTTCTCTCCTTTTTTGCCACATTTTTGCTACTTTTGGCCCATTTTTTCACCATTTTTTTGCCCATTTAAGCTACCTTTTGCCATTAAATACCACTTGTTTCCTCATGTTTGCCCTTTTTTGCAACTTCTTTTAGCCACTTTTGTCCCATTTTTGCCATTTTTCATCATTTTTTGCCCATTTAAGCTACCTTTTGCCATTAAATACCACTTCTTTCCTAATTTTTGCCCCTTTATGCCACTTCTTTTTGTCACTTTTTTTCTTTTTTTTGTTGCTGTTGCCAAGTTTTTGCCACTTTTGGACCATTTTTTCACATTTTTTTGCCCATTTAAGCTACCTTTTCTCATTAAATACCACTTGATTCCTCAAGTGCCCATTTTTGCAACTTCTTTTAGCCATTTTTATCCCATTTTTGCCCCTTTTCACTATTTTTTTGCCTATTTTTGTTGCTGCCTTTTGCCATTAAATACTACTTGTTTTCCATTTTTTTTACCCTGTTTTGCCCCTCTTGACCGCTTTTTGCCCATTTTATCACTTTTCTCTAATTTTTTTTGTGCCAAGTTTTTGCCACTTTTGGGCCATTTTTGCCCTATTTAACTTTTTTTTTTCTACTTCAGGCCATTTTTGCCACTTTTTACCGTTTGGATTGTGGCTCTTGCTTAAGTATTTTTCAACAGTTTGGCTCTTTGGTTGAGCAGGGTTGAGTAACGCTGATGTAGAGTAACGCAGCGTTGAGATAATATGTAAAACAAATGAGCCCATGCCTGTGGGAGCGCGTTTGCTTCCTAAAATAGCAGCAGCGTGTCCATGTGCTGTCTGCAGGACGCCCACAGAGGTGTAAAATCTGACTCAGCTGGGCTGCTTTATTCTGTTTATCTCCATGATTAATTCCTGTCTGCTGCTGCAGGATTACAGCAGTACACGGCTGATGTCTCCGTGTTGCATGATCTGAACCTCTGACGGCCTCCCACACATGTTCACACTTCTCCCTGAATGTGTCTGAACATGAACTCAGCAGCGTCATGTCATTTCATCCTGAGTGCTGCTACAGGGGCTCTGGCGTGTTGAACACGTGTGTAAAATGAGTTTTTTTTTAAACTTTCAGAGAAGCTGAAGTTCACCCCGACCCCTCAGCCCGCTCAGTGCCTGGAGCTCGACAACGAGATCACCATCCAGTGTTCGGCCAAAGGCAGAGAGCCGCCCACCATCCGCTGGACCAAAGCAGGTAAAAACAACACTGGGTTATTAAAACCAGAAGATTTCTGGAGTTTACTGACATAACAGTGGAGCAACCAGCAGGACCAGTGCCAAAAGAAACTGGGAGGTTGTCCCGGTCTGCTCCAGGCTGCAGCAGGGCTCTGAGGCAATGAAACCATTATCAGGATGTCTGATCATATATACTGAACATGCTTAATATCGGTGCAGATCATTCTTAATGCACCTAACACCTCAGGAAAATCAAGCAACCAGTCTCCAGAACCATCCAGTAACCTGGCTGGGATTTTTTCCAGAAGAGGGGGTCTGAACCTGAAATTGGCACACTTAAAGGTCGTTCCCACTGAGCAGTCTGGTTCCGTTCGGTACAGAACAGTACATGTTTATTTGTGTTTGCATTATGAAAACTTGGAAAGAATCCCATGTAGCAAACCTGGCACCCTTCTGTTCGAGTGCCAAGCTTACCCATCCGTCTGCAAGAGGGGTTCATTGCACATTTTATTTTTTTACCCCGAAAGCCTCTGTGTTTTTGTTGCTATTTTGCAATGCAGGAGCATATTAATCTTGCAAAGCAGATGGATTCGCCCGTTTCTGTGTTTCTCACTGGTGAATCCATCTTGCAAAGCTCCCGTCTGAACTGTCTGGGCCGGTTAGAAAGTGACAGGACCAATCAGCGACGAGGGGCAGTACTTTCAGGCACGGCGGAGTCGTGACGTAAGCAAGCAGCAACAAGAGACCGGTGCAGTTATGGTGGAAGACATTAGGGTGGATCAGTGAAAGTCAACGTGTGGCTCTTTTGTGATGATTTGTGGCTCTTTTATGTCTTAATTTGAAATATTATGCCACAAGAAAACCTTAAATAAAGGAAAACTTTGACCTCATTGTAAGTCACATTAATCAGTTAGTTTCCCACGCTTATACAGTTGGCTTTAGTTGTCAACTTTTAAATTTCTCTGTATGTTTCCCCTTAGCCTTACACATTTTTGCAACTCTTTGCTGCCTTTTGCCCATTTTTGTCACTCTCCACTCATATTTTGTCATGTTTTCACCACTTTTTGACACATTTTGCCTCTTTCTGCCCTTTTTGCCACTTTCACTCCCCCATTTTTGTCACTTTTCACTCAGTATTTGGCATTTTATGCCAATTTTGCACCTTTTCACCCTTTTTGTTGCTTTTTGACAATTTTGCCCCCTGTATCTTTTTTATGCCACTTTAACCCGTTTTTGCCGCTTTTCACCTCTTAGACTGAGGCTCTTGCAAAGGCATTTTTCAAAAGTTTGGCACTTTGGTTAAGCAGGATTGAGTAAGGCTGGCATTGATGTTGCTAAAGCGCCAGTTTTATCAGAACTTGACGACATTTCTTCGTTAAAAGAAGAACAAAGAACAGCAGTTAGTTGTTTTCAAAAACGACTAAAGCCATGTACTGACATGTCTACAGTCATCACGGTTCAGCTCTCTGTGGTGTTTACTCGTCAGTAGCGGCGCTCCTTGGTTTGGGGCTTTGACGTCATGTGTTAGGTTGCTCTGATTGGCCCCTGAAGATGGACAGACAGAACGTTCATCCAATAACTCTCCGAGGTTTTTTTCCAAAGGTTCTGCCCTGTGTTTGAGCCAACAAACATGGCCAACTTTGGCCAGTTCATTCTACCTCTTAAAGCAGCTCTGCATAAAAAAAAAGTCAGTTACGCTAAATAGTAAAATCCAAAATGGGACCAAAATGGTTTAAAATGCAAAAATGTGTAATTCTAAAATGCTGTAAAAAGAGTGCAATTAATCACAGTTAACTACAGAAATTCTGCAGTTAACCGCATTTGGAATTTTTGCTCTCTTGACAGCCCTTCTGGAAACTATTTTAAGGTTTATAATGCCAAACTATACCAAACTGTGCTCAATCAAACTGGATGGAAACGCAGCCTTATGTGCAGGTCTCCTCACCCGTGTGCCTCTCCGTCTCCCCCTGCAGATGGAGGAGAGCTGCCGCCTCACGTGGAGCAGAGGAACGGTCAGCTCCACTTCAGCAAAGTGACCCGCAGTGATGCCGGGAACTACACCTGCATCGCCACCAACAGCCTTCAGGGAGAGATCCGAGCGCTGGTGTCGCTCACTGTGGCCGGTAAGACGCTCACCTGTTACCTGGAGGAGGACGACACTACTGCAGGGAAATATCGTGCATACTCTTGTGAAGATGCTTACAGTGTTAGTGCATTTACAGTTGGTTTTATGAATGAAAACTCGCCACCATACTACACTCACAGATTCCAGCATTCATGACATCCTAGGAGGCTGGAAATCCATTGTCCCAAAATCAGTGTTCACAAGTTTCAGATTTGTGTATGTAGACATGGACAATGAGAAGATAATAAGCTGTTTTTAAACTTCAAAGTTGAATTAAATGACTGTAGTTTAGGAGCGGTTTCCTTAGTTTCTACTGCATCATCGTAGGATGGTGGTAGCTGATTAATCTGGGCCCTGAGAAGTGTGTCCTACATTTTGAGTCTTTGTTTGTACCTCAGGATGCATTCATGTGAGCTTTCCCAGTCAGGATCAGATTTTTCCATTTATACCGACACCACATGAATGGTAGTGGAAGCTTTAATGGTGTTCTGATGTTACCCGGCTGAGTTAAGTGCAGGAAATCTGACAAATGGTTTTAAATTCACTACTTCCTGAATGATCAGGGACTGAAAACATGAGGGATGGTAAATTCTGAAGGGAAAACATCTCTGAAACCCAGAGGCTTCCCGCAGAAAACAGATCAGAGTTTAGTTTAGTCCTGGCTTTTATTCATGTGTAGCTGAAAGACAATACAAAACAATCACTGCTATTTAAATGATGTTTAGCTTTGAAAAGAACCAAACTCTAAAAATCTTCATCTGTTTCATGAAGCAGATGTAAAGGGGAGAAATAAATCTATCAATAAGACATTTTTGCAACTTTTGTACCATTTTTGCCCCTTTTCATAAATTTAAACCACTTTTTGCTCATTTAAGCTTCCTTTTGCCGTTATATAACACATTTTTCCTAATTTTTTGCTCTATTTTGCCACTCTTGACTCATTTTTGCCCATTTTAGTTACTTTTCTCTCATTTTTTTCCGTATTTTTGATACTTGTGGACCAATTTTGCCCCTTTTCACCATTTTTTCACCATTTTTAGCACATTTAAGCTGCCTTTTACCATTGAACACTGTTTGTTTCCTCATTTTTTGCCCATTTATGGGGTAATGGCTCTCGGCATGGTTGGCTAGAGTCCGTAAGCTTTAGAAATGTCTTTGTAGGCCTTACTTTAGATGGCACCGTGATGTGTTGGAGATCTTTTAGCCTTCTTCACTTTGTCAGACAGGTTCTATTTAAGGGGTTTCTGGATTCAGCAGGTCTGGGAGGGATCAGGTCTAGGTGTGGATGGTCAAACTGAACTCAGCTTTACAAAAACTGTGGTTAATCAGAGTTCATTCATGCATTAACATGGAGGAGAATGACTTTTTCCACATAGGGCCAGATAAGTTTGGATGACTTTGATGCCTAATGTGAAAACCCTGAAAGAAAGTTCCAGTCTCACTGAGTTTACACAGAAAGCATCACACATGTAGCTACAGTTTATTTGATAGTGAGATTATTTCTCAGAGCTGTGTCGTTTCCACATTATGTCTCAAAGATCCTGATCATTAAAACCAAAGAAACATCTTCAGAAATAGAAAGGATGTGGCCTTTTCCCCTCAGCCTGATATCAAAGACGAACACAGATTGTGTAACGGTGGTGAATCGATTCCTGTCTTCAAACACAGCAGCGTTATTTGTGAGCTTGGTTTTCCTCTAAAGGCTGGTAATGAATTAGGTTTGGTGGTGGAACGTAACCGAGGTCTGTAACCACGCTCACCACAGCGTGTGACAGGAAAGCGCTGTGGTGTGAGTGTGATATTAACAAACGCGTGTCTGTCTGCAGTCTACATCCGCTTCAAAGTGGAGCCGGAGAACACCACGGTGTACCAGGGTCACACCGCCGTCCTGCACTGCCAGGCCTCTGGAGACCCCGAACCCCACATCCACTGGATGGTCAAAGACCGTACGCTGGACATCAGCAAGAGCAGGAGGTAAAGACGACAAGAAAACGTTAAAAACCGGTTTGGATGTTTAAAACATTGATCTGCAAAGCTTTTCACACTAGATTCAGCTGAATATAGGTGGAAAAATATTTAAAAGAAAGTTTTCTCACTTTCAAACTGATTGCCTTAGTGTTTTTTAAATGCACAAACCGATGCCTGCAAACATTTTTTTTTAATTAGAGGACAGGAGCATGTTTACCACGGTGTCCCATCACCTTTTCTAAGCTTATAGTTCTTTCTTTTTTTCTAAATGAGTGTTTTTATAGGAGGGCTGATAATTTAGATCTCATCTTGTGTTAGAGGACGTTCTCAGATTAAATGAGGCCACTAAACATTAACATTAAACTGCTCAGTAGTACAAATACTGATATTGCTTGGCAGATATTTGTCTGCTTTAAAATGAGACAGGGGAAAACTGTATTACTTCTGCAGAGACAAATTTCTGCAGCCTTTACCAAACTAAATTATTTGAAATGCTTAGACCAGTGATAGTCATCGTGTGGCTCTTTGGTTATTATTTGTGGCTCTTTTATGTCTTAATTTGAATTATTATTCCCCTAGAAAACCTTAGAAAAGGGAAAATTTGACCTCGGAAGTTATTCACATTAATCAGTTTGTTTCCCAGACTTATACAGAAGGCTTTAATTGTCAAACATAATTGTCCCATTTTTGCCCTTTTTTGCCATTTTGTGCCACTTTTCACCCAATTAAGCTACCTTTGCTAATAAAAACTATTTTTCTTACCTTTTGCCAACTTGTCACTTCTTTTTGCCACTTTTCCCCCATTTTTGCCCTTTTTCACTTTTTTGCCACTTTTTCACCCATTTAAGCTACCTTGTACCATAAAGTACCCCTTTTTCCCATTTTTTCCCATTTTTGCCACTTCTTTTTGACTTCTTTTCCATATTTTTGCCCTTTTTCACCATTTCTTTACTTCTTTTTGCCCATTTAAGCTACCTTTTCTCAATAAATACTACTTGTTTCCTCATTTTTGCCCATTTTTTGCAACTTGTTTTAGCCACTTTTATCCCATTTTTGCCCTTTTTCGCCATTTTTTTTACCACTTTTCACCCATTTAAGTTACCTTTTACCATAAAATACCCCTTTTTTCACATTTTTTGCCCATTTTTGCCACTTCTTTTTGACTTTTTTTTCTTAGTTTTGCCACTCTTGGTCCATATTTTTCACTATATTTTGCCCATTTACACTACCTTTTCTCATTAAATACCACTTGTTTCCTAATTTTTGCCCATTTTTGCAACTTCTTATAGCCACTTTTATCTCATTTTTGCCCCTTTCACCATTTTTTCACCACTTTTTGCTCATGTAAACTACCTTTTGCCATTAAATACCACCTGTTTCTTATTTTTCTGCCCTATTTTGCCACTCTTGATTTTTGCCTGTATTTGTCACTTTCTCATTTTTTTTTTTGCCACATTTTTGCCAGTCTTGGACCATTTTTGCCCCTTTTCCCCATTTTTCATCACTTTTCTCCCAGTCAAGCTACCTTTTGCCATTATATACCACCTGTTTCCTATTTTTTGCCCTATTTTGCCACTCTTGACTGCTTTAACTTATTTTTTTGTTACTTCAAGCTATTTTTGCCACCCTTCACCACTTAGATTGTGGCTCTTGCAAAGGTTTTTTTCAACAGTTTGGCTCTTTAGTTAAGCAGGGTTGAGTAACGCTGGTCTTGCCTAGCAAAGTAAATACCATCAGTGACACTCACTGATCAAACTTATCAGGAAAAGAAGAAACAAAGAGAGGACATTTATGTGACCAACAGGGGAAAAAGATGGAAGAGTTTATTTCAGAAACACAAAAATGACCCTGGTCAGACAGAGCTCTTCTTTCCCGCCTCCTGTTTTCTTGTTTTGGGTTCATTAGTGGTGATTTTTGCCCCTCTGTCCTCTCTCTCTCCTTCAGGATCCAGAAGATGCCGAACGGCTCGTTGGTGATCAGAGACGTCACCACAGATGACACGGGCAGGTACACATGCGTGGCCGGAAACAGCTGCAGCATCAGAGACCGCGTGGCCAAGCTCTTCGTGGTCGGTGAGTTTAACGTGCAGACGTCAGATCCACGCCTGCATCTTTATCAGACGGTGCTAGGAGTGAAGGATGAAGGCCTTCATTAAAGCCTCAGCTTCCACCTGTCATCGCCTCGACAGGTTAATAACATCTCTGACGCCACGCCTGTCAGCGCGGTGATGAGATCAGGCAGACGTGAGCTTTAATAAGGTTTCTCTCTCCGAGGATCTGTGTTCAGAGCGAAGCTGACACACATGAAGCCGTGTCCTGTATCTGCTCGCTTTCTCACAAAGCAGGAGGACGGCGGCACGGATTAGTTTAAACATGGAGACAATTGAGTTAAGATGTTTGTCCGAGCACGTCAGGTCAGCGTGGCGGTGGCGCCAAAACCATTAGAGACAGCGTGAAGAGGGCAGATTAAATAAAAGGTTTAAAGACTGAAGGAACTGTATTTTCTCTGTCTATAGTGTTTTATTATTTAATTCAGCTAAGCTTAATCTCATATCCAGGTGAGAGTCTGCTGTTGTCTGCATGTCTCAGGATTCCTTCATATACATTATTTTTGTGTTTTATTGATCAATTATTGGGAGCAACACTTCCACATTTGGGAAAAATCCTTCTCACAATCTCAAATCCCAAAGTGATGTCTGTGAATGGCTTATATTACAAAATGTTCAGTTTAAAAGCTGAGCTTTTCAATTACAGAGCAGCAGAAAGCTGCGAAATTCCACCTTTAACTGTCATTTTAAACTCTTATCCAGACAAGGATTGCTGTTTTCTTTATGCAGGGCTTAAGATTTATTTTAATTGTACCTTATTATCATGTTTAAATGATGAAATATTAAGTGTAAGACATGAAAAAATGTTTTTAAAAACTCCCAAAGCGATGCCTTCATGTAGCTTCTCTTATGTATCTTTAAAACCCTAGCCTTTTATTCACAAAATAACAAAATCTGCAAAAATGTCCAATTTAATCAGTCTTACAACAATGAAAAGCTGCAGCTATTCAGCTGGCCCAAATTTTCAAATGTTCGGCATTTTTACTAAAATGCAGCAAAAAAACTTCAACAAAATCTGGAGATTTATTTTTTTAATGGATGAAATTCTGCAGGCTTAGAAAATCAACATCCTGTCCATGACTTTAACTCTGCATTAACAAAACTGGCAGATTTTTACACAGTTAACTGTTGGAGATTCAGAGTGATCTGGTTTTTGCTCAGACAGTTCTTATTTTTGCAAACCTTTCTTTTGTGTACACGCAAAATAAAATGAATAATGAAAACCCAAGCCATTTACCCTTACCACTCCATTTTGAGTGCAGGAATAGTCCCAGGAATAATGGGGACATTTCAAGGGGGCACTTTGCACAAAATCAAAAATGTAACGTTAAAATGTAGAAATTTTCACTGGACAATAATCTGGAACTTTTAATTGAAATATTAGGTATGTTTAGGCTCCTATATTGGCGATTTTTTTTTTTTTTTTGCTTTGGCCTTGATTTGCTTTAGACCCTAATCACAGCCTCACCCTTTGGCACAAACTCAGGATTTTTGATCTTCATCTTATCTAGAATAAGGGAAGCATTTCTGGAGTCAAGCAGACAAAATCCTTCTGACAAGTTTTTTAGGATTCAAAATGCAAAAATTTGACCAAAAATTGTTCAGAGTGTGTTTCCTGTGCATTTTAGAGCATAGTCCTAAGAGACTGTTGTCCCGTCTAGTCATGATACGTATGTGTTCTATCTTTTTTCATGTATGTAACTCTTACCCAGTCCCCTGACGGACTTCAGGGCTCTGGGGGACCATTTTTCTAAAGGACTTGCATGAAACCACTAAAATATATGTATCTATATTAGGGCTGGGCAATTAATTGCAAATTAGATTAAATCGCAATATGGCATGCTGCAATTTTCAAATCGCAGACAGTGCAATATTTCCTTAACCAGAAAGGTGTCAAAATATCAGTTTGATACAATCTTTTTTTTCTTTTTTAATGCTTTATATCAGTGTTACTCAATCCTGCTCAACCAAAGAGCCAAAATGTTGAAAAATACCTTCGCAAGAGCCACAATCTAAGTGGTGAAACGTGACAAAAACAGCTTGAAGTAGCAATAACAACAAGTTAAACGTGGCAAATGCTCCAAAAGCAACAAAAATGGGTGAAAATGGGCAAAAAATGAGTTACAGTTGGCATAAAATGGTCCAAAAGTGGCAAAACTGTGGCAAAAACATGAGTAAAAAGTGACTAAAATGGGCAAAATGCAATCCAGAGTGGCAAAAATGGACCAAAAAAATGGAAAGAAGTGGTATTTAATGGCATAAGGTAGCTTAAATGGGTGAAAGTGGGGAGAAAAATGGTGAAAAAGGGCAAAAATGGGATAAAAGTGGCAATAGGCAAGAGGCAAAATGGGCAAAAAGCCTTCAAACCTTCAAGTATCCCTTTAATTTTTTTTTACGAAAATCTTACTTTTCATGCTCATGCATTTATTTTTCTTCATCAGAATGTGAATAATATGAGAAATGATCATCCCCTTCAATAAAGCAATGAATATCAAATTTGCTATATGAGCCAAAATTGCAGTAAAATATTGTTTTCTAAATTTAGCCCTAGTTTAACTTACCTAATATTGTTCTTGTTATAATATAGAGTGATTTCTTGCTTATGTTTTTTTGAGGATGCCATCAGGATGAAGCCACACTTTACCATTCTTTCTGGAGCTGCCCAAGTCTGGTTTCATTTTGGTCAGCCATCTTTGAAACATTCTCTACTGTCTGTAATAATGAGAAACATCCAGACCCAGTCATTGCATTATTTGGAGTGGTACCAGGAGGACTTGCACTTACAGGTGCACAATGCAATGCCTTGGCCTATCTGTCATTATTAGCTCGTCGTTTAGTCTTGATAAACTGGAAATCTACCAAATCACCATTGCACAGGAAGTGGGTGGAGAGTGTGATGTCTCATCTCAAACTTGAGAAGCTTAGATACTCCACCAGGGGCTCAACGCGGGTATTTCTTAAAGTTTGGAAGCCTTTCCTCACTTACTTTGAACAAAATTTTGCAGCAAAGCATTAGGCATTTGGTCTGATGTCCCTGAACTTCGGCCTCCAAATCCTAGAGTGTCTGGGGTGTTGCCCCCGCAAATTTTTTTTTCTTTTTCTTTTTTTTTTTTTTTGTCCCCGTAGGTGGATTTTGGTTATGAGTTTTTTTTATATGTATTTGTGCTTGATATAACTGATTTCTGTTGTGATACATGTTATTGTAAAAGTTAAAAAGTTCAATAAAAAGATTTCAAAATTAAATCCCAATCGTAATATTGCAGGAAAAATTGCAATTAGATTATTTTTGCAAATCGTTCAGTCCTAGTATATGTCTATATAGATGCATTTCCACTCTGGGACAATAGCCCATATTTTCTAGACACCCCCAAAATAGCAGTTTATCTTCTATGGACTAGATTTGCTTTGGGCCCCAACAACAGCCCCAGTCTTTGGCAAGTTGTGGATAAATTTGGATCTTTATCTTGTCTAGAATAACCCCAAAAATTCTGGAGTCAGTCAGATTAAATCCCTGAGAGTCTGAAAAAATGTGAAACCTTTCCATTGATGTGACTGATGTTTGGGGTCCCTGTGGGGCCCCTCAGAAATGGAACTGCACAAAACCACCATCATATGCAAATTTCCACTTTGGGACAATTCTGTGGAAGGTTTGGTGAGTTTTTGTGCATATTAAGCCCCCAGGGCATCAGGCAGAGATGTGGGGGCTGCAGTAGCTCAGTCTGTAAGGACTTGGGCTCGGGATTGGAGGGTCGCCAGGTCAAGTCGTGGTCAGACCATAACTGGACTTTGGCCTGGAGAGGTGCCAGTTCACTTCCTGTTGCAGTGCCCTTGAGCAAGGCATTGCGCCTACAAAAGCGCTTCAACGACAGCTGCAAGGCCATCACTCTGACATCTCTCCATGAGTGCATGTCCATGGGGATCCTGTTTGTGCCTGTCAGACTATGTGTGTGTAATGTGTGTAAACTGGGAACTACCCTTCAGGGATTAATAAAGTTTGTCTTCTTCTTCTTCTTCTTAAAATTAGCAATTTGTTTCTGCTGAAATCAGACTAAAAAGAAACGCCAACAATTTTAACAGGGTCCTCACACTGTGGTTGGTGCTAGGGCCCTAAAATGTGAAACAGTAAAAGGTTTTATGCAAGATTTGTTCATTAAGATGATAATAAAATGTCTTATTGTTATTTTAGAACAAGGGTTTATGAAGTGCTTTTATAAACTGCAGAATAAACCAGAAAAACAAAGCCTTAAGAACTCAAATAGATGTCAAAGAAACCCCAACAGAGAAAAAACCCCAAACAAAAGCCTGGCCAGCAGATTTAACCCAGACATCAGAAGAATCCAGAGAGCACCAGAGATGTAAGAATGCCTGCTCTTCTCAGGATGTCCCGCTCAGACCATAATTGCTGCTTGTTACCCAACAGACAAACCAAACCACAACTACGGCGATGAGGAGGACAAGGCTCCTTACAAGATGATCCAAACCATTGGCCTGTCTGTGGGGGCCGCCGTGGCGTACATCATCGTGGTTCTGGGACTCATGTTCTACTGCAAGAAGAGACGCAACGCCAAACGCCAGCAGAAGGGCCAGGACGGAGAGGAGCCCGAGATGGAGTGTCTCAACGGTACGAGTGTTTTAGAACGATTAACATTTACCTTTTTTCCACTCTTGCATGTATTAAAGCCAAATTATGGAGCCTGTTTGAAAATTTGACCAGTTCAAGTACACATGTACTGTCTTAACCCCTTTGTGCAGGACGATGTGTCAGGTTTCAATATTCCCTGAACTTCCTGATCCTCCAACCATGTTTCAAGAGTTTAAAGACATCTGCTGCCATCTTGTGTCTTTATTTGGTACTACATTTAACACTGACAAGGCTGCAGGTTCACATACTTGAGGTGCTGCATTCCTCTGTATTCTAACTACATACTTTCTGAAACCACATGTCTTTAAAACAATGCAACCTGTATTATTTTTACAAATCAACAGGATCAAAAGTGTAAAAACATGAAAAATAAAATTGGATCTATAGGTTCTTTGCAGATGATGTCACACAGCAGCAGAAATCTCCTGCTCAGGGGCAAGAAGGGATTTCTGCATGGAGAAACTTGACTGAAAGGCCATGGTTGAGCTATTTATGACTATGCTAGGTGTTCAAAGTGCAAAAATAAAAACATTCTTAATTCTTAGACTACTATGATGTCAAGAAAGAAGGGAAATATTTAGGGAAAAAGTTGAAAAAACTCAGAGAAGGGGCAGCAAAAGTCTCCGTCTGAAGCCATGTCCATTTCCACAAAGCGATCCAGTCTGGTTCAGTCCAGTTCTGTCCTGGTTTAGCTCATTAAACTCTGATCGTACCCATGTTTCCTCAGCTGATATCTGTCCAGTCTCTTTTTAGAGATCCAGATCATTTGACTCAGCTCAGTAGAGCTGGTGCCTCTTCATTTAGTACCAGTTTGGCTTTTTAAATGTGGTTTAAATAAGGACAGAGAGTGGAGGAAAGGAAACTGGCACTCAAACAGGAGCTAGCTACAGTGGCTAACATTAAAGAGCCGTTTAGTAGAACAGACTCGTTCATGAACGGCTCATAATTACTCACCCCACACTAAAGAAAACTTTTCCCTCTACAGTTAAGAGTGATATGGTACTATATTGATTCAGATCAGAGGACTCCTTCTCCTCTGGAATCAGGATTCCCTCTGCTGGGAGGCAAGGTTTACTCTGTTGTTAGTACATCACAGTCTCAATTATAAGCATGTTTGTGACAGCATGAGGATTTTTAAATGTTAAAGGGGCTCAGCTAGCCCCTTAGCTCAGTTCTAGACTCTGGTCTCCCTTCATCTGGATAGAAGACACTAGGAGGTCTGAGTGACTTCTGGTTGCAAATTTGTGCCCCAGGTGTAACATAGAAAGTAGGTTGCTGTCAAAAACTAAATCTAAGGATATTTTGTCCCTTTTTAAAAAATGTATTTTAGTCTTTAAGCACACAATACAGGTCTTTTTTATAAAGTCTAGGAATATATATATAATATATATATGAAACCATATATATATATATATATATATATATATATATATATATATATATATATATATATACACACATATATATACATATATATATATATATACATATACATATATATATATGTATATGTATATATGTATATATATATGTATAAATAATGAAGGATTATTTGTTTTCCTTTAACTCAGTTTTACTCAACCCTGCTCAACCAAAGAGCCAAATTGTTGAAAAATACCTTTGGAAGAGCCACAATCTAAGTGGTGAAAAGTGAAAATAAAATAAGTTAAAGGGGGAAAAAATGGTCCAAAAGCAGCAAAAAGGGGCAAAATGGGCATAAAATGCCAAATACTGGGTGAGAAAAAGTGGCAATAAAGTGCAGAGAGTGGCAAAATTTGGGTGACAGGTGACAAAAAATGAGTTACAAGGGGCATAAATCATGAAATGATCAAACTGTGGGGAAAAAAATTTGTCGAAAGTGACTGAAATGGGCAGAAGGCAGTAAAGAGTGGCAAACATTTGGGGAAAAAGTGGCATTTAATGATAGAAGGCAGGTTAAATGGGTGAAAAGTGGCAAAAATGGAGAAAAAAACTGCAGATAGTAAAATGCAGGACTAATGTGGTGCACTAATCTGGTGCAACCATGTATTCATTTACTTTGTATGAATGATCAATGTCATTGCACACTGGCCCTTGATAAATAAATGAATTAAACTAAACTAAAACTGGATAAGCGTGGGAAACAAAAATGTGACTAACAATGGATATTTTCTGAGGACAAAGTTTCTTTTTTTAAGGTTTCCTGTAGGAATAATATTTCAAGTTTAGACATAAAAGAGCCACACATTGAGTATCTCTGCTTTAACCTGAGATCCCGTGTGGTGTTTGTTGTGTTTCTAGGAGGAGCTGTTCAACAAAACGGACACACCACGGCAGAGATCCAGGAGGAGGTCGCTCTCACCAACATGGGCATCACGGCCACGACGGAGAAACGCCACAGCCACGTCAACAACGACAAGCTGCACTTTCCTCGAGCTAACCTGCAGACCATCACCACTCTGGGTACGCTCCTCTATTTCACTGGTTCCCAACCTCGGGCACCCCTAAGGGGTGCACCAAATATCTCAGGGGGCCCTGTCTCCTCTGACGTCGACATTTTTAGACGTGCATAGATTTAGTTTTCTAATCATGATGACAACGGCTCATCAGGGCAAACCTAAAGATTAGAGTATAAATTGGGGAAAAAATTGAAATATTTGAGAAAAACTCACCTTTTTAGATGATAAGGCTCCATATTTATTGGAAACCAGATTTTTAGTTAAAAAATTTATAATTTTGGCATTATAAATGCAAAAATGTCCAGATTTTATTTCTGACATTTTATGTCATAAATGTATGAGGAACCAAACTAAAAACCATGGTTGGTTAACTGCATGCTTACAGAAACTTCTAAGTCCAGGTGAGAGTGATACTGTGATGATTCTCGACTGAAATTGCCATAAGTTTCTTATGGATCCATCTCAGCAGGAATTATCGTTGGATTAGGCTCTCAGCTGCAGGACTTAAGGAGGAAAACGGTTCATCTGGTCTGAATTTCTTCCATGCAATCATCAATTTTTCAACTTTATAATGTCAGAAATTCTTAGTTTTGGTTCACATAAATTTGTGACTTCTAAAGCTGAAAAATACACGTTTGTTCTCTTAAAATATCTGGCTTTTTAAATTTGAACATTTTGATTTTTTTCCCTCAAAAAATAACACATGCTCTTAATCTTTTTATTTTTGAAGTGGGCCTAATATGCTGTCATAATAGTTTACACATATGTAGTGTATGTAGGCTTTTATTTTGGGATTTTGTCAATGAAACAGTTATAATGGGTGTTAAATGTTTCTATGTGGATCCTGGGGAGGGTTTGGCTTTTCTTAGATATGAGTAGGGGACCCAGAGGTTAGGAACCACTGCTCTATTTGAAGTTTTTTTTTTATTTTTTTATTTTTTTTATTCATCAGTTCATGTCGTCTTTTTTCTCTGATTTAAATGATTAAAAGGCTTTTACATAAATAAAGATGCTAGACCATGAAAGAATCAGAATCTGACGTCTGCTCTGTGCTGTGGGCGTGTTCAGGTAAAGGTGAGTTCGGCGAGGTACTGCTGTGTAAAGCTAAAGGTTTGGAGGAGAGCGAGGACGAGACGGTGGTTCTGGTGAAGAGTCTGCAGACCAGAGACGAGCAGCTGCAGCTTGACTTTCGCCGTGAGGCCGAAATGTTCGCCAAGCTCAGCCACCCCAACGTGGTCCGCCTGCTGGGTCTGTGCAAGGAGTCGGAGCCTCACTACATGATCCTGGAGTACTATGACCTGGTGATTAGACACACAAACACATGCACCGTTACAACCTGAAGGCTGGTTTTTACCTGATTTAATCCTCTTCTTTTTGTTAACCAGGGAGACCTCAAGCAGTTCCTGAGGATTTCTAAAAGCAAAGATGACAAGGTCAAATCTCAGCCAATCAGCACCAAGACCAAAGTGAGTGATGGGTGATTGACAGCTCAGTGCATCCTGCAGAACGTCATTTATGCAGAAAATAAAAGATAGAAATGGTAAAAAGCTTAAGCTGCTTATGACTGGTGGAGGATGCTTTTGTGCAAGGTGTCCTTCTCTACCTGAGGGTGGTTCCTCTTTAGGGACCCAGCCCGGATCCAAAGACCAGACCACAAAGTCTGGTTTCATTGTGGACACAAGGGTCACATACATTGTGCCAGAGTCCACTGGAGCAGTGGTTTTCAAACTTTTTTCTCCCATGGCACACAGAAGGTTAAGCCAAAATCCCAAAGCACGCCATATTTAAATCGATACAAAGTAGACTTTTAAATAATGTTACAGTTGTCATATATACACTGATATCATCAATAACTCCCAACTGGGGAGGTCCCATTTTCTGGGGTTTTTCAGGGGTCCAGCCCGATCTGTGAGCAGGCCTGGTTACAGTATTTGCCATGAAGTTGTAGTAATAACATATTGTACAAATTCTCACGGCACATAGACTTCCATTAAGGGACACTAGTGTGCTTTGCTACACCATTTCAGAACCACTGCACTAGAAGAACTGGTCTCAGATGTGACTAGAAGAACTAGTCTCAGATGTGACTAGAAGAACTGGTCTCAGATGTGACTCATGGACTTAGGAGATATGAATTTAATGACCATATTCAGGATACTGGTCAGTGAGTAGAGTTATAAGGTCATTTCTAAACACTTCCTGTCTCTTTGAAAACCATTGTATCCGTGCAGCACAGACTCATGTCATTCCCTGAACTGCTGGTAGATGTAGAAGTAGAAAGAGGGCCTTTATCGCCGTCTTTCCTCGCTACCTGATGCAGCCACCCCACTCATTTCTGCAGCTATTTTAAAGACCTTCCCTTAACCTTGACCTTGACAGAGTTTGTGTTGTATTCCTCTCGTCTCTGCAGGTTTCCATCTGTGCCCAGGTGGCTCATGGGATGGAGCACCTGTCCAATCATCGCTTCGTCCACAAAGACCTCGCCGCCAGAAACTGCCTGATCAGCAGTCAGAGACGCGTCAAAGTGTCGGCGCTCAGCCTCAGCAAGGATGTCTACAACAGGTCTGACTTTACAGAATAATCCTCCAGGTTAATCTGTCATTAATGTTTAAATCTCAGACGTGTCTCTGGTCCTAGCGCTGATGTTCTGCCTCCTCTGTTTCTCATGAACCCAGCGAGTACTATCACTACAGACAGGCGTGGATCCCTCTGCGCTGGCTCCCTTCAGAGTCCATGTTCGAGGATGATTTCTCCACAAAGTCTGACGTGTGGGCCTTCGGTGTGCTGATGTGGGAGGTGTTCAGTCACGGGGAAATGCCACACGCCAAAATGAACGATGACGAAGTGCTGGAAGGTCAGTATGAGGCTTTTATGCTCAATAAGAAGAAACATCTTCAGGATGTTTTTAGAGGTGTTTTAGTGCCTCCTGATGTCTGGGTGGAGTCAGGGTGAGTAGGTGTGTGAACACAGTGATCAGGTGGAGCTATGGTGTCTGTTATAGTGATGGTTTCACTGTGATTTCTTCTGTCTGAATGATGCTTTCCGCCTTTGTGTCCTTGTACATGTCGCAGTGATATTACTGTCTCCAGAGAAATCCTGATTGTTTTCCATGTCAACCATTTATCCACAAGCTTCTCACGTGTTCCTGTTTTTGCTCCTCCAGCTCTGCAGGCGGGGAAGCTGAAGCTCCCCCCTCCTGATGGCTGTCCGTCTAAAATCTACAAGCTGATGTGTCGCTGCTGGGCACTCAGCCTGAAGGAGCGCCCGTCCTTCACCGACATCGTCAACGCGCTGGGGGAGCTGCCTTCAGACAGCAAAGTCTGAGACCGCCATCAGACCACACTGAGGGGGACTTTGACCAAACCCCTCCCCCCCAAATAAAGACAGGATGCTGGATTATTCTCTCACATTTCAGGGAGGAGGGTCGAGGAGAAATAAAAACTCTTTTTTATGCATTTCAAACAGCGGCGTTGTGGATGAGACTTCTTTAAATCAGAGGAAACAGACTCGTGTTTGTGTAGACGGCGTCTCGTTAGCAGAGCGGAGTTTACATTTGCCTTAACCGCAGCATGGACCACCTCTCCCCACGCCCTCCCAGAGCCCGTCTGTGGTTTCACTGTGACCCTGCCTGCTCGCCGTACTGTCCCAGAGACATCTCTGATCCATGGAGCCTCACAACCTCAGTGCCTCTACCCCTCCACTCACGCTAGGCCAGACTGGACTGATTCTAGGGGGTTAGATCCACGTTTCCTTAACGTCAGTGGGCAAAGTCAGGAAAAGTTTTGATTTTAGAAGTTAAATCTAAGGTTGTCAGAATGTTTGATTTTTTTAGATACCATATTTTTAAACGGTACAATCGCTGGAAAGTATCGAAGCTTTGAAACAGAACTACAGTTCATAAGAAAGGTGAATCCATCAAGGCAAACTCCTGCGGTGTCTTAACTGCTCAAAACATTTGCAGCATTTCCATACTGAAGGGCACAAAGTGCAATTTAGACATTCTGTAGAAGTTTGACTGCATTTTTTGCCCAGTTAAAGTCAGACATGACCCAGTCGCTACACGACTGTCAGCTTAAAAGTAATAGATGAGGGAATTAGGCCCTTAAATTGAGACTTTTATGTTCCTTTTTTACCCATGAACCAAACCTGGGACCCCAAAACCGAGGTACAAACTGAACCATGAACCATTAAACCCCATCACGACATGCATTTCTGTTTTTACAATGCCAGGATTTTTTATTTTTTACCAAAGAAAGTTTTAGACAAACAGCAGGCATAATACAACATATACAGAGGAAATATAAAGGCACAGTTAGCAAATTTCAGTATGAAATATTCACCAGAATCCACCACAATATGGGTGCAATGATGCTACAATAAGAAAATATCATTTTGGTGCCACGGCAATAAAATAGAAGTCCTAGACACCCAAAAATGTATTATTGTTTTAGTGAGTAAAAATAGCAGGCAGACTCCTTAACAGAGTTTAAAGAGCTCAAAAACATCACTGCATAGAAGCTACCTGTTGTATTTGTGCCAGTGAGGCATTTTCAGGAGTTTGCCTCTATTTTTTCATGGATTCTGTCCTCTGTTGGGCACCTGTCTTAAGAAATAGATGGAGTTCTTTTTTTATTTATGATCACAGTTAGAGGGATTGTGCCAGTTTAAAGTAAATGGTATCAAAAAGCCGCGGTTCACTGCCCAGAGAATGGTGGATCTTTCCCTCCAGGTGGGGTTAGTCTCTGCCTCGAGTGGACTCCATGCATCTGAAGGTCTTCTCCACTAGTGAGGGGAAAATGAAGCGTAACAGCTGGATTGGTGCTGCGGTGTTGCAGGCACTGTACTTGTGGTGAAGAGGGTTAAGATTCTGATTTTCTGTTCCCACCCTTTTAAACATTTTGACAACCTCTATCCTCAGTCTGTTATTAGCCTATCTCTGTGCTCCAGCGTGTTAAAACCACGGTGGATTTGGGGTTTTGCATGAAGGTTTATCGTCTGTTACTCTGGTGAGGAACCTCGTGGGAAAAATTCATGAAGAAAAACTTCAGGAACATTTAACAGAATCACGTTTATAGCCAAGGAGTTTGTTAAATAGACGCTGTCGAGTGTGTTCTTTTATTAACGTTTCGGTGCTAATCACAGGGCACAAGCGGGTCAGAAACTCCCGCCATTTTACTTTATCATGGCGCAGGGAAGCAGCCTATCACTGTGGTAAACCTGCAGCGTCATTTCTTCAGAGGTCCAATCACAGTTCCCGTCTCGGTCTGAGCGCTGCAGAGCGCCAGACGGTCACTGAGGTTGTCAGTGTGTTCCTTACTTTGATGCTTTTTGATACCACATGCTTCAAAACAATGCAAGCTCTGTTAATCTGTTATTTTAATGATTGATAGTGGTGAAATGCGTCAAAACATTTAAACTAGTACATCATCCATCTTTAGGAGAGGAATAAATCCATCAAAAGCTGCAGGCAAACTCCTGCAGAAGTTTTTATCCACAGCAACAGAAGAAGTATGAGCAACTTCTTGTTTTTAATGATTTAAAATTGCAGAAAAACTCCAGCAGATTCCAACATAAATTGCACAATAACATTGGCTACATCTCGGTACTGAAACTATGCTGGTGCTTTTGTGCAGTTTAGACAGCGTGCAAGGGTTTGCCTGCAATTTTTGCCTTAAATGTATATTTACTGTCACTTTGAGCCTCTTAACCTACATAGGAAAGGGACGAATCCTCCATAAACTTCGGTATTTGGACACACAAATGTTTGTGTGCAATTTAGACGACAGAGAGCAGATTCAAGGGCAATTTGTGAGTTTAGAAATCAGCCATCACTGGGTGCCTGAAACTACTATTTTTGTCCCCATGAAGACCAGTAGGCATCAGTAAAGGCTGATTTTTACTGAAATTATAGCAAAGTTAAAGCTTTAGCATCTCTACATTTTATTTTACTTTGTTTTACCATCATTAGGAGTCTAGTTTGCTTGTTTTCCTGAGATTTTGCCTCATTATTGTCCTTATCTTGTGGTAACAGCTCTGATTTTTCCTCTAGATTGAGCCAATTTAAAAGTTTTCTTTAGACTTTAGAAAAGTACCTCATTGCCACGAGAAAACCAGAGTTTTTGTCCTGATATAAAGTCAAAGATAAGTAAAGACTTTAAGAAAACAAGTGTTACCTGTGCACAAAAGGTTTAAGCTGAAACCGTTTTATTTAAACATTGCATATGTCGCACAAAAACATGGAAACGTTGCCCGTGTTTTTGTGGATTCAGGAGAGAAATGGTTTGTGAAGTGGTTTCCAAACTGGGGTCAGGTTACCCTCAAGGGGGCGTTAGAGATCTCTTGCGGGGTCCTGTTTGCTCTGAAGTTGTCAAAATTATATGTGCAGATATTTCTTTAAAGTCATGATGAGAAACATAAAATAAAATATGTCGGTGCATTAGAGCCACTTTAGGATTAAAAATAAAGAGGATATGTTCATTTTGAAGTGAAAAATCTACATTTTTGCAATAAAAAGTCGTATATATTTATAACACCAAACACAGAATTAAAAGTCATAAATTTAAACATTATAAAACTCAAAAATGTGAAGTTTTTAGAGTCATGCATTTAGAAAAAAACTAATTTTAAACAGTGGCTGGATAGACCCAGTTCACAGAAACAACTTCTCTGAATCCAGATAATGATGTGATGGTTCTGGGCTTAAATCACAAATATTTCCTAACTGATCAGTCCCAATATTCTGATTGATTTGATCAGGATCTCAACAGCAGGACTGGTGTGAGGAGAACATTTTCATCTGGTTGGATTTCCTTCCAGCTGTTTTGACTTTGGAATCTCTAAAATTCAAAGATTTGGTTCACATCAATTTAGGACAAAAACTGAGGGTTTTTTCTCATAAATTTACAATTTTTTCAACTTAAATTTTTTTTTTTTCTCATTAATATACAGATCCTCTTTATTTTGTTTTTTTAGAGTTGCCCAAATATGGCGCCATTATAATAAATAGGTGGCACGGCGGCGCAGGAGTTAGTGCTGTTGCGCTGTTGCTGGTTCGCTTCCCGGTCAGGGCCTTTCTGTGCGGAGTTTGCATTTTCACCCCGTGCACGCGTGGGTTCTCTCCGGGTACTCCGGCTTCCTCCCACCACCAAAAAAACATTCTCATTAGGTTAATTGGTAACTCTAAATTGCCCGTAGGTGTGAATGTGAGCATGCCTGGTTGTCTGTCTCTATATGTCAGCCCTATGATTGACTGGCGACCAGTCCAGGGTGTACCCCATCTCTCGCCCAATGACAGCTGGGATAGGCTCCAGCCCCCCTGCGACCCGGAATGGAATAAGCGGTAAGAAAATGGATGGATGGATATAATAAATAGTTTATACATAAATCTTCTGGCATTAGCATGTATATAAAGGCTGATTCTGTTTGGATTTTGTCAATAAAAACATTAGAAATGATGTTTAATTTTCAAATATCGTGCACGAGTTTGTCTGCAGATTTAGTCATTTGAAACAAAAAAGCGACCCTTTATTTGGCGCTTCAGAGTTGCATTTTTGCTGTTGTGGTATCATAAAGGTATCTATCATTTATTCGAATCATACTGGAGTTTAAAACTCTTGACAACCTTGGTGTGTACATAATGTAGAAGCCATGCACTAACTCCACTTAAAGCATCTCCCTCTGTCTCTGTCATGTGGTGTAGTCGACGTTCAGGAGCCTGTTTATTTATGATGAAGGTCCTGTCTGGTTTAACTGTTTATAATAAGAAGGTACGTTTCTGATGCTCTGTTTCACAGTCCAATCAGTGAGCGCTAAAGTCGCTAACACAAAGAGGTGAAAAGAGTGACTGCTGGTCACCAGTGCTCCTTTAAGTGCCTGCTAAATGAAGGATTCTCTATACTGTCTCCCTCTTTTTTACTTTATCTAATCAAATGCAAAGGCCTTTGTTTATGAACCTTTTTATACGTTGTTTTTAGTGTAATGATTTTATGAATGCTAGGCACTCACTCCTAGACGTGTTTTTTTTTAATCTGCTTCAGCAAATGTTCACAGTAATCCCAGATATTTACAGAAAGTATACATGCTGCTGTCAATAAAGGTCCACAGTGTTTTTAACAGACGTGTCCTGATTGATGCTGCAGAGTCAAAGACCACAAAATATCCTGTTTAATCTGCTTCTTTCCCTGCAGCTTGGTAAGAAAATCAACATTCAGCTTATTTAACTTTGCATTGGTTAATATCAGCGATGCATGGCAGTGCAGTGGTTGGCACTGTCGCCTGACAGCAGGAAAGTTCCTGGTTAAAAACCATTTATTTTCAAAAATAGGGTGGTGACATCACTGTTTCCAACTATACCCACCCCTTCCTGGTTTCTTATTTTATGCATATTTCTCACACTTAAGTGCTACTGTCTCTTTTTTTTTACTTTATCTAATCAAATACAAAGTTTATGAACTTTTTCTGTATGCAGTTTTTAGTGTGATGTAATATTCCCCTAAACCTAATAACTGGTTCTTCCACTGGCAGCAACAACTGAATCAAGCGTTTGTGATAACTGTTAATGAGTCTTTCACATCACTGTGGAGGAATGTTGTCCCACTCTTCTTTGTAGAGTTGCTTTAATTCAGCCATAATGGAGGGTTTTCCAGCATGAAAGGTCTGTTTGAGGTCAGATTTAAGTCCAGACTTGGACTAGACCACTCCAGAACCTTCATGATCCATCCCCAGCTTCATGAACATTCCGTCCTCTGCTTCTGAAGAGGACGTCCTCAAAGCTGGACTTGCCACTTTTTATCAGCTTTTCACCACTTTAGCTAGCGTGTTTGGGACCACTGTCCTGCTCCATAACCCAAGTGAGCTTGAGTGGTCAGACATTCTTCTTCAGGGTTTTCTGGTAGACAGCAGAATTCATGGTTCCATCAATCACAGCAAGTGATCCAGGTCCTGGTCCTGACATCACACTGCCACCACCATGTTTGACTGTTTGTCTGATGTTCTGCTGATGAAATGCTGTGTTGCTTTTACTCCAGACATGCATTACTCAGCTCTGCTCAACCAAAGAGCCAAATTGTTGAAAAATACCTTCGCAAGAGCCACAATCTAAGTGGTGAAAAGTGACAAAAATGGCTTGATGTAGCAATAAGAATAAGTTACAGGGGGCAAAAATGGTCAAAAAGTGGCAAAAAACATGAAAAAAATCAGAGAAAAGTGACTGAAAAGGGTAAAAAGCAGTCAAGAGTGGCAAAATAGGGCAGAAAAATAGGAAACGAGTGGTATTTAATGGCAAAAGGTAGCTTAAATGGGCAAAAAGAAGTGAAAAATGGTGAAAAGTGGCAACAAAAAATGTGAAAAAGGGCAAAAAATTATAAAAAGTAGGGGGAAAAGTGGTTTTTAATGGCAAAGGGTAGCTTAAATGGGCAAAATAAGGTGAAAAATGGTGAAAAGGGGCAAAAATGGGAAAAAAAATGGGACTAACTGGGGTACTTAATTGCAAAAAGTAGCTTAAATGGGCAAAAGAAGTAGACAAAATGATGAAAAGGGGCAAAAATGAAAAAAAAAGTAGGGGGAAAACTGGTTTTTAAAGGCAAAGGTAGCTTAATTGAGTGAAAAGTGGCACAAAATGATTAAAAAGGGCAAAAATGGGACAATTATGTTTGACAGTTAAAGCCTTCAGTATAAGTCTAGGAAATAAAGTGATTAATGTGATTAACTTCTGAGGTCAAAGTTTCTCTTTTCTAAGGTTTTCTGGGGGAATTATATTTTAATTAGAGCCACATGTGGCTCCAGAGCCACACGTTGAGTATCACTGCTGTAGAGTTGAGTATTGCACATTGCTATTTTTTAGAATAAATTATCTTAAAATCACTTAAACTTGAATTTTTGTTACAGAGTCTAAACGTCTCCACATTGTAGACTTCCTGGTGAGTTGTTATGATCACTTCTCCTCACAGCTGTGTTGCTACACTGCTCTGTAGTTCAGTATAAATAAGGTGATGAAATGCTCTCTGAGGTGTAGCTCAGACCCTGAGCAAGTCTCTGCATGTTGATTTTTAGACTGTGTGTAAACAACGGCTGCCTGCAGGAACAAAATGTATCAGCGAGCTCAGAGAAAAAGTTGAGAATTATAGTTCTGTCTCTACCACTAGAGGGCGGTAGATAGTCATTCTCTCAGCAGCAAAAGCTTACTTAATATTTCACATAGCATCAGTCATGTAGATAAACGTGGAGTTTTATTGCAATTAACAATAGATTTAGTGGATTATCCTTTATTATGAATATGTCAGTGTTAAAATGTTATTTGGTTTACCAGTCAACCTCAGCTGTTTGCGGTAGGAAGTGGATGTCATCCTGATGTTTTATTAGACGTCAGTTCATATCACAGACCTCACAGAACCATGGTGCTGAATAACATTAGTGTAGTTTAACTGATAGTATGGTTTTACTTTTACGGGGTTACACCTTTGCTTTTTGTCATTTAGGCCTGTTAGAAAACTTTTACAATCCTCAACTTTCTATTACTCAAGTGATGCCATACCAACGTTCACCCTGATCTGGTCTTCATGGTAGTGAAGCCCAAATATTAGAATAAAAATTCCAAAAGCATGTCGCCAACAAACACTGGGATGAAATTAAAGATCTAGCTGCATTTGCGTGAACCTGCAGCATCAGAGGGGTGGGGTTTGTTGCATCATTACACGGTGGACTCCAACTGACAATTCAAACGCTGCCCAAGCACAACTGGAGGGCATGTTTCATTAGTTTCAAAGGATGACATCATCCTTAAAGGCAATGATGGAATGTTTAATCAGCTTTAAGGATGACATCATCTTTAAAGGCAATGATGGAATGGTTTATACTTTTCAAAGGATGACATCATCCTTAAAGGCAATGATGGAATGTTTTATCAGCTTTAAGGATGACATCATCTTTAAAGGCAATGATGGAATGTTTTATCAGCTTTAAGGATGACATCATCTTTAAAGGCAATGATGGAATGTTTTATCAGCTTTAAGGATGACATTGTCTTTAAAGGCAATAGTTGAGTGTTTAATTGGCTTTTAGGATGACATCATTTTTAAAGGCAATGATGGAATGGTTTATACTTTTCAAAGGATGACATCATCCTTAAAGGCAATGATGGAATGGTTTATACTTTTCAAAGGATGACATCATCCTTAAAGGCAATGATGGAATATTTTATCCGCTTTAAGGATGACATCATCCTTAAAGGCAATGATGGAGTGTTTAATTGGTTTTAAGGATGACATCGATTTTAAAGGCAATGATGGAGTGTTTTATCCATTTTAAGGATGACATCATCTTTAAATGCAATTCTGGAGTGCTTTATTTGTTTTAAGCATGACATCATCTTTCTAAAGGAATAGGATGGAATCTTTTTTTGGCTTTAAATGATGACATCATATTCCAAGGAAGAGGATAGAGTGTTGGGTTTTGGGGCTTGTTCTCTTTATTTTTAATCAAATAGGCAGAAGTTTGAAGCTTTAGGAGAAGTAGGTGTTGAGGAGCCAGGGAAAACCCTTTGTTTCATAAAGCCAGGCGTTTCCGTCTCTATAGCTTTACATTTGATTTCAGTAGATTTTTAGAAATCTGTTGGTACTGGTTTTCAGAAATCACAGGTAAACAGTGTAATAATTTTTGTGAATACATGGCGGCTTAGGGCCTCCGTACTTGGGGTGTCTCTATGACACCACAGAGTGTTGGATGTGATTTTGAATTATTTTCTTTGCTGGAGGGAACTTTAACTGTTGTTATTAAATAATTTTGACTCCATCTTGTCTTAGGGGGTAATTTAAGGAGTGTTAACTTTATTTCAGGTAAAGTTTAGAGTAATAAGTGCGAACTAACATACAAATATTGTAGAAACACCTAATAAAACACTTTACTTACTTCCACTGCATGCCTTTTGGCTCCTACTGTGATTCGCTGCTTAAACCGTCATTCCTCTTTGAATTTAACGTCTCAGACTGACTTATTTCACATATTTTGGCTCAAACTGGTCAATAATGCCATAAATATGCACATGAAAGTGTGATGTTGAGCCTCGTGCTGAATAAAAGTTGTATGTTTTGTTATTTTGGTGCCTGAGCCAGCTCACAGTGACGTCGTCGGCAGCGCAACCATTTTGGTATTTATTCCAATGAGCCCGCCTCATCCACCAATCACAGCGCTGCTCAGATAATCCACAGCCAATCACGAGGCGACGCTGTGACTCACCAAATAAGGAGAGACAGCACCATATAAGGAAACATTGTATCTCTTTATAAGGAGGAAAGTAGATCCTGTGTTGTGGTATCACTCCGCGGGCTCTTCTTCTGGTGGGTTGAATCCCAGCTCAAAGCTGAATACCGCCACCTCGTGTAAGGGAGGATGTGGAAGCAATAGACGTTATCGATTCAGATCAGGACACTTTTTTATTTTATAAACAGAAATTCGATCTTTGCTTTTTCTTCCCCATTAATATAAAAGAAAAAACAGCGAGATAGTCAGAAGCAGCTCTTTTCAGGTATCAACGCCAGTATTCTAACAGGTCTCCTATAAAAGATATTCATCCTTTTGGATGTTTTACCCTATTATTGATTCTATAAATCGACCGTGGATAGTATAGTTTGGCTTTTTGACCCCAAAAAATACAAAAGCAATCTTTAATGTCAATTTGAACCATTAATTTCGACAAAGTAATGTCAATTAAATGAAAATAAGCTATGTAAAATAAGTGACTGCATAAGTCCAGACACAAATTCTCTCTTGGATTGAGGTCTGGGCTTTGACTCGGCCACGCCGGTACATTCACCTTGTTTTCTTTAAACCAATTCTGTGTAGCTTCCTCTGCATGCTTCGGCTCATTGTCTCACTGGAAAGTAAATCCTCTCTCAAGTCGTAGTTCTCTTTCTTAGATTTCGCTGCGTTCATTTTACCCTATAACTTTAGAGACGCATCCCTACAGCACCATGCTTCTGAGAAGCATCCCCACAGCATGATGCTGCCACCACTGTGCTCCACTGTGGGGATGGTGTGTTTGTGGTCATGTCAGTGTTTGGCGTCTTGTCTGATGGTCTAAAAGTTCCATTCTGGTCTCATCCGACCAAAGAACTTTCTTCCTCTTGACCATGGAGTCTCCCACAGTCCTTCTGGTGAACTGTAGTCCAGATTGAATCTGAGTTTTCTTCAGCAGTGGCTTTTTCTTTGCCACTCTCCCTTTTTTTTATTAAAGATTTATTTTGGGGCTTTTCATGCCCCCATTATATAGAGGAGGACAGTGACAGAGCCAGAAATAGGAGAGAGAGTAGGGAGAGACACACGGCAGGGTTAGGGCTGGATTTGAACCTGGGCTGCCCAGGCACATGGGTAGCACCCTAGACCACAAGGACACCAAAAAGCTCTGACTGGTGAAGAACCCGGCCAACAGCTGTTGTCTGCAGAGTCTCTCCATCTCAGCTGCTGAAACTAGGAACTCCTTCAGAGTAGTCATAGGTGTCTTGGTGGCCTCTCTCACTAGTCTCCTTCTTGCACGCTCACTCAGTTTGTGAGGACGGTCTGATCTAGGCAGATTTACACATGTGACATATTCCTTCATTTCTTCATGATGGATTTAACTGAACTCTGGGAGATGTTCAGAGACTTGGAGACGTTTTTGGCTCCATCCCCTGACTTCGACTTTTCAATAACCTTTTCTCTGAGTGTTCTTTGGTCTTGATGGTGTAATGGTAGCCAGGAATACTGACTAACCAGTGACTGGACTTTCAACTTTGCAGTCATTTGTCTAAAATTACAGATTTTTATTTAATTGGAATTACTTTGGAGAAATCTGGTTTCAGTTTGATATTTAAGAGTTTTTTGGCCATTTTTTGGTAAAAAAAGAAAAAAAAAAAAAAAGACAAATGATATTAAACATGGTTGATTTTTAAAACCAATAAAAGGGTAAAGCATCCAAGAGGGCAAATACTTTTTATTGACACTGTAATACTGGGCTACTTACTTGACCATCCTTGCATGGCGATACCTACAAATCCATAACTACATCAGAAAACTTCTGCTGATTTTGAGAGCCTGAACAAGCTTGAATCTTTGGAGGCAATTTTCCTTTTGTTGGTTTACTGCTGATTTTGTATTTGCTTATAAAAATAATGAAAACTTGACAAATATACACAGGATATGTTCCTCTGGCATATTTTTATTTAAAGGAAGAGAACCCAACGGCACTTAGCCACATTTTGCCCAATGGAACCCTAAATGGCACCAAACCACAGATCTACTGGGATGGCATGCTAGATGGCACCTTACCACGTTTTGTCCACTAAGAGGTATCCTCGGGGGCATTTTTACCTTGTTTTATTGACTGCAAGTGTATACCAGAGGGTACCCAAACAAGGTTTTTCTACAGAAGGGGCGCCCTAGAGGGCACTTGACCATGTTTTTTCAGCTGACAGGGAACCATAGTGGGCACGCTTCCACATCTTGTCCAGCAGGAAGGGAACACTTAACAGCAGCAACAAAGGTCTGTCCACTGGAATAGCACTAGAGGGCACATTATCACATTTTATCCATGGTAAGGGTACTCTGAAGTGCATTTAACCATGTTTTGGCCACTGAAATGGCATCAATAGAGCCCTTAACCATGTTTTGTCCTCTGGGAGAGCAGCCAAGAAGGCACTTTATCTCACTTTGTCCACCGGAAGGGAACCCTAGAGCACTTTACCACATTTGTGAAGTGGAAGGTGTCCCAAAATGGCACTTTATCACATTTGTTTTAATTGTAATACTACCCTGGAAGGCCCTTTACTCATCTTTACTCTTTTTTTTACACTGCGAGGGCATTACTAAAGAGCACTTAACCACACTTTCTCCATTTGGAAGGTTACCCTTTAGGGCACTTTACCATGGTTTGCCCAGTGGAAGTGCATCCCAGAGGACACTTTATCATGACTTAAACACCACAGGCAGCATCAAAAAAGGCACTTCATTGCTTTTTTCATTTTAGGGTGCCCCACCTTAGTCCAAAATTGCTGTGTATTTATTTTCTGTCACTGCTTTCATTTGCCCCTTTGGCCATCACAGACATACATTTGCCAGACAGTGAAGAAAGACAGCGGGTAAGAGAGAAGGCCTGGGTCATTTCTGAGTTAGTGAACATGAGAGCTTGACCTGACCTCCCAGATTATTTTATTCAGGTCCATTGTAAGTGTATCCTAGAGGGCACTTTACCATGCTTTGTCCACCGGAAGTAAATGCTATAGAAGGCTTTAACTTGCTTTGTTCACCTGAGAGGAATCCAAAAGGGCACTTAATCATGATTTCTCCTCTGAAGGTGATCCATAGGGGGCATTTTACAAACTTTTGTCAAAACTAGAAGATTTTACCAAACTATCTCCACTGGAAGGCAAACAGAGTAGGTATTTAATGACATTTTGTCCACTGAAAGCGCACTTTAACATGTTTTAAATACTTAGAGAGCATCAAAGAGGCTCTTTCAAACTGCTTTTTGAGCTTTAAGACCCTCCATCTGAGTCCAGCTTTGCTGTTTGTTAAATTTATGTCCTTTCCACTGTGGCTGATCATTTCCCCCTCTTGGCCATCATAGATATAAATTTGCCAGGCGGTGAAAATACAGTGGTGGGTAAGTAAGAAGGCATGGGTGGTTCCTGTAGTAGTGAACCTCAATGACCTTGACCTTTGATCTCTAAAATAAGTCCATTCATATGTTATAGTGGACATTTACTCACAGTTTGAGGAAAATCCACCAAAGCTTTGTTGAGATGTCATGCTCACAAGAACGGCCATGAATGTTTTTAAAGACAACCCAAAGAAATAATCCCTCCAGGCCGGCTCTTGTTGGCCCACATGCATGAAAACCATGCATCACAGCCACAGTTTACTGTTACATTACACTTTATGAAGGTTTAGCTTTTATCAACCAACCTGATGGGAGAATTGTTTATCTATTTGTTGATTTTGCCCAACGAAAGTTCATGTTTGACTTTTAAACCCCACCAGGAACCAAAACTAACTACTTAGGACTTTGAGGAAACTTTTGACTTGAAGTTGATTACATTGAAATCGCTGTAATTTGACGTCTACTTTGGCATATTTTAAATATAGAAACGGTTATTGTGCTCGAGAACATTTCTCTTAAATTCCTTCCGCCCCTAGCTTCAGTATTTAGGTATAAAACAGAAAGAAAAAGGCGCTGGTTTTAGTTCCCCATGCGGACTATATGACGCAGCGGAGGGAACTGCAGGCTGCTCTCCGCGTTTTCCTTTTTGAGTTAGTGCTCGGAGTTTTGGTCAGAGAGGCGGAGGGTGATCACACGGAGCGGGGTGAAGGGTCTCTGGGGCAGCATCACTTTCAAACTTTGTCTCGGTGATTTCCTGGAGCCTCCGAACGTTTGAACGGAACCGTTTGTTTACATTTCACGGCTCAAGCGCATGCGCTCCAGCTGGCTCGGCCGGTGTTCCCACACTCGGTCCAGTGAGTAGAATGATACCGAGCCGAGCCGGGACAGCGGCAGCAGCGGGAGCCTCAGCACACGGGAGCCGTCCGCTGCTGGTGTTACCGGGGGGCAGCGACAGAGACTCGGGGGGGATGCTGGGGGCCAACGGGCCAGGTGGACCCAAAGGTGTGAGCCCTCTCCAGGCCGGCATGGTGGCTCTGAACGCGGGGGTGGTGCTGCCTCACGGAGCCCGCTTTGACCCCGACAGAGAGAGACTGTGCAGCGGCTCCGAGAACGAGTCTGACTCGGGGGACGAGGAGGAGCTGGGGGGGTCACTCGGGGACAGGAGGGGGGTGAAGCGGGAGAGGGGGGAGCTGGAGGCGGCGGGGAGCGGACAGGAGGTCGGGGTTCCTACCGGAGGGTACGGCATGGTGCCCGGAGGGGTCGTCGGGGCGAAACCTGGGAAGAAGACACGTGGGCGGGTGAAGATCAAGATGGAATTTATCGACAACAAGTTGAGACGATACACCACCTTCAGCAAGAGGAAGACAGGTATAATGAAAAAGGTGAGTCAGCTGATCGAGCCTGGACCTGGTCCAACATCAGAGATACCCGGGAACAGAGGGTCCAGGTGTTGGTAGGGATGCTCGGTGTTGGAGTTGGGATGATTTTAGCCCACATTTCCAAACTTGTTAGGGACTAAAGTTTCATGAACTATCTGTGTATTTTGGTTTATTGGCTAAACATGATAAGGATATTTTTACAAAGAGATAACAGATGCTTGTCACTAAACCAGACTTAAAAAACTGTCACACGATTAAAGTGAAAGCTAATCCGGTTTGACACCACAACAGCAAAAGTATTGCAAAATATTAGGGAAACTTTTCTTCCCAGATGTCAAAACTTGCAGACAAACTCCAAATATGTCGGTAACCTTCTCATCCCACCTGTCCCAATCACATTTCCAAGTGTTAACAATGCATTTGTGCAATTTATGCAATGCAGTGTCTCTTTTTCTCCTGATCAAAACACAAATTCCACATTTTTTAATAAACATTAATATATTAGAAAGTTGCCAACGTTTTGGGTTGTTTAGGCATCGTCAGTGGGTCACAGATGTGTGCTTGCTAGGGATGTACAGTATGCAGATATACCCAAACTTATTTTACGGAGCTTCAGCCAAATCTCAGTGGGTTTTTTTAGTGCTGTCAAACGATTACATTTTTAATCAGATTAAACACAGGGTTGCTGTGGATTAATTTCAATTAATCATGATTAAATATCATTCATTTTTAATCTATATTAATCACGTTTCATTTTGCATAAGCAAGCAGACCCAAGGAAGAAGGGAATATATATGCCAGGACTATTCAATTACAAATTCAACTGGGCCAAATTTTTAAATCAAGAAATGTAGACATGTTTGACACCCTGTAAGCAGCAGGCAATGTCAAATTTCAAAACAATACAGATGAATTTGATGAAAAATATTCATTTTTATTCATAGTCTCCATTTTAAATTTGGCGTTCCTTGAGGGTGGTTTGTTGCAAGCTTGGCGACGCGTTAGCCAAAGTGCTAGTAGAATCCCCAACGAATGTATGCTTCGCGTTATTGTGGTCTTTTAAGCTGGAAGTGCTTTGGTGAAAAGAAAACTCCTTCCTGCAGAATGTGCATAATACTTTATGTCGGTCGACTGTTCCATCTTGGTTTTTTTGTACTCAAATTTCCCATCAAGAGGGCCAATGTGCTGTTTAGCGTCTTCCATATCGAGTTGGGTGGTCACTACCGATTCAACAGCCCATTTGTGCATGTGCAGCGGCATGCTTGACGGTAACCCTACTTGGACAAACTGCCCGAAATGCGTTGCCAGAGACGTTACAGGGATTTTGAGTTATTCTGCACTGTAGATGGGTTAATTGCGTGAAAATTTTTAATCATATTAGCCATAATGGTGGATTAATCTGCATTAACGTGTCAATTTTGACAGCCCTAGTTTTTTTACTTGAATGGGAAACACAATATATATTAGGGCATGGCAAGTAATCGCACATTAGATTAAATCGCAATAAGGCCTGCTGCAATTTACAAATCACAGAGGTTGCAATGATTCTTAAACTTGAAATATGTCAAAACAGGACTTTAATACATTCAATTTTTTCAGCAGCAGCTTTACAAGCTTAACCTCCTCCACCCCAGCCTCCTCCATTATAGCCTAAAGCTTCACCTCCTCCACCCCAGCCTCCTCCATTATAGCCTAAAGCTTCACCTCCTCCACCCCAGCTTCCTCCATTATAGCCTAAAGCTTCACCTCCTCCACCCCAGCTTCCTCCATTATAGCCTAAAGCTTCGCCTCCTCCATTATAGCCTAAAGCTTCACCTCCTCCACCCCAGCCTCCTCCATTATAGCCTAAAGCTTCGCCTCCTCCATTATAGCCTAAAGCTTCACCTCCTCCACCCCAGCCTCCTCCATTATAGCCTAAAGCTTCACCTCCTCCACCCCAGCCTCCTCCATTATAGCCTAAAGCTTCACCTCCTCCACCCCAGCCTCTTCCATTATAGCCTAAAGCTTCACCTCCTCCAACCCAGCCTCCTCCATTATAGCCTAAAGCTTCACCTCCTCCACCCCAGCCTCCTCCATTATAGCCTAAAGCTTCACCTCCTCCAACCCAGCCTCCTCCATTATAGCCTAAAGCTTCACCTCCTCCAACCCAGCCTCCTCCTTCATAGCCTAAAGCTTGTTGTGCTCCCTGTAAAGTCAAAGCAAGCTGCTTGACCAACCCAGGTAGCGTCTTTAGAGCAGAGCCTTCTCTGCCAGGTAAAATTGTTGGCTGTATCCATTTTGCAACTAAATGGTAAAATGTATGATAAGTTTTCCAGACTGACTTTAAGTTGTAATATAGATTTATTGCATAAATTTGTTGAAAAATGCATACATTGATTATTCAAATAATAATTGCATATTAAGTAGCAATCGCAATAAAGGGAAAAAAATCACAATTAGATTATTTTTTCACAAATCGTTCAGCCCTTATAAGTATGTGTATTGATTTTTCAGCTGATAAATAGCAAATGGTTTTCCCAAAACCAAACTTAAAAATGTATGGAAGATAGATCATATCATATTGAAAGTTGTAACAGAAATCTGTCTCAATCCTGCCAAATATTGGGAAAGATTTTTTCTTTCTTTTAAGATATATTTTTGGGCTTTGTATGCTTTATTCAGAGAGAGGTGGATAGAGTTTGAAACAGGGATAGGAGAATGTGAACATGAACCCGGGATGCTCATGCACATGGGGCGCAACCTAACTGCTAGGTCGTCTATACACTGCAACTTTCTTTTGAACTGTCAAAACTAGCAGACACACTCCTACACACTGCCTTAACTAGTGTTTACTGGTGTTTGCTCATTCATTGTTACTGTTTATTGTTCTGATTTACCACCATGATGGCAGCTGTACATGTGGAGCACTTTGAATCCAAGGCAAATTTCCTCAGGGGACATTGAAGTGCACCGTATCGTATCTGTCACCAATATGTTGGTAACCATCGCTCCCCAAAAATATTCCCCAGTCCCACCAAACACTGGTCAGTTTCTCTTTTAAACTATCAAAACTTGCAGACAAAATCTTACATGCTGTCTAAGTATCAGTACCAGTTCCACCCATTTTTTCCAAAGGATGCAAATGTATTTGTGCAGTGAAGACATTTCTGTCTCTCTCAGTCAGAAGCATGAATATCAGCTGAACGGGTAAATTCAGGTCCGTTGTTGTCAGCACCAGACCTACTAGTTAGTTAAAATGGTTATTGATATTTTTATCATTACAGGCCCACAATCAAACACACCGACTAAACTAACGCAGCTCCCCGGCACTAGTAAACCCTTTAACGGTTCTTAATGACTTCTGCATTAGTGCCAGCACACTCTTTACTCTGATATAAACAACCGCTAACTGCTGCTGCATTGATAGAATCTCATAGAACAGTGTGGTTGAGCATTGTTTAGATCTATAAAATGGAGATTTGGTTATCCAGAGGTTATGTCAGGTTATACTCTGATATAAAGGAAGCAGTGAGTGACGATATTCAGCACAGGAAGTGGATGGTAACCTGCAAAGAGGATCGAAGACCGACCGTGATTGAGCTGCTAACATAAGCCACATTCTGCAAACTAGCTTTGCATCATTGCACTGTTGCTAACTGTTGCAGGGGGAAGCTGGTTTAATTCAATTCAGTTTTATTTATATAGCACATTTCATACAAATGTAAACTCAATGTGATTTACAGAGGATAAAAACAGAAAAAACACACAAACAGCAATGAAGATACACTATTAAGTCAAGAAAAACAGAAATGTTAGGCAAAATAATTAATGATCTTGGACACACCTTGCACCAATCTGTACAACATTTTGCATTACTAAAGTTGGGATCTCCTAAAAGGGCATATTCAAATCCATGAACAAGTTTGCACACAAAGATAACGCAACAGCCAAAGGCTTGAGAGAAAAGCAGTGTTTTAAGGAATACATTTACAGAATACATTCATTTGGCTAAAGACTATCCTAGTCCTAGGCAGTGTTGGACACCTTCTAACTTATAGTGATCAAAAATTATGATAAAAACTCCTACACTGGGTCTAAATATCATAGATGTGTTGACAACCTTTACTCACCTCCAGTTCCACCCACTTTACCGAAAGTTGCCAATATATTTGTGCTATTAGTGCCCTGTTCATACAAACTAAGTTTTACCTAGGGACCTCTGGTAATTTGTGAATTACTCCCTGACGTCAGTTTTTGGTGCATGCATTCTCACAGGATAAGCAAAATCTGTAATGTTCTCAAATCTACAGACATTTCTGAAGGAAAACACGAGTGTGCTGCACGCTGCAGCAACGAAAATGCACAATAACACCCCCCACACACACACACACAAACTTCATAAAAAAATGCAGTGTAATGCACATCACATTCTGCAGGTGATGTTTTCTTCATGCATCCTATACAGACTGTTTACCTCATGTTAAACATGAACCTCTCCTCTTTTAACAGTTTTTATATTGTTAATATTATTCTGCACTCTTTTCGTTTTGGATCGTTACGCATCCACAACAACCCTCCTTGCACAGATCAGCTGTTGCAGCCTAACCACTGAACGTTGAGCAACACATTTCAAATCGTAAATTATGTTATGCATGAAATGTACAGTCAGATAATCCTGATATTAGATCAGCCGCTGTAAAAGGAAGAGCAGGAGAGCTGTGCTGTATGAAGAGAGCAGCAGTGTGCACACATATTTGGTCAGTAGAGTTAAATTAAATAAGTATAAAGTAGGGCGGAACGATTTGCAGAAATGATCTAATTGCAATTTTTTTCTGCAATATTGCGATTGTGATTTAAAATGCGATTATTTAGGTTCCTTATTTTTTCTGTTGTTCAGCAAACAACTACAATAGTAGATAAGTTAAACTAGGGCAAAATTAAAAAATATATATTTTACTGCAATTTTGGCTCATACAGCAAATTTGATATCAACTGCTTTATAGAAGGGGATGATCATTTCTCATATATTCACATTTTGATGAAGAAAAATAAATGCATGTAAGATTTTCGTTAAAAAAATGTAAAGGATACTTGAAGGTTTGAAGGCTTTTTTGCCCATTTTGTCTCTTTTTTTGCCACTTTTATCCCATTTTTGCCCTTTTTCTCCCCACTTTCACCCATTTAAGCTACTTTTTGTCATTAAATACCACTTTTTTTCCTTGTCTTTGCCCATTTTAGCCACTCCTTTTTGCCACTCTTATCCCATTTTTGCCCTTTTTCACCATTCTTTCCCCGCTTTTCTGTCACAAGGTGGCTGAGGGGCAAAGTCACTCGTTTCCAGATCCGGAGGTTCCAGGTTCGAAACCAAGCCTAATATGCACCCAATGTTTTGACTGAATTTCCCTTTGGGGATAAATAAAGTTCTTGTATTGTAAGTTCTTGTATCGTATTTCATCTACCTTATGCCACTTTTCACTCATTTTTTTGCCACAGTTTTGCCGCTTTTGGACCATTTTATGCCAACTATAACTCATTTTTTTGTCACTTCTCACCCATTTTTTGCTACTTTCTGACCCTTTTCCTCACCATTTTGACCATTTTTGTTGCTTTTTGAGCTTTTTGCCACATTTAACAAGCAGTTTTTGCCACTTTTTACCTCTTAGATTGTGGCTCTTGCAAAGGTATTTTTCAACATTTTGGCTTTTGGTTGAGCAGGATTGAGTAACACTGGTATAAGCATAAAAAAAGAAAAAAGATTGCATCAAATGATATTTTGACACTTTCCTGGTTAAAGAAATATTGCACTATCTGTGATCTGAAAGTTGCAGCATGCCGTATTGCGATTTAATCTAATTTGCGATTAATTGCCCAGCCCTAGTATAAAGCCATTTTTACACATATGCTGAAATGAACTGAAAGCAAAGGACTGTTTATAACCTCCCTGAGGCAAAACTTTGCAAATAATCTCCTGTGAAGCCTCTATTTATATTCATATATTATTTTTAGATCATAAAAATCCACACAGGCTGTAAAAAAAACCCATTCATTTAGAATTAGCTACCTGTGGACCTCTGTGTGCTGAAATATGGTCGGTAATTTAACCTTGAATTTTTACACCACAAATTACAGACACGGTCATTTCACACAGGATTATAAACACAGACATCCTGTGAGATTATTAGAAATTACCAGAGGTCCCCAGGTAGTACTAGTGAATGAATGTACGATGTTTCTCTCACTGTAGGTGAAGAATGTGGCTGTAGCTATAGCTGATGGAGCTCCTGTACTTTTTAACACCACTGATCATTAAAACAATGGAGATTTGATCATTTAAACATATGATACTCGGAGTATGGCGGTCTTAACATAGGGAACTTTTTTCTGTTCTAGGTCACAGACTTGTGCTCTGGAATTAAAAAAAGGTGAGGTGACAGTTAAAGTTGCTGTTTGATTTTAAGGGAGGAATAGAGGAGTATCGGTGAAGTAACACTGATTTTCCTGTGTGAGCAAGTTTATTTCAAACATTTTCTTAACTTATTTTCATGCTAAAACTCTCGCTGCTGTCCTGAGATAATGACATAAAAGTAAAAAGATGTTGAGTTTGAAGTAAACGCAAGATGCTTGTGCCGTACTAGAAGGATAAAGAGTCTGAAGAAATCTCTAAACCCAGTTATTCCCTTAATTTTGACCCCAGTCGCCGTGCAGAGGATTGAAGACCCACTACTGCTAACATAAGCCACGTTCTGCAAACTAGCTTTGCATCATTGCCTTGTTGCTAACTGTTGCAGAATACATTCATTTGACTAAAGACTATCCTTGTCCTTGGCCCAGTTATTCCCATAATTTTGACTCCAGTCACCGCGCAGAACAATGGGTGGCAAAAGCCAGCACTTTGAGAGGGTTGTGAAGTAGGGATGCATGATATTATCGGTCTGGTATCAGTATCAGCAGATATCAAAATTTCTGCTGATATTTACATCTGATATTTTGCCTGTGTATTTCAGCATATATCGACTGTAAATTTTGTCCGTGCATACTAATAAATTAGTGGAGTTTTAGTCTGAACCAACAGACCTATATCAGGTGAGGTCTTTTTCTTTATTTTTCCTCATTCTTTAAACTTGAAAGTGTTTTTTAAGGACTTAAAATTGTTTCCTTGGTCATCCTTGAACCTTAAAGTGTCCAAAAGGACTGACATTTTTTGTCCAAAAAGGGTATCTAAATATTGGTATTGATATCATTATTGGCTAAAATGAATCTGTAAGTATCGGCATATCGGATATCGGCAAAAATCCAATATTGTGCTTCCCTATTGTGAAGATGAAATGTGTATTTACCAGTGAGAAAACAACCGAAATGTACCCGTCATCACTGGAAAACTGTGTAAAACATCTGCTGTATGTCGGCTTAGAGCTTCTATGTGGGAGAGGAATGACTACAATACATAATGCATTGTAAGCAAACTCCTGCACAGCATCTTAATGGTGTGAAAACATGGAAACATCACTAATATTGGAGTGGAGTTTTCTTACAATGCTTGATAGTTAAAAAGCAGACATGATCCACTGGCTGTAGCTGTTTGATTCTTGATCCTGTTGCATCAGAGAGGTATCAACATGCTTTGATTCTCACTCCCATCATGTCAAAGTTTAAAGGTCTATTACTGTCTGAACTTTTTTCCAGAGTAGCCGAACAATTGTGACACAAAGTGACTCAGTGGATGTGAGGAAGCATCGGCGGTGGTAATGAGCTTTAAATAGACCTGAGCGAATGACAATCCTATTTATGAGCATGCCCCCCCCCAAACGATCACACACACATGGCCTGACACACAAACACTCTCGGAGCGGCTGCAGGTTTTTCCCATGTGGCGTTCAGGCTGTTCTCTGTCACCGTGCAGCAGGACTTTGCTCGCAGGCAGCAGCCATGTGTCGCTGAGCAGCAGCCGGCCCGAAGGTGCCAACAGCTGACTAAACCTCAGGGAGACTCATCAGAGGACGGTCAGAGAGCGCTCGCACATCAGAGACGAGCAGGACTGCGGTGTGGGGCTGCAGCTAGCTCTTATTATCAGCGTTGACTAATCTGGTTTATGTCAACATTTATGTATTCATTTTTAAGCCATTAAAGGGACAATTCAGAGAGATTCTGCAATAATATCTTTAAATCAATAAAAAATGAAACTGAACTTACAGCCAGCAGACTGTGGTCTGTTTGGAGTTCATTTTCATTTTCAGGATGGAGGGATGCAGTAGCAGAAATTTACTCCCATGATTCCCTGCTACCCTTGACATAATCTGTTTGTTCTGAGTAAGGGTAAACATACTGTGTGTTTAAAATGTCAAGAAATGCTCACTGAATTTTCTAAAGCCACCCCAAAAAAGTCTTCAAATAAAGCGTGTAGATACTTTCTGATACCACATCTTTTCAGATACAGTCTCTTATTTGATGATTAATAGTTTATAAAAACATGAAGACTTTAACAAACTACATCTACTTCATCAGTCAGATGATAAATGCATAAAAATCAGAGTCAAACTCCTGCCAACTGTTCACGTTCACAAAAACATGGACACTGTTTTAGTACCAAAACATTGCTGAGGTTTTATGCAGTTTGGATTTTGGGTCAATATTTGGCAGTTTTGGCAACACTGACATGTTGCCGACTTTTTGTACAATTTAGATTAATGGTGCTTGATTTGGTTATAATATTGCAATTAAGATAAGCTCCATAGATGGTATAATGAGTCTACTTAAGGGTTAGGGCAGTGATAGCGCGTGGCTCTTTTGTGATGATTTGTAGCTCTTCACCATTGCCCTTATTTGCATTTTTTTTGCCAATTTTTGCCACTTTTAATGCCCACTTTTGCATTTTTTTATTGCCCTTTTTTACTACTTCTATCCTATTTTTGCCACCAGCTTTTTGCCTCTTTCATACAGCTTTTTGCTATTTCTAGTTTTTTTCCCTTTTTTGCCGCTTTTCACCCATTAAAGCCACATTTTGACATTAAATGCCACTGTTGTCAGTATTCTTGCCACTCTTTGCAACTTTTTGACAATTTTTCCCACATTTTTGCCCATTTTAGTCACTTTTACACTTGTTTTTTGTAATGTTTGTGGTCATTTTTTGCCACCTGTTACTACTTTTTTGCTAACTTTTTACCCATTTTTGCCACTTTCTGGCCTCTTTTGCAATTTTATGCCTACTTTGCCCCTTTTCTGCCCCTTTTTGCCACTTTTTTGCTGCTATTTGACCATTATTTGCAACCTCTGACTTCTTTTTATTGCCACTTTAATCAGTTTTTGCCTCTTTTCACCTCTTAAATTGTGGCTCTTGCAACAGCATTTTTCAACAATTTGGCTCTTTGGTTGAACAATAATGGTTTGCGTGCCTTAAACCACTCGCACCATCTGCGGACCCTACTTGTAACAGTTCAATAGCTCATAGCACAGACTGCATACAGAGGTGGTCTGGCTTGCCTTCATCTGGACTAGATTAGTTGTATTGACAAGTACTGGCCAGCTGATGTGATCTTCTGTGTTCTCCTTGTAGACAAAAAGCACGGCTTTATTTATGTCTCTGCAGCCAGTCTTGGAGTGATGGGAAATGCGGCTCTTTTTAGAAATCTGGACGTCTCAGCTCAGTAATTAGAGCCGGTCATTTGGCTCCGTAAGGCTTTTCATTTGGTAACTTTTTACTTTTTTTATATCTTTGAAAAAGCACCAATAGAAAAAAAAGAAAACTGTCTGAGGCCAAAAAAGGAGCCGGCTTTTTGAGCCGGCGTGTCCCTTAATGACGCATCACGACTCCCTTGTACTCGTCATCTTAAACTGAGTCCAACCAGTGCCCCAGAAGATTGATCTGCTTAACAGGATGCCTCGGTGTCCTTTAAAAGCATGTCTATGACAACATGAGGGAGAAAAGCTGTTAAAAAGGCACAAATAGCCTCTTAGCTAGTGGCTGATTCCCCCCTATTCATTCTTATCATGAGCAGCTTTACTGCATGTATAAGCTGTTAGAATAAGAGGAGGGACAGTGAGTTCTGATGGAGGTGAAGATGGAGTAGAGAAGGGATGTAAAAGTGTAGTCGCTTGGTATCTGAATGCCCTAAACGGGTCGTTAATTAAGAATATAAACGGACTTTATTCTCATCAATTCACCCAGGTGCTCTATCACATATCAACTTTATTCCATGTCTGATTTCTCCTTGAAATGATCAATTAACTCCCAGAAACATGGGCGATTAAGTTTCTTGCAGCTCTTCACTGCATTGTGCAGTTATGTAATTGCATCCAGCATCATTGCACTGAAGCACTCTGCAGAAACGCCGAGATAACTGCTCCATAATCGTCTTCATCCCTGTCTAATAAGTTTCTGCGTGGCTCTGGTAGCTGTTACGCAGTATTACTGGCGTGTTGCAATACTTTGACATACCTGTGTGATGTTGGTGTGCTGTTTAGACAGCGTGTAGGATTTTTGGTGCCTGTGTTGATGATCATAAAGGAGAGCTGACCCCACATTGAGCTGTGTTCTGTCAGTATAAGCTGCTCTTTATGGAGCTGCAGGAGTTTTAATTTGTCCTTGTGTTACTTCCAAGTGCTTTCTCTGTATACTCTGCAGTATCTCTCTTTGTGTGTGAGTGTAGCGCAGACTGTTGTCGTGGAAACTGAGGTGTCTTTATGTTGGTTCTTGGCAACACGAGCACTATTTGACAAAGTGTGCTGATGGAGATTTTTGTTGAAAACGTTGCCCACACCGTGTCAGCCATCACAAACTGATGGGTGGGTGGAGTGGGAGGATTCATAGTAGACTGGTCTTTAACTGGTTTCGTTTTGAAGCATGTGCTGAGTGAAGAAAAGGCTCTGTTTGTTCTCTCCTTTTGCTTCTTTATATAATCACACGCGTGGACTTAATGCAAACGTGCAGAAAACAAACCGCCGTCTTTGATTGTTACTCAGGATCACTCAGGTCACGCTTTCCTTCCTTCTGCAGGTCCATAACTCAGCAAAAAGAGCATTTTTCTTTTCTTTTGGCCATTTTTAAACATTTAAACAGAGGTTCTTAATTATGAAATACAACCCAATTCCAAAACAGTTAGGTTGCTGTGTTAAATATAGATAAAAACAGAAGTCAGTGATTGTTAAATCTCTTAAACCCATATTTGATTCACATTAGAACATAACAACATATCAGATGTCAAACTGAAAAATATTAGCTTTTTACTCATTTTTTGCCATGTGTTTTCCGCTTGTCGACCATTTTTGCCCCCATAACTTCTCTTTTGTCACTTCTTACCCATTTTTGCCACTTTTCACCCACTTTTTAGGTTTTTGACCATTTTTGCTGCCTTTAACTTATTTTTATTGCCATTTTTCACCACTTAGATTGTGGCTCTTGCAAGGGTATTTTTCAGCAGTTTGGCTCTTTGGTTAAGCAGGGTTGAGTACAGCTGTCACCCTGAGGCCTCAGAAGCCACCGTTCAGTTGTTGTGTGTCATAAAGGTGCGTTTGTTCTTGTGTTTGCTTGCTGAGTTTATCTTGTTCCTCTTCTTTAGTTCACACATCGGTTCAGTGAGGATCTTCTATGTGACAGAGGAACCAATTAGAGCCGGCGCTGACCCCACCGTCATGAATATTTATGAGAAAATCAGTGGAGCACAGAAACTTATTAAAGCTTTGTGTATAGGTCTATTTTGTGCTGCCACCTAGCTCACTTAAGAAAACAAATGAGCACCGTTCTACATCTGGGCGCCGGCCAAACATCAGGCCGTGGTGGGGGAGGCTCTCTGAGGCTGCTGCAGGGGTAATGAAGAGATGGAGCTGTGGTCATTACTTTATACCGGGATGCTGCATTAACTCTAATGATGTGTGATAATTGGCAGTATAAATATGAACGTAGCTGCCGTTTGGCTTGTGTGCTGGAGTTTGAAGCTAAGCTTGGCATTGTGGTTGTTGCTGTATTTGTTCTTTGGTGCAAGAAGAGATTTAAGAGTGGGATCATATCTTTAGAATTCATTATGTATGCAGATTTATGTATATTTATGTGTGTATATATATATATATATATATATATATATATATATATATATATATATATATGTATATTTATTTATTTATATTTACAACAGATATATTACTGCAAACAGCATCCTTTACTGTCTTTAAATATCAACCACATAAGTACGCAGAGTTTGAGGCAGGATTGACAGATCCATGTCAGTTGTGGACTGTTGTGTGTTTGCCCTTTTCATCATATTTTGCTCATTTAAGCTACCTCTTTTTCCCAACTTTTTGCCTATTTTTGCCACTTTTAAAATTTTTGCTCTTTTTCACCATATTTTTTGCCACTTTTCGCCCATTTAAGCTGCCTTTTGACATTAAATACTACTAGTTTCCTATTTTTTGCCCATTTTGCCACTTCTTTTTGCCACTTTTATCCCATTTTTGCCCTTTTCACCAAATTTTGCCAATTTCAGCTGTTTTTGCCAGTAAGTACCACTTTTTCCCTACTTTTGCAAATTTTTGCCACTTCTTTTTGCCACTTTTCCCCATTTTTTTGCCACATTTTCCCAATTTTTGCCCTTTTTTCCAATTTTTTTTGCCACTTTTCACCCTTTTAAGCTACGTTTTGCCATTATATACCACTTGTTTCCTTTTTTGCCCATCTTGCCTTTTCCTTTTGCTATTTTTTGCTACTTTTTGCCCATTTAAGCTGCCTTTTTACATTAAATACTACTAGTTTCCTATTTTTTGCCCATTTTTGCCACTTCTTTTAGCCACTTTTATCCCATTTTTGCCCTTTTCACCATATTTTGCCCATTTAAGCTGTCTTTTGTCTTACCTTTTTTTTGTTCACCCTCATTCTTTTAACTTAGAGTATATTTAAGGGACTGACATTTTTAGTCAGAACAGCATTTGTATTTGGCTTAAATGATTTTTGAATTTTCTGCATATCTGAAACCAGCAAAAGTCCATGTAGAAGTAAAAGTAGATTGGATGGAGTGTTCAGCTGATCTGTCAAAGGTCTGCTTGTTCTGGTTCTTTGCTGAGGTTTGCTTCTATTATTTATTAATGGGGCTCCTGGTTTGGAAAATTAGCTTTGACATGAAGCAGTTTTAAGTTGCAGCAACACAAAGCGATTAAACACCTGCACAGTAACGAAGATTTGCAGCATGTGTGTCATCCTCAGTCTTCATCAGTCGCCTCTCTGTGCTCCGCCTCATTATTACACTCCAGCAGCTGCAGATAGGAGCATCGCTGTGATAGGAGCCATAATGAAGACGGTGTTGGAGCACCAACGTGTGGTTTTGAAGCTGCTCGATAAAATCCTTCAATTTGAATGTGATGAGTCTCCTCCTCTCCGCTCACAATGACACATTTATCAGGACGGCGCTCTGAGCTCAGGGAGGTGACGCTGACGGCGCCGAGCCTTCGCAGCATCCCTCACACGACTTATGACTCATTAGGATGAAAACGCTTTCTCAGGGGTTCACAGCGAGTGCAGCCTCAGCGTGTGGAGCACAACGTGTCTGCTGCATGTCAGTGTTCTTTACTACCTGGGCTGTGGATTAAAGGGACAATATGTAACTTTTTTACTATAAGATGGTCGTTTTAGGGAATGAACCCACCCAAAAAATATAGGCAGCATGCCAGTGTAATTGACAGATTCATAGGCAGTGTCCAAGTTTAATGCAGTTTTTGGTTATTTAGATCAGTGGTTCTCAACCTTGGGGTCGGGACCCCCACGTGGGTCGCAAGACACTGAGAGGGGATCTCCAGTTGCCCGCACACATTTTTACCATTTAACACCTATTTCTGTCAGTTTTTAAACTCTTTCCAATTCTTGCCTCTTAAGCTTAATGTTGCCTCTGCTGACCCATTATTGCCACTATTAACCCCTTTTTACCACCTTCTACGCAGATTTTTCCCATTTTAACCACATTTCACAATTTGATGTGCCCATTTTTGCTAGTTTAACCAAATTCTGCCAATATCTGCCTATTTGTTCTTTCTCAGATAACCCTTGTCAGTTTTTTATTATTTTTACATCCCATTCCACCAAGTTTCCACCAATTTCTGCCAATTTAAAGCCATTTCAGCCACTATTTGACTCCCTTTACCTCTGTTTATGCCAATTTTTGCAATTTCTGTCTAATTTTTCCCACTTTTATCCCATCTCAGCTACTTTTAAAATCCAATTTCACCACCTTTTCCACCATTTTTGCCATTTTTAACCCATTGTAGCAATTTTCAAACCAATTTATTTCTTTTTTTTTAACAATGGATTGACATTTTTAAGAAGGCTCTTTATGACACAAAAATATATATATTTTTCTTTGATAAGAGTGGTTATTTTTTCAGGTTAGATATGAAATATGGATATCACAGCTTAACTTTACAATGGACCATGGTTTTGTTTTAATCTCATGGACCCCCAGTTTGGCTGGGCGCCAGAAAGCTCTCCCATTTATCCCTCTTAATGGACGGCCTTGTCTGCAAATGACTATTCTAAAATTGTGCATGGCTGTGTTCAACCACCTTCAGGTCCTGTGGGGGTCCCTGGTCTCTGGCACCTTTATTTTGGGGGTCCTGGGTTGAAATGTTGAGAACCACTGATTTAGATCAACTATTTTTTGCTGTTAATATTGTCTGATTTTTACCAGAATCCTATTAAAGTTTAGATTGTGCTATCATCCTCTAAATCATAGTGGGGGTCTCATGTTTCACGGCTGGATCTCTCTGCATGTAAAGAGCTGTTCCTTGTGTCCAGCCCCCCTCTGGCTGCAATCAGTCCCTCGTCTATATCACTCGTTCTATTCTGGGAACCTTATCTGAAGTTATTCGAGCTTCTCGGCTGCTATACGTCAGAGTTCACTACAGACGTATTTTTAGACTCTGATGTTTTCTAGACTGTTTAATTTTTTCCAGAAGTTTCTCATGGAATCTCTCATGCTCCCATAAAAGTTGGGACAATGTTTACTCTGACATAAAGTAAATCCAAGCTCTATTTGTTGATCTTATCTTACTAATGTTTGTGTTCAAGCCTGATATTTCAATTAGGAGCTTAAATGATTACTTGCTTGTTTCATTCTAAGATAGTTACTCACTGAAGAGCTTTCAGGCATCAACATTTGCTGCTGTAGTCTTCTTAAACTGTGAGCATTTGCTGCTACTTGAATTTTAATTCAATTCCACAACTTTCTGGCATCTCCCCTGACATTAACATACTTTTTCTGACATATTTTTATTGAGTTAATCCTATTGGTGATCTGTTAGGAAGAATATGAAACATTTATGGCAAATTTAAGAGTCTCTGAATTTTTTCAAAACTTTGTTTAGAACATTTTTTGGATTTTAGACTTTGCTTTGACATCTTTGGGTCATCAGAAATTTTACTGTCTTACATTTTATAGACTAATGTTTAATTCAATTTTGGTGCTGCACTTTTTTTTGAAAAAAGTTTTTATTGAATTTTGTAGCATAATCCACAATAAATGTACAGACATTTTAAATTATTTTCCTTTTTACATTAACAAACATAATAGCAAAAGAATACATGCAACACCCACCCCACTCACCCTCTTTCAACATAAAGTGCTGCACTTTTTAGTTTTATAATAAGGAATGCATGATATCGGCATGATATCCTTATGGGCAGATATAAGCTTGAAAATGAATATCTACGGATATTAACAGCTGATATTTTGGCTTTAAAATCTGCCTTTGACAGCTGTAAATGTTGGCTGTAAGGATATTTAAGGTGGTGGAGTTTAGGCTGGACCAATAGACCTACTAAAGTCCTCTTTGTTCATTATTGTTCCTTACACTTAAATGTAGTTTTAGGGACTGGAATTTGTTATTTTGCTCATCCTTCAACTTAAAATTATGTTTTAAGGATGGAGGTTTTTGGTTGGAACTAGATTTAACCATCAATATCGACTAAAATCAACTACATTTGAAAAGGGTAGGTGAAATAAGCGAATACTTCAGCCTACATCTTTTCGGTCCTGTTTTGTTATTTGTTATTTGTTTTGTTGATTACTTTTGTCGGTTGTTTGGTGTTAATGCAGAAATAGCATTAACCCAGCGTTTGGTCACTTGTAAATTTTCACTTTATGTGTGTAATTCAGTCTTAATTTTTAAAGTGACCAAAATAAACTCAACTAAACTCCAATGTCATTAATTGCTAGTGATAATGTGAAGTTGCTCAACAATATTGAATTATGTGACTGTGTTTACCATTAAAACAATAACTAGTATCATGAGTCTGCTTGCTCGGCTATCAGTGAAAATGTATTTTTATAGTTTAAAAGTAAGGCTGAACAATTTTGTAAAATAATATAATTGCAGTTTTTTTCCCCATTATTGCAATTTGATATGTGATTATTTCTTAACTCTCTTTTATTCCTAAACAAAGGCTGAAAAATTCTTTAGAAATGTCTAACTCTGATGATTTTGACTTATATTGCCAATTGCATTTGAATTGTTGCATTGAAGGTTTTTTGTCATTCTCATATTTAACATGAGAAAATGAAGGTAGGATTTTTATTCATAGACTTTCAAAAAAGGCATTTTAATGATTGCATGTGTCATGTATAACATCTCTGCTGCAAAAATACTTTAAATCTGCTGTTTTTTATTTTTTTTATTGCACCTTCTGCGATTTGAAAATTGCAGCAGGCCATATTGGGATTTAATCTAATTTTCAATTTAATTCCCAAGCCCTATTTAGAAGTTTGTATTTATCAACTCAAAACATAGAAATGTTGGAAAAAAACAACAAATCTGATGGATCTACAGTACTACTTTGAAAATATCTTAATAATTAAACATTTTTCCTTTTTCAAATAAAGGTTCTTCTACAAAGGTCAACAGTGGAAATATTGTAAACTTAGAGGCTTTTCTGCAAGCCTTTTTCTAAACCTTAAAGCACCACTGAATACTAAAATAATTGCAGCCTTTTACGTGATTATGTAACTGCACAACCTGACATTTCAATTGTAATTGTGAATAGAGTAATTTTGCAGCACTAGGCCTCCCTGATAGATAATCTGTAAAAGGAAGTTTACAAGATCAAAATTAAGAAAAAAATTATTTATTAGATATTAGATGTTTTCCCTTACCCCCCTAAGATGTACCTAACCCTAACTTCAGAGTCAACAACAGGAGAATATTTGTGAACTGTTACCTCCCCAATTAAAGGCAATCTATCGATGAGTAATAAAAACAGTTTGTTAATGGAATGAATGAATAATGTCTGTGATCTTTGGAGAAAAACCTCAAAGTTCTGTGATGTGAAATGCTTCTACTTTTTAAGAACTCTTATTTATTTATTAGATAAAGAGCAAAGAACAGCACTGAAAGCTTTTCATGACCAAAAAATGTGTTTTCTCCCCTCTGTCGTCCTGCTTCAGAGGTTTAGTTGTACTGTAAGCTACTGTATACAATTGCTACTGCCATGGTAGCAGTTAGCTCGCATGTAGCTGTAGAAAGCGTCACTTTTTCAGACTTAAACCACACATCATATTAAAACAAGAGTAAAGAGCCACACTGAACGCTTTTAGCAGAGGAGATGTTTTTGCACCTCTTCAGAATGAATTTTATCTTCCTCATTCAAACACTATGGCAGCGTTAGCTTGTATAGCTCAGGTTAGCACTGGAGCTGCATGTCCACTACCTCATTTTGTCTTGTCACTGTGATTGGCCCGTAATGATTTTGACAGAATATTTGTCCAGTCACCTTCCAAGAATTTTATTCTAGAAGTCCTGCCCTTCCAGGAAGCTTTCTATGGGAGGTTTCCCAGATGAATTTGAAATATTTTCATGCTATAGAGATATGAAACGGTCTACTTGGCGTGTCAGGTCACAAAATATCAAATTTACAGTGCTTAACAAATTTATTAGACCACCACCCAAAGTAAGGCTTTTGCCACAGCTGCCCTAAATGAACAGCATTGGTAATTACCAAAATCATTTTTTATGTTTCTGCAATGGTTAATACACCAATATGTAGAAGCTCTTTGACTGAAATGATATTTTTAATGCTAAAATAGAATTATTATTGTTATCCGTGACTTTTCAAATGTACTGATTTACAAAAAAACCTGAAAAAATAGTAAAGCACATTATTATTTTTTGATTAATATGTCAAATGATAGTTATTTATTTGCATTCCTGAAGAGAAAAATGAGTTTTAGTGGTTGAATGTTATGCTTGATTCATTTCTGACTTCTCAGAGAAGCCCAGTGAGCCGGCTCAAATTTGGGTATAAAAAGGTGAATTCAGTTTGAAATTCCCCATTCCTGTTCCAAATGGTAAAACGTGGAGAGCTGACTGAAAATGAAAGAGTCCACATTAAAGCACTTCATGATGCTGGATGGTCTCTGAGACAAATATGGCAGGTGGTCTAATACATTTGTTAAGCACTGTATGTGATGAATATTTATAGACTGTTCAATGCTCATACTGATAGTCTGTTACAGCCCTTTGGTTCTTCTTTGTCTCTTCAGGCGTATGAACTCTCCACCCTGACGGGGACGCAGGTTCTGCTGCTCGTGGCGAGTGAAACGGGTCACGTCTACACTTTCGCCACCCGCAAACTCCAACCCATGATCACGAGTGAAACGGGCAAAGCTCTGATCCAAACATGCCTCAACTCGCCTGACTCGCCTCCTCGCTCGGACCCCTCCATGGACCAGCGAATGAGCGCCACGGGATTCGAGGAGACAGACCTCACCTACCAGGTGTCTGAGTCGGAGAGCATGGGCGACACAAAGGTGAGAGTGAAAGTCCTGGTGGAGATCCGTCTTCTAATTAAGAATATACTTGGGGTAACAGATGATCTGATAGAGGCTCTTTTAAATCCACATTGGAGCACAGAGGCGCTGTTTGCTCTGCAGCACAGCTAGGTGAACATTTAACCCTTTATGTGTGGAATTACTAAGACCGTTGTATTTTCACTGTGCATTTCTACAACAGCTGAGTCCTGCAGTGAATCAGACTCTCAGTATTTGTTCTCCACCTCTGCTCTCTGGTAAATATTTCAGGGAATCTCTCCAAAAAAGGAGCACAGGAGGAGAGAAAAGATCAAATCCATGGGCAGTTGTGGAAAATAATCTCTCCTATTGTAAACACACTAGTGAACTTTTGCCTGCTGGCTGTGAGGCCTCGGCTCTGAGCCCGTGGTTTGGGTGCTGAGCACCGAGTCGTTTTTTAATTAAAGCAAAAAGACTCGGTAGTCCTTCAAAGGGCTCCGGACTGAGGAGAGCATTATCGCCATTTACTCCTTACCTCTCTGACCTCTCCTCCAGGAAAGCCTCGTAACCCTCGGACAGATAAATCACAGCAGGCCTGCGTTGTGTTAGGGTGAGAAACATGCAGCTGGCTATATGAAGGTGTTTATCTTTGATTTAAAGATGGATGAGCTGCAGAGATAGTTCAACACGATATACATCTCTGAAAACAGCAGAAAATCACGCAGCATTTTAACAGTCTTTAAAATTCCTCCGCAGACTCAGGCCGGTGAAGGATGTCAAAATTAGAGATACCTTTCTGATGCTACACGTTTTTAAACTATGCATTCTGTTATTCCAGTGATGGATAGTTTCAAAGCAGGGCTGAAACCTCCAACTAAGAAATCTGTGTTTTTGGACGAGTGTAAGGGAGGCATGAAACTATAAAAAAAGGTAGTGAATGCACAAAATCATGGACATTGTGACTGTAAGAAAGCCTTCATGTTTTTGCACAGCATGCAGGAGCTTGCCTGTGCTTTTTGACCTTTAGAACAAGAAATTACCCAGAATTAGGCTCGTAGGACGTCTGTTTTTCAGCTCTGTGCTGGTAAAAGCTGGTGCAAAAGGCATTATGTATTCACACTGTCCATCCATCTGTCTTGGCCATTTTTGTGAACAAGATATCTTAAAAACACTTCCAGGGGTTTTCTTCAAAGTTTGCACAAGCATCCACTCTGCCCTGGGGGAGAACTGTTTGGTTTTTAAGGTCAGAGATCAAGGTCATCAGGCCTTCTATCCATTCCTTGTTTGTGAACGTAATAGCTCAAGATCTGTTGATGTGTCTGTCCTGCAGAATCAGATTCTCTTTTGAACGTTTTTGCATATCCATCAGTCCTGACAGTGTGGTCTGAGACCAGACTTTCTTGAACGTTTGTGCAATCACGCAGAAAACATCGGCACTGCCAGCTGCCTATGAGGGTTGCCCCTGTTTTAGATTTTTTTAGATTCGGGGTCAGGAAGTAAGGGACAGCTGTTAGAAATAAATGTGAATCCAGGAAAATTAGCCCACTATCATCAGAAAATTTCTACCTCCAGGTTAACTGATGTTCCTGGTGAGGAGATCATCCAGATCACTTAAGATTTAGTCCTGCTGACCTCCTACTATATGACTAGACCAATGGCTTTCAACCTTTTTATGCCCAAGGCACATCTAACATCAAATCTCAAAGCACTCTATATCCAAATCCGTTCAAAGAAGCCTCTTCAAATCATCAAAGTTATGTAAGTTGTTGTGTAGTTTTGGTAATGACACATCAAGACTTGCCTTGCCTCACCATTTGAGAACCACTAGTCGAAGGTAGACAAGTCTAGAGGAGTCTAGGACTGAGATAAAAGACTAGTTGAGCCTCTTTAACAACTTTTCTCCCTTGTTTTCTCATTACCCCCCAGTAAACCTCACAGGGAGGATACAGGGAGTAATGATGTGACGTTCGTAACAAACCTGTTCAATGAACGGCTCTTTAATGTGAACAATAGTAGCTGGCTCCCCTTTGAGAGCCAGAGTCCTTCCATTTTTGTTATTGAATCTGAATTAAAAAAAGCAAGACTGGTACCAAAAGAAGAGCTGTGGGGAACAAAAGCTTGTTGGCTGGGATTTATTTTTGGCGAGCCAGCCAGGAGAGCCAGAAGACCGGCTCTTATTATTGAGCTGAGCCAAATGAGCCAGATCTCTAAAGGCAGACAGATTTCCCATCACAATGAGCGAGGCTGGACAGACATCAGCTGTAGGGACATGGGCAAGAAACCAGACTGAACTAGACTGGATCCATCCATCCATTTCTGTACTGCTTATCCTGTTGGGGGTCGCGGGGAAGCTGGAGCCTAGCCCAGCTGTCATTGGGCAAGAGACAAGGTACACCCTGGACTGGTCACCAGTATATTGCAGGGCTGACATATAGACACAGACAACCAGGCATGCTCACACCTACAGGCAATTTAGAGTCATCAGTTGACCTAATGAGCATGTCTTTGGTGGTGTGAGGAAGCCGGAGTACCTGGAGAGAACTCACACATGCATGGCGAGAACATGCAAACTCTGCACAGAAAGGCCCTGACCAGGAAGCAAACCAGGGACCTTCTTGCTGTGAGGCAGCAGCGCTAACCCCTGCGCTGCCGTGCAGACCCTTTAGACTGGACCGCTTTGTGCAAACAGACCATATGTGAGCAGTGTATAGCTCCAGCTCCTCAGACTTTAGACAGGGGGTTTTTAATCCATGTCTGCCACCTTTTCTCTGTGAGCTTTTTAGACTTTTTGCATCACCTGAATGTGTAGCTTCTTTTGGGACACAAAAGTAGCTTGATATTGGTTTTTACACAGTTTGAATGGTTGGCAGAGGCATAACTACACTAACTGTGGCGTTTTGATAGCACTTCTCTTTGCAGAAATCCTTTCTGGCTCCCTCAGGAGTTCTCTGCTGCATGTTTTTATCTGCAAACAACTTATACGGGCCTCGAAAAACATTATTTTGGTGCTGAAATGGACGTGGCACAAATTTGCTTTGACTTTCTCTCACAGCAACTTTAAGTTAAAAATCTGATCTGAAGGTTTTTCACTGTCTGCTCCTTTTGATAACAGCATGTTTCATCACCCCTGTATGACCCTGAGGAGTTGCGTACGTTTTTACTAAAAGCTCCTAAACTTCTGCTCTTTGACGTTTGGAAATGAAGCGATAAATTCATCGACACACGCTTCACTGTCCGCTCCTTTTGTGCAATCACGTGCTGGGAGCTGAGACGCCGTCCTCTGTTTACACGTCTATAGTCCTCCTCTTCGCAGGCGGACACCTCGAGCTTGTTTGTGGCGTGCCGCTCATCGTAATGGCGTTGGGATGGGGTCGGACCGATGCATGTTAAGCCGCTCTTCATGCCCGCTCTGCTCATTGATAAAAATGAGATTCGGCCTCTGTTGCCTTATATGGTCGTGTTTCCCTGCCTGCTCTCTTGGCTGAGGCCCCTCACATTCCTTATAAGCTGCAGCTGTCTTTGGAGTCCTGTGATTCCCCCCCTCCCTCCTCGCCCCCTGTGCACCCCCACCCTCCCCCCACCCACCAACACTCATGTAGTGATACGGGGCCGAGGTATGGATGTAGATATGAGCAGGTGAAAACACTGGAGCAACGGCTTATGTCCTGTTTTATGTTGAAGTGATTGTTGACCGCCGGGTTTGTGAGTGTGAGAAAACAGCACAGACACAGAGAGAAAGACTTACAAACACACAACATAACATGCGATAGGGCTGTCACAATATCAACATCTTAAACTCTGATGTGATGCTAGTAAAAGTCAAATGATGTTAATTCTGTTCAGGATCAGACATCCCACCTTCTATGAAATAACAGACACATATCAGTGAACGTCATCTAAAAAGGGTGAACATAGCGTGGCTTTAACTGCCTGATCAGCAGCTTCTGCAGCATCCAACATCTATGATGTCTTAACAAAAACTTCAGATCATATCTCATCACTGATTAAAGCATTTAAAAAACTACTGTTGTATTGCATTAGGCCAGAGATGTGGCAGCTGTTGATCAGACTGATGTTGTCTTCGTGGCTGTCCCACATTCCCGGCGCCGGTTTCAGAAATAAAAGCAACGTAAATGTAAAATGCATTACTGCACCCAAACACACCAGTATTTGTTTCATCCATGACTGTACAGTGTTTCCCACAGGACCAGAATCTATTTGTGGTGGTGGGTTGCCCGGGGGGGCGGGGGGTTGCACGCACAAAAAAAAAAACATGGAGTTTGATTTGGATTTGAATGTAAAACTTTCATTTAGTGTAAAATTTATACAAACTAGGGGTGACCTGGAATAGTGGGCGATTCAGCGATTCGATTCGGAGGAGTCTGATTCAACTATGAACCCCATAGTTGAATCAGACTCCACCCACTGTCTTGCGGTGCTGGGGTTGTTTATCGCCTCAGGCAAGCACATGGCTAATTATGTTTGCATGATGACGTCAAGGCAAATCTGTTTCTCTGCCCGTGCTCAGTATCGCTGGGGACTCTGCAGGGAAAGTGTGAAGGTTTGACCAGAGCTTTCTCATAAAGCAGAATTTGAATCTAAGTGAGGTTTTCCTGGTTAACCAAAGGCTTATTATCATCAGCGGTGTGGAGGGATTTTATGTCATTGCTGCGAGTAATGAAGAGGCCGAAACGAAGGGAACTATAGCCGAGTGTCGCAAACACCGATGCAGCAGCAGAGAGAGAGGCCTGCGCTGGCTAATTAGCAGAAGTAGTCTTGGATAAGCCGTTAATGAGAGGAGGACTGGACCGGTCTATCTGCTGTGGAGCTTTTGTCTTTTTGGGACTAGTCCAAATAAACCAGGATGGTTGGATTTCCAGCTTTAGCAGAGGCTACAGTCATATCATCATGGGGGCTGATATTAGCAGCTGACGGTAAGACTCATATTTCCATTTGAAATGTAGAGTTCTAACGCAGTGTCCAGTTAAGAGAGCACTTTTGTTATGTGTTTAGATGCTTCGTTGTTGTCGTTGGAGGATGGTATTTGGCTGTTGTAAGCTGCAAAGTTATGGTAGCAGCCAATGCTAACAGGCTAACGGTGCTGATGTGAAGCTAACTGTTGCTGTTGATGAGTTTAACGCGGGCGTGTGTTGTGAAACTGACTGCGCGTGTAAGGAAAGCGCGCAGCTTTCATTTTGATACTGTAAACCACTTACACAAAAAAATAAGCGAGAGATTTATGCGTTTTGCTGCTGTTAATGCAGCAAAATAATGTCAAAGCAAATGTCCTGTAGTTGTTCTAAATGTCCAGAATTCTTGAGGACTGCCGGTCATTTTGACCGGGGACAAAAAAGTCTAGCAGAAACGCTGTTTGACTATTAGTCGACTAAAGGCATAATCTGACGAATCAGTTTCGACTATGAAAAACCTTAGTCGTTGACACCCCTAATACAAACACTTAAAAAAATACAATAAAATACAATAGCTTACTTAAAGAAATAAATAAGAAATTAGGTTGAATAAATAAAGTAGGTAACTTAAATCATAAGGAGTAACAATTTTGTTAAATTTTGTCCCTGCAGAGTTTGCACCCTTTCTCGAGGCATTTTATTTTACGGGGCCTTCAAAAAAAAAATATGGCCTAAAATTGATATCCTGATATATTTTTGCTATATCCTGATACACGATATATATCATGATATTTTGAAACGGCCTCTCAGCCGCTGTTTTTAATTCAGCCCCAAATGACACTAGTTTGGTGATTAAAATAGACCGTTCTATTGGATTTTCAATAAAATTGTTGGCAGAAAGTAAAAATCAATATATAAAGTCAAATTTAGCAGTTTTATTTTGAAATGGCCTTTTCTCAATCTTTTATTAATAAATCAAAAATACATAAATCATGAAATACTTGGTCTTTTACAGTGTATGGAAAGTCCTGAAATGTTTTCTGTGTTATGTTTACTACTGCTGACTATAAAATGATTATTTTCCTTATTAAGGGTGAAGCAAACCTACACAAAACTCACCAATCCTGCATGAAGGCCAAAACCCTGCAGTCTAGTCCACCATTCAGGCCAAAACCCTGCAGTCTAGTCCTCCATTCAGGCCAAAACCCTGCAGTCTAGTCCTCCATTCAGGCTCACAGCTGTGATTATATTAGTCCACTATCTGTGCTGATGAACGCTGGACCAGTTTCTGACAAGTTCATAACATGAGAGCGTCTTTAGACCTTATTCAGTAAACTCTCCTGTGTGATCATGGGGGAAAAAGCATGTCTGGAGGCAGGAACATTTTAACAACTTGTCGTCGGTGTTTTGAACTGTTAGGCTGAGATAAGGCTCCATTGTTGTGGAGAAGTGGATCACATTTGTCCGCTGCTGGGCCATCTTCCCTCTGACATATCCGACTCTGGCAGGGAGTTTTCAGCAAAATATTTGCACCCAGGCAAATCTCGTATTCTGGGTTAAATGTCTTTATGAGATTTTTAAATCCTGGCTTATCAACAACACTGGGCTCATGTCGTTAGTGACGTGTTGTGTTACTGCCGCCGTTAACTCGGAGTCATCTTGTGGTGTATTTTAATGAATACCGCGTGAGTTAGACCTCTTCCTTTTCAAAGTTGAATGACTGCTCAACGCTGCAGATCCAGCGCTGTTTCTTATTGTCCATCTTAAAAGGCATCTAACTAGCCGCTAACTCGCCACGCTGCTCTGTTTACCTTCCTCTCCCTTGCTTCTCTCGCCACTGATATAAAAAAAAAACCCGGCTGCATGTGCAGGAGTTTTCTGGATGGGCGGAGGAGAAAAAGAAAAAGAAAAAGACTCTCTGCTGGGAGAGAGGCATTCAGGGACAATGGGAGAAGCGAAACTCCAGCGAGAAATGCGCCCTGGCGGCTCAAAACTTCCACATAATTTGTACTCGGATATTCGTGATATAGTAATTTTAACGACTAGCTTCATTCACAGAACGAGGGCGAACAGGTAGCGCCAAAATCTATTTGTGGCGGTCCGCCACAAATAAATGAATGTATGGGAAACACTGCTGTATCTATACCATTTTATCAAGTGGGGGGCTGAATTTCTGATCAGACCACCTAAGGATAAATAACACCTGAGTGTCTCCACAGACTCTGCCCTACTTTAAATTCTGCAAAAAACACAACTTGATCCTATGTTTAAACACAACAGCTATGAGAAATCTGCTGAGTTAGCAGTGCAGCTACCGGTACTGTTGATTGGCTTGTAGTTGCTACGACTAAACCACGCCTGCATCTACTGCCCCTTTGTCCTCAAATGATGCTGATTGGCCCGGTCATTCTCAGATAAGGAACAAGTGTACCAGCTCAAAGCTTTGCTAGATTAATCCACCTGATGACAGATGTGGAATCTGGACAATCACTCAGCTTTGCAAGGTTAGCTGTCAACATAACGGTGAAAAATGAGAGTGAGAAGAAACAATGAGATGCAGAGGTGAATGAAAACAACAGGGATGAAAAAGGGGTTCAAATATGTGTCAGTACAAGGAGCTCAAAGCCACTTTTTTTATTTATTAGTAAATATCATAAATAAGAAATCTTTTTCCATCAAATCTGTGTTCTAAGTGAATACTGAACATGGGGTTGTTCTTTTTGCACGATAAGCTTCCTTTCAATCCTGTATTTGAAGATGTTTGGTTTGTAAGGATTCAGCAATCATGGTAAGGAGGTTCCTAGTTGCTTATGTCATTGTTTTTTCTGTGTGTAAAATGAAACTACACTACTATTTCTTATCTGATAGGTTGATGGAGTACTTTATTGCTGCAGTCTGAAACATGTCAGAGCAGCAGGACTGCACCGTGCTCCTCTGCAGCGTTGGGACACGATTCATGAGGGCTGCAGCGTGTCATACATACAGCCACAGCTAGTCTAAACAGTCTGAAAGGCTGGTGGGGGAGTGGAGGACGTTTTGGAGATGGGACAAAGAATCTGAGGAGATGAGCAGACGGGATTTACCGCTGTTACAGCAGACAATCAGGCCCTAAGTTTGTTTCCTGCATTACTTATTTATTTGCCATAACATGACACTTTCCCTTCGCATTGTGAAAAAAACAATTCAATCATCTCCAGATATTGATCAAAATTTCTCCTAAACTCTTCATGAGCTCCTGCAAAGCTTTAAAACCAAGTCCTGACTGGTGTGGTGCCAGAGTTTAGCTTACTATCAGCCAACGTCTCTGTGCTGAGTGTTAGTAAAGTTTCAGGCTAAGGAGAGCTGTGAGTCACGTCTTTATCATGTAATCATCTGCTGAGGGGTGGATTCAATCTGCTCCTGACACTGGAGCGTGTTCGATGTAATCTCAGAGAGACAGACATGATCATTGGAGAGGAATTCTGTAGAAAAGGATCACTCAGCCTCAAAGTTCCCACGAGAAGGAGTCAGGGTTTTATTCTACAGAGAGTAAAGACGATATAAAGTTTAACACATGACTCGGATTAGCTTAGTTTTCTCCGTCTATGACTCTCAAAGCTCACATTAAGTTTGTAAAACCAGCACATTAAGCCATTCTGGGTGATATGAACCTGATATCGCGTGTTGATATTTTTTAGCAGGATGGTGATAAATATTGATGCAACAGCAACCAAAGTAAGAGCCTTAGACACCCAAATATTTAGCATTGTCTTCATTTCAAATGATTAATAATTGCAGACAAAGAAAAAGAGCTGGACATGAGAATAACTGAAGACTGTGGCAGCACATGGGAGATGCTCTTCCTCTACAAACTCTTGGAAAGAAAGAGACTTCTGTTGGAATTACTCGATGTGTGTTTTCTTCACTCCCAAACAGAAATCCAAATGAATAAGCACCCAGCACTGCTGCTGGAGAGGATGCGAACTGAGATTTTATGTTTAAAATGGCTGAAAACTAACTAGACTTAACTGACACAATTGACATGGATTCAGAGATGATGCCAACCTCCTGAAGGTCCTACCAGTGGCTGGTAAAGGCCACAGAAGAGGTGTTGTATAGAATATCACCACGATGCATTGCAATGTGGATGATTCTGCATTGATGCAGAGGTAGAACACAATAATGCAGGTTGATGTTGCCTGTAGAATTTCTTGCTGCAGCTGGACCGACCATAAATAACCAAATAAGAACCTGTTGTCCTTTCAGACAAGGCTGGTTTGAATTCTTTTCAACAGCATTCTATTGTAGATGTTGCAGCTTCTCTTGTGTTTACAGTTGCACATATCACATGCAAGTGACAGACTTGAAAAAAATCAGATATTTTACAGGAATAAACTAAACTTTCTGAGGTTCTGTAGGAGGAGGCATTCAGACTCTTTGCAAAAACACTTGAAATTAAGCTCAGGTTCCTCCCATATCTCTGGAAATTACAAAGCATGACTGATAATGCATATCAGAACAAAAACCAAGCCATGAGGTCAAAGGAGCTGCAGAGCTCAGAGACAGGATTGTTGACAGGCACAGATCTGGGGAAGGCTACAGAAACATTTCTGCTGCTCTGAAGGTTCCCAAGAGAACAGTGGCCTCCAGAATTCTTGCATGGAAGAAGTTTGGACCAACCAGGACTCTTCCAAGAGCTGTTGGCCCAAAAACTGAGCAATCAGGGGAGAAGAGTCAGTCTGACTGAGCTCCAGATATCCTGAGTGGAGATGGGACAAAGCCCCAGAAAGACAACCATCACTACAGCCCCCCACTGATCTGGGCTTTATGGAGGAGTGGAGAGATGGAAGCCTCCCCTCAGTGCAACTGAGGAGACACTATTGCAAAAGAGGGTTGCAACCTCAAGGATTTTTCAATAGCCAGACCAGTCCAACTCTTCATTCAAACATTGATAAACACATTGCTGTTTCAAAAGTTGAACTTTTGTCAGTGAAGGGCATCTAGCACTACAAGAAAAATGCCAAGGCTGTTCCAGTGCTCAGGATGCTTAGGTCTAAAATGCCTGACGTTATTAGCTTTAAATTGAAAATGAGCCACAGGCCCCAAAAAGCAATGACAACGAATTTTCTTCAAGAAGGTCTCTTGTTTTAGACAACTACGTTTTATGGAACAGCTGACTGGCTCTGTTTGGTTCCAAAGAGAATGGGGAGAGAGGAAAAACTGGTAAATAGGTACTTACAGACCTTAAGCGACATACACTATATTGCCAAAAGTATTCACTCACCCATCCAGATAATGTAAATCAGGTGTTCCAATCACTTCCATGTCCACAGGTGTATAAAATCAAGCACCTAGGCATGCAGACTGTTTCTACAAACATTAGTGAAAGAATGGCTCGCTCTCAGGAGCTCAGTGAATTCCAGCGTGGTACTGTGATAGGATTCCACCTGTGCAACAAGTCCAGTGGTGAAATTTCCTGGCTCCTAAATATTCCACAGTCAACTGTCAGTGGTATTATAACAAAGTGGAAGCAATTGGGAACGACAACAACTCAGCCATCAAGTGGTAGGCCACATAAAATGACGGAGCGGGGTCAGTGGATGCTTAGGCGCATAGTGTGCAGAGGTCGCCAACTTTCTGCAGAGTCAATGGCTACAAACCTCCAAACTTCACGTGGCCTTCAGATTAGCTCAAGAATAGTGGTAGAGAGCTTCATGGAATGGGTTTCCATGGTAACAGCTGCATCCAAGCCATACATCACCAAGTGCAATGCAAAGCGTCGGATGCAGTGGTGTAAAGCATGCCGCCACTGGACTCTAGAGCAGTGGAGACGCGCTCTCTGTAGTGACCAATCGCGCTTCTCCATCTGGCAATCTGATGGACGAGTCTGGGTTTGGCGGTGGCCAGGAGAACTGTACTTGTCTGACTGCATTGTGCCAAGTATAAAATTTGGTGGAGGGGGGATTATGGTGTGGGCTTGTTTTTCAGGAGCTGGGCTTGGCCCCTTAGTTCCAGGGAATATGTTTGGCAATATAGTGTATAATAATGCTTGCAACATTTGAAAAGTGAGTGGAGCTTTCCAGAGAAACCCTTGCTCCTTCCTGGTTCCATCCACCTTTCCAAAGGTTGGAAATTTATTTGTGCAGTTAAGGAAGTCTGATTACAGTTTTTGAGAATCAAACACATGTAGCTGTCCAGTATTTGGTGTGTAGGACTTCTAGTTTCATTGCTAGAATATTAAATCTCTAATATTGTAATGATAGGTGGAATCAAAAATCAAAGACTCTTCATGACCTGCAGTCATATTTTTGACAGAGCAATGTCTTCATTGCACAAATGCATTTGTTGCATTTGGAAAAGAGGGTGGAACTGGCAAAGAGCATGGGAAACCCTCACTCCTCTGCTTTTTTTTGTTGTCAGTACCATTAGATTTTTACTTAAAAAGTCTCTTTAAATCAAATAAAGTAAGAAGCCACACTGAAAGACATCTATTGCTTTAAATCAACACAAGCTACATCAATATAAGCAATAATATCTTCTCTATGTCTTGTTTAGAAATATATTCATATATCATGAACTCTTGAAGTATTTCCCAGCCCGGGTAGAGATGCCTTTTGGGTAATGTAAAGTCTTACATAAAGGATAATTCAGCGGGTTAAAATTAAATATCAGCCCTATAAAAAGAAGAAGGAGATCCATTTCTCATCACCCCGGGCCGAGTCTTTTTGGCTCCTGTTGCTGCTCTCTAATATCGGACGTGCCTGCTCTACAGATGTTTTTATGATTTTTGGGTTATTTTTGGAACGGGGTGGCAAAATCCCACAACTCATGTTTGCTGAGAGGATCTGGCTCAGGGTAGAGTTCTCAGTATCGCTGCCTCCTCCTCCTTCTCTTTCTCTCCCTCACTTTGTCTCTTCTTTCCTCCCTGACTCCATCCCCCGCTCTCTCCTTTATCCACTGTAAGGTTTATTTATTTCACTGCTCATTAGCTCAGATCAGACACCTCGCTGTTTTATAACTGGGAGTAAAACAGAGCAGCAAAAGTCCAGACTGAGGACACGGCCCTACCAAGAGTGTAGATGTTTGCTTCACAGCAGTTAAACATCCTCTTTATCCCACAGATCTTTTTTGAGAGTTATTTTTGGGCTTTTGTGCCTTTGCTTGATAGGAGGAGGACAGTGGATAGCGCTAGAAACGGGAGAGAGTGGGAAGAGACATGCAGCAAAGGGCAACGGGCCCGATTTGAACCCTCATTCATAGGTAGCGCTGTAGACCACTAGGCCATGGCCCCAACCTATCCCGCTTATCTAATCTAGTTCTATCTTAGACATAAAGGGAGTGTCCACAGTTATGCACCACTGAAGGAGTCTTGGCTCACCCTCTCTATACCTGATGGTAAAGGTGGACAGTCGCTGACATTTAGTTGGATGTCTGAGACATCCTCACAAGTTAGAGGGATGATGATCATCTTCTTTTTACCAAAAATAACGCATAGATTTTTAAAAAAATGTACAGATCTGAATGCTGGGATTTCAGGCCTGTTTTAGACGACCATGGACTCATGGATACCCGACTACCTGCCCAGATGGTACCCTAGGCCCGTTGTTTTTCAATTTTTTCGCCCAAGGCACACCTAGGGTCAAGCGAAAATCTCAAAGCATGCAATATTTAAATCGATACAAAATATACTTTTTAAATAATGTTACAGGCAAGGTGGCCTATAAGGGGAGAAAAGGGGAGAGCTTTCTGGGGCCCAGCCTACTGGGGGATCATGGAGATGGGAAAATTGGGCAAAAAGTGGCAAAACAAAGTCAGAAATGAGCAAAAATTGGTAAAATAAGTGGCCAAACAATGGGTTGAAATTGGCAAAAACTTGTTGAAAGTGGCAAAATAGTGGCAAAAATAGGTTATAAGTAAAATGATTTGGGAAAATAATGTAATTGCAATTTTTTCCCCCACTAGTGCAATTGCAATTTGATATGCGATTATTTCTCAAGTACCTTGTATTATGTTTTTTTTTTATACCAACAAACACAAGCAATAAATAATTCTATGCTATAACCAACATAATATTAGATAAAACTGGAGCTGAATAATTTTGAAAAATATATAATTGTGATGAATTAGATTCATATTGCAAATTGAATAGAAATTGATGTATTGAAGGGAATTATAATTTTTGTCATTCTCATAATTAATAAGAAAAATATACAAAAAAGTAAGATTATTGTTGACCATTCCAAAAAAAAGTCTGTGGATGATTGCATGATATATAATGCATAACATCTCTGCTGCAAAAAAAAAGTTTTAATCTGGTATTTTGACACAGATTTCAGGTTAAAGAAATATTGCACCTCCTGCGATTTGAAAATTGCAGCAGGCCATATTGCGATTTAATCTAATTTTCGATTAATTGCCCAGCCCCAGTTATAAGTGGCCGTAAGGGGTTAAATGAGGTAAAAAGGTGGTAATACCAGACGGTGATCCAGATCACTCCCAAAATCTAAAAAGTTCTTCCTTATGCCATTTCTGACATTTCCTGAAAATTTCATCAAAATCTGTCCATAACTTTTTGAGTTATGTTGCTAACAAACTAACAAACCCTGCCGATCACATAACCTCCTTGGCCTTGGCAGAGGTAAAAATCTCAAAGTGCTACAGGGTTAAAAACAAGATAAAAACAAATAAAAAAACAGATAAAACAAATAACAAATGGACAATGATAAAACAGCAGCAAGGTGAGTGTGAGTCAACAAAGTTCAGCCTCAAGCTTTTTTGAAGAGGTGGGTTTTTAGTCCTCGTTTAAAAGCATCAACAGTCTGTGGTGCCCTAAAAATGAGTTAACTGTTAAAATAAAAAAAGAGTTAACTGTCATAATAAAGGGTTAAATTTGGAAAAAAAGTGGGCAAAATTTGGCAAAAGGTGGCATAAATGTGTTGAAAGTGTCAAAATAGTGGCAAAAATGAGTTACAAGTGGCCTAAAAAGAGTAAATGTTGTGAAAATGGGCTAAAAGTGAGCCAAAAGTGATTAAGAAAAGGCAACATTGGGCAAAAAAGTGGTCAAACAAAGGCAAAAGTGGGCAAAAATTGGCAAAAAGATGAGATAAGATAAGACTTTATTGATCCCTGGAGGGGAAATTCTGGCATTGCAGCAACACAACCGGTAGTAAAAATACAATAGAATTGAACAAATAACTAAACAAAACTTAAATAAAAAATTAAATTAAATAAGGGACAGTACGTGTATACAATTTACTTTCCTTTCCAGGGATAGTAAACGAAGTGACATGTGTTTGTGTAAGTGAAATGGTACACTTGTTGGCAGCAAGTTATTTACAGAGAAGGTGGCATAAATGGGTTGAAAATGTCAAGAAGGTGGCAAAATAGATCACAAAGGGCAGAAAAGTTGCAAAAAAGGGTTAAAAGTGATGGCATAAAGGCCACACAATAGCAAAATTGGGTGAAAGTGGCAAAAGGTAGCAAAAATATGTTAAATGTGGCAAAAAGTTCCAAAAAAGTGGCAAAAATGGGTCAAAAGTAGTAATAAGAAGTGACAAAAATGCTAAAAAAAAATGCTGCAAAATGGTCAAAGTTATCAAAAGAAGTGGCAAAAATGGGTAGAAAAATTGGTTAACTTGGTTGAAAATAGCATAAATGAATAATTTCAACACCAGTTTCAACCCACTAATAGCTTGCCATGCTTCTCAGCTCTTAATGAGGTAACTGTTAGCCAGGATGCTAGCATCAATGCTACTGATCCAACACACTGACATCATCAGTAAGTCCCAAATGGGGAGGTCCCATTCTCTGGGTTTTTTCAGGGGTCTAGCCAGATCTGTGGGCAGCCCTGGTCACAGTACTTGCCATAAAGTTGTAGTAATAACAGCGTACAGATTCCCACGGCACACCTGGACTTGCCTTAAGGCACACTAGTGTGCCTTGCTACACCATTTTAGAACCACTGCCCTAGGCCCTGTTAAATCATCACAACAACATCCACCTCTTACTCTGCCATAAAGGTGTGAACTTTATTTTATCAACAGATTATTTTCACATGCTCCTGGTAAGATGCAAGGACATCCAGAGTATCGCCGGGGTTGTGTCAATCCTTACTCCCAACATCTATGCCTGTTTTCAGCCTCAGCTTTTGGCAAAAACATGCCAAAAGGTTCTGTACAGTACTGTATCAGCAGTATAAATCATGCAGGTATAGGTGGTTGCCACTCAGGGAGGCCCTGAACGTTTACCACCAGACTGCCTGATTCTCTTAGCTCTAACTGACTCAGCCTCTTTGACAGGAGAAAAAAAAAAAGGGTGTATATAACGTTCACGGCTAAAATGAGTTTGGAAATGTTAGATAAAAATCCAATATATCATCTCTAGATCAAAGCATGGGGTAAAGATTTGACAAGCTGTCTGTACGTTGGTCCAGTTTATTCTTACTAACGTGATAACTCAAGAAAATATTTTAACGATTTACTTTCAACTTTGCCAAACTGTCCAGATTTACTTAGGACTGATCTGATCTCACTTTGGAGGTCACAGGTCAAGGTCGCTGAGCCTCAGGTTCATCCCTTACTTGTGCATCAGTTTGGCCCCTAACTCAATGTAATTCAAAGTTGTTCTAAATGTGTCACTTACACATGAAAGAAATCAGCCAATCACACTTCTACAGACTCTAAGACCCCCCCCCCCCCCATTCCTACTCCAGCGTTGCACTTTGACTCTCTGGTGAACGTTAACCTCACAGAGGCGTTCATCCAACCACCAGGCGGTCCCTCTCGGTGTCGGAGCAGAGCTGTGACTGAAGTAGGTGACAGAGACACAGAGATAATAAGACGTTAATTTACAGATATCTGCTCTTATCTCAAACAGACTCAGAGAGAGAGAGAGAGGGGAGCGTGTTGGACGACTGTGTCAGAAGGAAGCAGAGTTACGTTATGTCACCCCCCCTCCCCTCTTTCCTCCCCCCTTATTTTACTGCAAGCAACTGGACAGGTCAGCTTCCATTGGCTGCACCTCCTCCTCTTGGGCTGCCTTGCCTTTTTTAGCAGTCCCAAATGGAGCTGCAAATTCCATGTTGCTGGCAGGGTGACAGACGGCGAGATGGGAGCCAGCAAATGGGAGATTAGACGAGGAGCAGGCTCCAGTAAACTGCACAATGGGCTCTCCAACCAACAGAGCACCGGGCCACCAGTTGTCACCTTCAATTTAGAATGATTAATCCCTGCTGAATAGGGCATCATTTGTGTCCTTCTCTCTTTAATTACTGCCTCATTTCCTCTTCTTTTAAAGCGGCTCCTCTGCCCGATGTGTGCGAGTGAACCAGGGCAGAGGAGGCCTTTATTCTTTACCATATATAGAACTCATGAGAGCCGGGAAATTTAGGGAACTTAGTGTATTAAAAGGACTTTAAAGAGACCAAACAAAGTGCTCAATTCTCCTGTGTAATGCTCTGCAAATATTCAAGGCTGATTGTGACTCACATGGTTCGTGTTTATTGATCTGTTGCCTGATTATTTTAAAATCAGGGTTTCTGTTGTCTTTATTCCTGAGGAAAGAGAATAAATATCCTGATTTTTCTCTATTTTTCTTGTAGAATAAATTACTGTCGAGTTATGTCGGCTGCTCTTCTTGGCTGTTTGATTCGAGTTCCCAGGATTCATTGCTGATTTCAGACGACTCAGCGCTCTTGCATGACTGTAAATTTTGTCGTTCTGGTTCCTCATTAAACTAAGTGCCTTGTTCCTCATGCAGGTCAGGCTGTGGTGAGATTTAAAGCAATCTGAAGAAGATTTGAATCAACATAAAAACTAGAGCTGTCACCTGAGGTTTATGTTTGACAGTGAAAGTACAGCGGTGCTTCAAGAAGAAGGGCTGGAGTTGTTTCTATGGTCATGTGATCGGTAGAAAACTGCTTTCCTGAAAGGTGTTAGAGCATGTTTGTGATCAACTTTGCATGTTAGAGCTAATTAACCCTTTACCTACTGAGTCTAAAAATGGCGATTTGGACATATTTTGTTATTATGGCTTTTAAAATAGTCAGGAAATGCCCTAAGTCTGAGAGCTTTGCTCCCTTTTCCCAGGAGTACTTGAACTTGACTTTTCAACATCTGGTTAATGATTATTGCACATTATATGGAATTGTCAGCAGTTTAAAAGAAGAAAAACACAAAAATGGATTTGTTTTTCATGGCTTTTATGAGAAGAAATTTTGTTATTGCTCATGAAGTTTTGATTTGACAATTTTAAAAATTAGTTCAAATGAAGGTGGAAAAATGCATTCTCAACATTCTCAGTAACATATCGTTATTGCACATGACAGACACGCACAAATGCCACTATCTAACGCTGTCTTTTGAAAACAAAACACCACTCTCGCTCGCTCTCCTTTTACTCTCTTCCTTCACTCTCCTTTCTCACTCGTCTTCTGACAAAGCTGCTGTTTTCGCTGTGCATGCCCACAATTCTCAGCTTTCCAATGCTGCTGGAATTTTTCTGATCGGACAAACTTTGACAGAGTTACGGTAGTAATACTGCAAACATATAAAACACAGTGCCGGCGCCGGCTCAGTAGGTAAAGGGTTAAATGCACAGGGTTCAAAATGATGCACAAAATAGTTAACACTTAAATGGAATATAGGAAACTATGCGTTCACATGTTGTAGAAAAACAGGAAATAAAAGCAAATACATCGTCACTTCTGTGGAAACACGGGAAGATCAGGGTTAACTGTGACAACTGGACTAAACCATGTATATATACCATGTATGAGCACTTTCTTACTCTTTATTAGTTTTAGTAACTGTACTGTACCTGAAGTAATATTTTTAAGAGAAAAAAAAGTGTGTTGGGTGAATAAAAGCTTTTTCTGTCTCATAGATAATTCATTAAAATATCTTAATAAGTTGTCAGTAGAACATACAAGTAAAAACTGATTTATGTTAGAGGATCAAACATAACGTTTTTTCCCGCTGGTCATTCAGAATGGCAGAGGTCACATCAGGGTGAGGATGGGGGGGTGGGGGTACCGAAATGAAGCACCTACATCTAGTTGTATCGTACCATGCTGGTACCAGGTTTCTGCACTCGTCCCTGCTCCTCAGACCCTCCAGTAACACAGAGGAGCTCCTCCTCACTGAGGAGGCCTAAATGATATTCGAGTAAAAGGATCAGAGACAGACTTTGGGAGGAAATGATGGGGCTGAATCTTTGGTTACAGAGACGATTGTGTGTCTGTAGGAATGTATTACACCACCCAGCTCTATGTTTACTATGCGCTGCCTTGACTCTGAGCTGTTTATAGACCCAACAGTCGATCAGGAGACACAGGGGGGTGGTCAAACAAAGACGGGTCCAGGTTCAAACCCGGATCATCAGCTCAGTCTGTGTCTGATCTGAAACAAAACCCAACGGCAGATCAGGGTCAGCTTTTTAGATCCTTAGAAAGCAAAATAATACTGAGTTGTACTACACAGTTTTAGCCATGGATTAATTAGTAAACCTGCATACTAACATGCACAGCAACAACATGCTAAACACAGACATTTTTTAACCTACTAACCTGCCTCTATTTACTTTTAGAAGTTGATGAAATGCCTGATAACAGCAGCAATCAATAAAAGGGGGAATATTATGCCATTCATTTAAGTTGTAACGCAAAAGTGAGGACACATTTAAAAGCTTACCTCACATGAAAATACCATCAAATATGGAGAGGCGGATGAAGAGCAGCAGGACACGACACGCCACTTTGGTACAATAAATAATCTGGACAATGGAGCTCTGCAAGTGTGCAGGACGTTTTTCTTTTCTTCAGGTTGTTCTCTCTGACTCTGTACCTGCCCATTTTAACGTGGATGTATGAGTTCAGACATTCTTTTAAACACTAAGACAAACAGGCCTGTGTCCACGGTGCTTTTCATGGCTGCAGCGCCCATTTTTAAATGAAAAGAACCGATGACCTTCCAGAGCTCATTGTTTTTGTCACTGTATTCTTGGTAGAATTATCTAGGGATGTTCCGATACCATTTTTTCCTTCCCGATATGATTCTGATACCAGAGCATTGGGTATTGGCTGATACCGAGTACAATCCAATACCGGTACAAACTTTCTAGACTGACTATGCTGTGGAAACCTGGCACATTATTTTAGCCCTAAAGTGAACTCAGACCATGGCTTAACAAATAGAATGGTAATGTGCCTCTCAGCGACACTAGAAGTTGTTTTTTACCTCTGCCAGGGAGGTTATGTGATTGGCAGGGTTTTTATTTAGTTAGTTTGTTAGTTAGTTTGTTTGTTAGCTACATAACTCAAAAAGTTGTGGATGGATTTTGATGAAATTCTCAGGAAGTGTCAGAAATGGCATAAGGAAGAACTGATTAGATCTTGGGACTGATCCGGATCACCGTCTGGATCCAGGAATTTTTTATAGGATTCTTTACTATTGGGAGATAGGGCTAATGGCATAGCTCTGCACTGTTACCACTTTACACCAGGAGATGGTGGACATGAGCAACTTCAATCCCAGCAGCATTTTTGGGTGTGTTTCTATTCAAAGTTTTGGAGTTTGTAGAGTTTGAAAGACACTTGCCCGGTCGAGGAGACGAGTCGTAGCGTAACAGAGAGAAAGACAGCAAATTGTAGTGAGTATACTCACAATGCTGGGAGGAATAGAGGAATATTCACCCTCTGCCATGACTTCCAGTTGTCCAGTGAGACCATGGGTGAGACTGTCAGTGCATCTGTTGGCACCGGCAGGCAATGCTTCAGTCCACCTGTAGCAAAGCCAATGCTTTGCCTCACCATGTTTCCACCCCACTGGGGAGGGAGTAATCAGGGACTACTGTGGTGGGGGGCACATGGGGACGGATCCAGGAATTTTTTAAAGGAGTCTTCACTATTGGGAGATAGGGCTAATGGCAGAGGTCTGCACTCTCCGAGTGCTTTTCTAGTTACAGATATATTGTAAGTTTTGCTGCTAAATATTACAGTAACTCACATTAACCTATCACCACTGTCAAGTCTCATTCATATTCATACATTAGAACTTTAAATATCGCCATCTGTTGGAATACAAGGCACACCACTTTACAGAGTTATCTGCACATTCTAGAATCTACAGTGCTCCATTTTTTTAAATTTAATGACAGCATTATTTCCATAAAATGTAAACAGCTGTGTAGTCTGTAAGAATGTGATATGATTACTACCATTACTGTACGCCCTGTCTCAGATTAAACCTTTTGTACATTAACAGAAACCAATAGAAAGAATGATTAGTCATTGAAGACTCTTTTATTATATTAACAGTCAATCATGACTTAAAAAGAAAGAACTTGAGCAAACTAAGGAACAATTCTCTCAAAATTCCCAGAAAACAAACAAAATAATACCCATAAGGTGTGCCAGCTAATTTGTGCAAAACCTTTTAGCCTCTTTAAAACAGTTTCAAGTGTGAAAAATCAAGTTAAATAGTAAACATTCAAAACTGAACAGTTACAACAAAATAGCAGCAGCTATTTGGCAAAGGTCCTGAGCTTTTTAAAAAGGCAGTGGTACACTTACGGTTTAAAACAAAGTAGTGCAACCACTTCGCTAAATCTTTGAATAATCAAAATTCTCAAAAAATAGAACCTCTTTATAAACTGCACATGTAACGTTTAAAGTATAAAATGTAGCGCAACATCAAGTTAAAAAGTAAACATCCAAAACTGAACAGTTATTACAAAATAACAGCAGTTACTTAGCTAAGGCCCTGAGCTTTTTTAAAGAGTAGTGGTACTCTTACAGTTTAAAAAAGTAGAAAAACAACTTAAATAAATCTTGCAATAAATAATTTCTTTAAGATAAAAAAAAACTGCAGACTCATTTTCTGCACAGAGCAACTTATTCATAAAAACAATAACATTGTAAAACAATCAAGTGAAGTTCTGGTATGGTCAGCTACAGATCACAGCATCAACTTATGCTCACGATTTCAACAGCAATGGAAAGTTCTTCCTCAAGAAGATGAGCGTTCCTGCTCTTTCTCCTCCAAGCCTGTTCCTCCTCCAGTCAACAATGTTGGAGGCTGTGCTGAATAGTCTTTCACTCTCCGCACTGGTAGAAGGAGCACTGAGAAATTTTGCAGCAGTGGCAGCCAGGGTGGGAAATCTGACTTTGTTGATGTCCCAGTAATGAAATGGGTTGCCTGAGTGCAGGAAAGTTTGCTCTGTCAGATACGCTTGGATCTGAACTTGTGCGCTACAGGTGCTTGCCCCCAACCCTCTTTGCGCTCCTGCAGGTTTTTCTCAAACAGGCTATTTAAGCTGCTGCTTGCTTGTGCCTCCCTGCGTGGTTCTTCTTCAGGGGGCTCCCTACCTGCTGCCTCTGACTCAGCTGTGGTACTTTTTATTGACGCCTGGGTCAACAGAGGCAACATTAAGCTTAAGTGGCAAGAATTGGTTTAAAAAGTGGCAAAAACAGGCCGACAAGTGGTGGAAAGAGTTTAAAACTGACAAAAATAAGTGTTAAATGGTAAAAATGCGTTGGAATTGGTGGGAAAATGATGAAAAGGGGTAGAAAGTTTGACAAAATTGGTGTGAAGTGGCAACATCGTAATTTGAAAGATATTCTCAGTTTTTGAGGGCAGCTGGAGACCCCCTCTCAGTGTCACACGCCCCCCAAGGTTGAGAACCACTGCTTTAGTTGACCTTCATGGTGGTGGTGTTGGGAGCAGGATTCTCCTCTTCTGTAGTATACTGGTATGTAAACATCACTGAAGCTGTTCTGACTGGGACGTCTCTGATTTTACTGATTTTAAAAGCATTCCTGTGCTGTAGAAGAGTCCAACAGGACAAACCTTACTCTTTAAATTAATACCTTTTATTTTCTGCTGTTGTCAGGTGATGTAAACGTGTCATTCTTGCAGAGATGGAGGATAAAATGCCCAGTGCTGCAGCTCCAGGTAGTGGTGGATAGTCCCTGCAACTGTCCTTAGCTCTTTTTGCCCTTCAGGGCTCTGCACCAGTCACATGACTGAAGCTTACGCCAGCAGAATTTTCCACTTTGATCAAATTCTAGTTGAGTTAAGCAATATTGATACCAAAGCAACAAACATAGACACCCAGTAGTGGGTCATTTCTTCTCAAAAATTGCAGGCAAACTTTTGCATGCTGGATGAAATTGCGCAAAACATGCTGATGTTCCCTGCCGTGTTTTTGTGCAGTTTAGATTGTGCAGCGTTTTCTTGTAGTTTTTGATGAATCATTTCCTGTCAAATCTACGGGTGTTCTAAATAATTGTAGTTCTTTAGTACTTTGGTACTTTATGATTCTTTAAATCATTAAAACACCAGACATTGTTTCAGTACACATTTTATGCTGAAGATTCTCTCTGCTGTGTTTAATTCAACATGTTTATGTGTGGACCGAGGGAAGAGTTGTCATTATTATTGTGGTTAAAGTTAATGGTGATCTAACATGAGCTAATGAAGTAAAGCTGGACTTCACTCGTCTCGTTTGGCGTCATTAGTAACAGCGGCTCAGATTCAGATGGCGTCCATCTCTCTACTTGTTGTCCTGCAGCCTCAGCTGGCGTGGAAAGAGTTAACCCCCCACCCTTAGAGGTGCTCAGGTTTCCCTCCAGCTGTCTGAACCCTCAGCTGTTTGTACTCCCGCCCCTCTCACCCCCGTCCCGTCCTGGAACTCACACAGGTCTGACTCTATGACAGACACAGAAACTTTCTGCCTGTTAGTTTCAAAGATTTTATCTGCAGTATGTAAAGTTTATTTTCTTATCGCTGACAGACGGATGAGAGCTTACTTCATGAACTTTCTCTCCAGCGTCTGATAAAAATGTCTGTACTTGTTTTATGGCCATATTCCAGTCTATAAAATATTCAAGATAAGAAATATTACAATATCTTTTGATCTGAGATTTTACACTAGTCAGACTGAGTTCATATCTGTCCATTCATTATTTAAACGTTAATTAGATTATTATTCTGTTAGGAATAGAAGCACAAACATAGATTAATATAACCAAAAATGGTGACAAAATAAATACAGAGGCAGAATATTTGAAATTAGAGGAAATGCAGGAAGTCAACATAACTTTATTAGTACTTTATTTAGGCCCTGTTTGCATTTTGCATTAGGAATGGGTGGAAATATATTAATAATAATCTATGACGAGTTATGATATGATGTTATGAATACCATAAGATGGGGGCTAAAAATCCAGTGTGGCCTAAAGCCAGACCCTCTAAAAGTGCTGCATGATTAATCTAATTGCAATTGTAATTGAGATGTCAGGATGTGCAATTACATAATTGCATAAAAAGCCACAGTTATCATAGTATTCAGTAGTAGTAAAATGCCTGCAGAAGGGTCTTTATGTTTACAACATTGCCATGTTTGCACATTGTAGAAGAACCTTTATTTTTCAAACTGTGCATTTTTTACTACTTAATATTTGGATGTTTTCAGTTGAGAACTTCTAAACTATCATTAGTCTACATTTTCCTTGTGAAAATGGCCTTTCTTACTGGGTAAATAAATAGTCTTCCAATCCACCAGCGCAGACTGAGCTTTTCCCTTCAATCTTGTTTGGATGTTGTGGATATTGATGCAGCAGCTGTTACTTTACCCAGAATCTAAACGTGTCTTAAATGACACCTTGCAGACAGCTGTGCGACACCTTGACTGTCAGAAACCTCACTGTGCTGAGCGACACGTCTGATAGGTGTTCACTAACTCGTTTCTGTGTGAATTTCCTCCGTTTTCTCTGTGGTTGAAAGGCCAGAGCAACTGTCAGCGTGTTTCCCCTCCCCCCTCCTCTGGACTGTTTAACTAAAGAGCTGGAGGACCTTGGACCGTCAGAAACCTTCAGCTGGACGGAGATGTGAGCAGCAGAGCAGCTAACGGAGCATTCAGCTCGGTGTACGTTTGTTTCTGTGGATCAGAGCGGCTTGTATAAGACGCCACCTGCTCCGCCATCTGCAACACCACCACAAGTTTACTCTCACACTTTCCCTGTTTGATCATGGAGGCTTTTAACCAGTCAGAAACATCAGAAATCTTTATGTTGGGTCAGTTCAGTGAGCTGCACTGATGGTTGTTCTGTGATATTCATATTTAAACACATAAAGAAGAGTCTGAGAGCTCGGCAGTGTTAACTTCATGTCTGTTAGTATGTTTGAAGGCCTTATCAGTGCTGGATCGTCCACCTCTCACCCATGTAATCAGTCACATATAAAAACCAACAAGAGAGAGAGAGAGAGGACAGCCCAGCAGGCTTCTGCACAGGCGCTCAGTAGGGCTGGGTATTTCCCACAGCCTCATGATATGATAAATATTACAGTATTTTAGACTTGAGTACCTTAATAAATCATAGGCATGTGCAAAAGCTTGGGCATGTAGGGTAGAACTGCAGGGCCCGACGAGCCACAAACACGAGAGAGGGGGAGTCAAGTTCAACGACACAAGGTCAAGGCCAAGGTCAAGCTTGACAGCGTCTCTTTTGTCCACATTTTTTCACCCCTAGTAATACACCCAACAACCGCCAGTGGTTAGTAGGCCCTTGGGGCATCCTCAGCTCTACCAGGGGTTCATGGCAACCTGCTTGGACGGTCCCCAAATTTTTCAGCCTGCATTGCCTAATGCTGGGCTTACACTGAAAGATTTTCACAGTCACAGACTAAAAAATGAAAGTCTCTAGTAAATTTTAGGAGTCTTACTGGAGTCACGGTGCGCTTCTGTCATCTCTATTGTTAAGTTTAAGGTGGTAATCTGTGCTGTTTTATATCAGTCTTTTAATAAACATGCTAGAGACCGGGGACCCCCACCGTACCTGAAGGTGGTTGAAGCATAGTCAAACACAGCCGTGCACATTCAAGAACAATCGTGCAAACCTACAGTCAAGGGTTTTTTTTAAATTTCAGGATAAATTTCCCCAAATTACCATGTTTATTATTTAAATCTGGACTCAATATATAAATCTTTACAAAAAGGGGTAAAATAAGCATTTTGAAATAATAATCTAAAAAGATTTGTTGTTTTTTTGGAAGGCATCTCACATCCCCCTCTGCGGGTCTCATGACTCCCTGGAGCAGTGATACTCAATGCGTGGCTCTTTTGTGATGATTTGTGCCTCTTTTATGTCTCAATTTGAAACAATATTCCCCCAGAAAACCTTAAATAAACGGAAAGTTTGACCTCAGAAATGATCCATTGCAAGTCACATTAATCAGTTTGATTCCCATGCTTATACAGTAGGCTTTAATTGTCAACTTTTAAATTTTTCTGTATATTTCTGTGTCCCTTATTTACATTTTTTTTTTGCCATTTTACTGCTTCAAACCCACTTTTGTCACTTCTTTTTGCCCATTTTTGCCCAGTTTTTGACTCTTTTATCCTGCGTTTTATTATTTGCATTTTTTCTCAATTTTTGCCACTTTTCCCCCATTTAACCTGCCTTTTGCCATTAAATGCCACTTTTCCCCCAAATTTTTGCCACTCTTTGCTGCCTTCTGCCCATTTTTGTCACTTTCCACTCATTTTTGGTCATGTTTTCACCACTTTTTGACCATTTTTGCCACCTGTTACTTATTTTTTGTCACTTCTCACCCAAAGTTTGCCACTTTCTGCTCTTTTTCTCCCCCATTTTTGTCACTTGTCAACCTGTATTTGGCATTTTATGCCAAACAGATTATTTTCCCGTACCCCTGGTAGTACACAAGGACATCCAGAACATGACTGGGGTCCCTACTGCCGATGGTGCCCTCAGGCAGCTTACACACCACATCTGCAGCCTTATTTTGGTGCAGATATACCTAAAAGTTCTGCACAGTGCTGTATATTGTTATTATTATGGATAGGGATGCAGAGATGCACAGGGTTAACATCATTATTGGCCCTTTCAGTTGATGAACATCAGCTTTTGGCAAATAATTTGTGCAAGAACAGATGTGAACAGAACAGATCTGTTTTGTTGTATCCATTAAGTGCTGGCATTATCCAACGGCTGATTTAGAGAAGAGCCTGCTGGACAAACTGGACGATCATGAAAAGCGGTTCTGCATCGGACATTGACTAAATTATTTAAAACCTAGGTATCGTCATCATCCCTAATTTTTACAGTCTGTGCATCTCTAACTGTGGATTTTTTTTTTGTTTCACAGCATTTGTACATAATTCATGAGTTACCTGTCTGAAGGTGTGAACCCTTGTCTACTGGATCCATATCTGAAGCCCAGCAGGATCCTGCAGGAATAAAGAGAACGTACAAACATGCTACTTTGCCTTTTCAAGGTTGATTTGCTTTCATTTGCTTCCTGTTTTGACATGATGTTGACATAGTGATTGGATAAACAGTGGGCTGTCTTTACATCATGTTTTATTTTGAAACTGACCAGATGATCTGTGCATTCCTGCGTCAGACTTCCTGTTTGGGTTGACCTGCAGAGTCAGACCTGGAAGAGTAAATAATAACTGTCAGAACTGGTTTCATGGTAGGGTCTCACTGTCAGTAGGAATAATAGTGATTTTGATTTTTGCCATAGTGGAGCAGCCCTGCTGTGAGCTGCTGTTGAACTTTCAGCCTCCATTCATACTTGATGGCTCTCTCTCTCTCTCACAGAAACCAACCCTGAGTCTCTCTGCTGTTGAATCAAACCCTCCAGAGAACACTGAAACCTGCATATAGAACCCAAACTCCGCCATGCTTTCTAACGTGTAGGCTCACCATTACGGATCATTAGTGTCATGTGCTCAGTGTTGGTAGAAGTGGGTGAAAACAGGCACGGTGGGTTTGGATGTTCTTTAGAACGCCCACCCAGCTCTCATCCTGCAGCCCACTCAGCTTCACATCCTGCGCTCTGCTCAATGAACGTTCCCGTTTGTGTGAGTGAAGCTGCGTCTCACCTCCTCATCTTCTGTTTGTTTTCACCACGGCGGTTTCTACGACGATTTACTCCGACGTCAGCACGGTTAGAGTCAGGATTTTAGGATAAAAACTCAACAAGAGAGCAGAGGTGGTGTTTGGGCTCATCTTCATTTTTGTAGAAACCAGATGAGTGTAAAAGAAAGAAAGGATTTTCATTTTTTGGTTAATTACTGATTGTTTTTGGATCAAGGTTAGCAGTTTTTCTTCTTTTCACCTTCCTTCTCTCCTCCTCTTCCTCCTTTTATATGTTTTCATCTTTGTTCTCCTTCGTCATCCATCATTTTGCTTTTTTCTTCTTTCTTGTTTTTTGTTCTTCCTTCCCTCGTTCTTCATCTACTTCCTTCTTAATAGTCCTTCCTCTTCTACCTTTTTTAGGTGGCTTTCTTTTTCGTCTGTTCTGGTTATTGGTCTTCCTTTCTTCTTCATCCCTCCATTTTCTTCCTTATCAGTTTTAATTTTTCAATTAAAATTTGCTGAACAGATTAGTTACTGCCAAAGCAGTGTAAAAATTTTAAAAATGCATTAAATATTTGCACATAATATACATTTACATATTACAATTCCACAATTAATCAATGTGTAATGAAAAAAAATTGATTAACTAGATAAAACAATAAGACCATATGCATTCTTTCTTTGTATGTTTGTGGGGTTACTCTTCTCTCTCATTCCTTTTCATCCAGTTTTCTTCTTTTACGTTCTTTGTTGTTTTTCTTCTCCCTTGCCTCATTCTTGCTCTTCCACCTCTCTTCATCCGTCTCCCTCTTCTTCTTCCTTCTCTCGTGTCCTTTTCATTCTTTCCCCTTCTGTTTAGTTATTGTTCTTCCTCCACCTTTCTCCACCTTTCTTCCACCTTCTTCTCCTTTTTTGTTGCTGTTATTCTCATTCCCCCTGTTCTTCCTCTGCTTCCTCTTTTCTTCTTTTCTTAATAGAACCTCACGTTGCTCGTCCTTTTCCTGCAGCTCCGGTTCCAGAAGTCAAATTCAACATTCAAATTTTTACAAAATCCTTTATACATCACTTTTAATACATGAACCAAACTAACCAGCTACCTGAACTCTTATCACTATAAAACAGTGATATTCAATGCATGGCTCTTTTATGATGATTTGTAGTTCTTCTATGTTTTTATCTGAAATTTTTTCACCTAACCTGACTTAAATAAACTTAAAAAAGGTCAACTTTGACCTCAGAAACTATCCATTGCAAGCTACATAAATCAGTTTGTTTCCCACTCGTGTGCAGCTGGCATTAATTGTCAACCTTAATTTTCTTTGTCTGTATATTTCCATTGTCCTTAAATTCAAATTTTTCCCCCTTTTTTGTATTTTGCCACTGTTAATCAATTTTTCTGCTTTTTAAGCACATTTTGTAACTTCTTTCTGCCACTTTTGACCCATTTTTGCAACCTTTATCCTATTTTTGGCCCTTTTCCTTTTTACCAGTTTCTGGGAACTGTGGTGTTATTAAAAAAGAATTATATATAAATGATCTCTTCTTCTCTTTCTTGCCTCTTTTCTTGTTTTTTTTTTCCTTCTTCTTCCGTTTTTCCAGCTCAGAATGAGTCAGTCGTGCTACTTTTCTTACCTTAAACATGTGCAGATTTTTTATGAGCACTGGTTTAACCAAACATCTCACCTGCAACTTTAGGAAACCTTAAAACTAGGGCTGGGCAATTAATTGCAAATTAGATTTAATTGCAATATGGTATGCCGCAATTTTCAACTCGCAGACAGTACAATATTCCTTTAACCTTGAACGTGTCAAAATATCAGTTTGATACAATCTTTTTTTATGCTTTATACCAGTGTTACTCAACCCTGCTCAACCAAAGAGCCAATTTGTTGAAAAAATACCTTTGCAAGAGCCACAATCTAAGAGGTGAAAAGTGGCAAAAACAGCTTGCAGTGGCAATAACAATAAGTTAAAGATGGCAAAAATTGTCAATTAGAAACAAAAATGGGTGAAAAGGGGCGAAAATGGGGAGGAAAAGTGGAAAAAAGGTCAGAGAGTAGCAAAAATGGGTGAGAAGTGAGAAAAAGTGAGTTATAGTTGGCATAAAATGGTCCAAAAGTGGCAAAACCATGAAAAAAATGGGTGAAACGTGACTAAAATGGGCAAAATGCAGTCAAGACTGGCTAAAATCGGCAACAACTAGGAAAAAAGTGGTATTTAATGACAATAAGTAGCTTGAATGGGTGAAAATGCAAAGAAAAAAGGGTGAAAAGGGGCAAAAATGGGATAAAAGTGGCAAAAAAATGGGTAAAATGTTGCAAAAGAGTGTCAAAATGGGCAAAAAAATAAGGGAAAAGGTAGTATTAAATGGCAATAGATAGCCCTAATAGGCAAAAATGGGATGAAAAAGGGAAAAAAGTGGCAAAAATGGGCAAAATAGTAGGAAAAAAGTGGTTTTCAATCGCAAATGGGTGAAAAGTAAAAAAATGGGTGAAAAAGTAAAGAAACATTTCCCTTTTTTTTAAGGTTTTCTGGGGGAATAATATTTAAAAGTAAGTGAGTATCACTGCTTTATACATTATTTAAACCTTCAAGTACCTCTTTTATTTCATTTTATTTTTTTTACAAAAATCTTACTTTTCTTGCTCATGCATTTATTTTTCTTTATCAAAATGAGATGAATATGAGAAATGATCGTCCCCTTCAATAAAGCAATTGATATCAAATTTGCTTTAGTAGCCAAAAATCACAGAAAGACATTTTTTTTTCTAAATTTAGCCCTAGTTTAAACTTATCTAATATGGTACTTGTTATAACAAAGAATGATTTTTTGTTATGTTTGTTAAACAACAGAAAAACTGAGGAACCTCAATAATAGCATTTCAAATCACAATTGCAATATTGCAGGAAAAAATTGCAATTAGATTATTTTTGCAAATCATTCAGCCCTACTTAAAACTGTGCAGTCAAGAAATGACAATCCTGTTTCATCAGATAGACAAACTCACCCCCAGCACCCATGTGAAATTAATCCAGTACTAACCCCTCAATGATCAAACTGGTGGTGGTACAAACTTCTTCTTCTACCCTTCTCTGCCGTCTGCTCTCCGCTTTTAGCATTCTTATTCCAGTGAATGCAAAAACAACATCTAAAGTTTCTTTATGTGGACAACTGAAACAACAGCATTAATGAGGCTTTTCCTCCTCCAGCACAAAGATCAGGATAATGAGCCAAAGGACGCTTTTGTATTTGTAGTTTTTTTCAGGGATCAATGGATGTTTGACAGAAAGCAGAGGTGGTTTAATGGACTCAGGAAAAACAACATTAGAAAGGTAGAAACCAGGCTGAGATCCTAATAATTAAATCTGTATGTTTACTCAGCGCTGCAGGGAGAGTTTAATAGAATGATTCTTCATTTTAAAATGAACCAGTTGCATTATCTTTAGTCAGGTAAAAGAAAAGCTGTGGTTATACTCTAAGTATTTTATTTTTAAAAAGCAATACAAAGGTTCTAGACCAGTGGTTCTCGAACTTTTTTTGCCCAAGGCACACATAAGGTTAAGCCAAACTCTCATGGCACACCAAATTTAAATGTATACAAAACAGAATTTTTAGATAATGTTACATTCAAGGTGGCCTATAAGGGGGGATATAGGGGAGCGCTTTCTGGAGCCCAGCCAACTGGGGAGATGGCAAAATTGGGCAAAAGTGGCAAAACAAAGTCAGAAATGGGTGAAAATCGGTAAGAAAGTGGCCAAACAATGGGTTAAAATTGGCAAGAAGTTGTTGTAAGAGTCAAAATAGTGGCAAAAATGGGTTACAAGTGGGCTAAAAGGATTAAATGTTGTAAAAAGATGGAAAAAAATGTGTTGAAAGTGATAAAAAAAGGGCAAAATTGGGCAAGAAAGTGGTCAAACAAGGGCAAAAGTGGCAAAAATTGGCAAAAGGCGGCAAAATAGATCACAAGTGGCAGAAAAGTGGCACAAAAGGTTAAAGTCACTAAAAGGAGGTATTAAGTGGTTAAAAGTGATGAGAAGAAATGGCAACAATTGGGGAAATTTGGGTAAAAAGTGGCTAGGAGGTTGCAAAAATTGGTTAAATGTGGCAAAAAATCCCCCAAAAATGGCAAAAATGCCAAAAAAAAAAAGCAGCAAAATGCTTAAAGATGTCAAAAGAAGTGGCAAAATGGGTAGAAAATTGGTTAACTTGGTTGAAAATAGCATGAATTAATAATTTCAACATCTATTCCAACCCAATAATAGCTCACCATGCTTTTCAGCTCTTAATGAGGTAGGCTAACTGTTAGCCAGCATGCTAGCACCACTGCTACTGATCCAACACACATGCACTGATATCAATAAATCCCAACGGGGGAGGTCCATCTCTGGGTTTTTTCAGGGGTCGAACCAGATCTGTGGGCCGGCCTGGTTACAGTACTTGCCATAAAGTTATAGTAATAACGTATGGTACAGATTCCCACGGCACACCTGGACCTGCCTTACGGCACACTAGTGCCCTGCCACACCATTTGAGAGCCACTGTTCTAGAGACATGAAATCATGTTATGATGCTGCTCCAAAATCCATCAAGGTGAAGATAGAAATTTGCATACATTTTTTAAATTTTGTGCTTAGAAACAAGTGCTGCAGCTAAGTAAAGCAACAGCTGTTTAACCTGAAATAGCCGCTTCAGAGTCGATCTAACAGTATGACAACTTTCAGCGGGGAGAATGGTGTATAGAGCATCCTGGTTGTCTGCTTTCAGCACTATGTAACTAGCAGTGGGCCACACTTCTCACAAGGCATCTGTATGGTTTTACAGCATCAGTTCACACAGCAGCTTTCAGCTCAGAAGAAGCCATTTAGGCTGTTTCAGCTCTGTTTGATACAGTGGTGCGGTTTCTCTCCACTAGTTCTTATGTGCATGGTTAATTAGTGCTAAAAAAGAAAACAACCATAACCGTCTGACTCCTAACATTCACATAACCGTAGAAAACAGGCATATACTTGCATTTTCTTTGGCTGAGTTTCTAAGTATGCGTTTAAATTTTTGTGGTACATCTGCATGGAAACTTGGCTCCTGGCTGCAGCTAATCGATAAAGCTGGTTGAACAAGATTCAACATGTTGGCTTCATGAAACAGTCGCTTGTTCCTCATTAGAACCCATTTCTAAGTGAGTTCCCCCCCACGCCCCCCTCTCATAGTTTTTTTTCTTTCCATCAGGACACACTGAAGCCGACGTTCACGGTCGCCAGCCTCCCCGGCACCACGAGCGCCGCCCAGTCCACTGTGCCCACCACCTCCACCACCATGCAGGTGAGCAGCGGAGCCTCGTTTCCCATCACCAACTACCTGGCACCGGCCTCGGGCAGCAGCAACGTCAGTGCCAATGGTACCGTCCTGAAGACCGCCGGGGCGTCTGCGGGGGTCATGCAGCTTCCTGGCGGCTTCACCTTCATGCCCGGTACGTAGGGGACTAAAGCATCCAGGTCTCTGTTTCTGATCTTAATTATTCTTCTTTGCTTTGTTTCCATCCTGAATCTAAATGGCTCTTCTTCTTCTTCTTTAGGGCCTTTATGTTCCGTTAACGTCACGCTGTTGTCTGCATATTAGCTGATTAGAATTTGAATGACCCGAGCCGACATCTGAGCGAGGTCGAGGCTCTTTTTTTAAATGTTTACATCACAGCAGCTCTTCACAGTCACCAACACTCAGCACCCTCGGGTCTAACAAAGCCCCTCGTATCCGGGGAGTCGGGTTTGTTGGCGCCCAGCCCTTCCTTTGATTGTCTCTCTGGGATGGGAATAATTAGGTGAGACGGACACAATAGAGCCGGCGATGAGGGCTGATGAACACGGCCTGTAATTAGTCATGAATATTCAATGAGGATGGGTGGCTTGTGCTGAAATGATAATGGAGGCGTCAGAGCTTTGGTCCTGAACTAGACATGACCCTTCATTAAAGGGACTGGCTCTGAAGCACGAGGGAGCTCTACCACACAGACGACGGGGAGAGGGAGCTGATTTAGGGTCCCTGAAGTGTTTCTAAATTAGCTTCATTAAACTTCCTCTTCACTGAAGATTTGTTCAGATATACTGAGGCTCCTTCTGAGAGTCTCTGAGCGTGGTCTGTGGACGCCAAGAGGTCAAAACACCCTAAAGACCAACAAAATATTTAGATTTCTCAATTATTAAAATAAAATGAACTGATCTTAAAGGCTCAGCGCTATTAGACGTCTGTGGAGAAAAATATTGACAGAGTTGTCTTAAAATAAGTAAAGACACGCTGCTCACCTCTGCACACCTCCACAGATGACTTCTTGTTTTGGATTTAGGAGTTTTTACCATTAAAAGTTTACTCCATAGGATGAATTTAAAAAATAAGGTTTGGGTTTCAGGGATGAATTTCACATAATATGAAAAAATCTTGCAAAAAAAAAAAAAAAATCAGGATCAAATTCTTTTAATAATTGATTTAGATCTAATAATTTTGCCATTTTAATTATGCAGCTCTAAAATCTATTTAACTTATACAATCTTCAAAAATGAGTTGTTATGACCGGCTTAGGTGGTCACAACAAAGAAGGGAGTCACCATGGCAAAGTTTTTAAACAAGTCTTTATTTTTCCAACCAAACCAAATTAGACCAAATTAAACATTTAAATCAAACAATTCTCCAATTAAACCAAATCAGGCCCAATTAAACCAAATTAGACCAAGTCAAATAATCAAATTAGGCAGTTTACTATTAAACTGAATTAAACCAAACTGAAGAGTCTGAAAAGCCAAATTACACCAAATTAGACCAAATTATTTAAAGTTACTTCAAATTAGACCAAATTAAATGTTTACAGCATTAAGTGTGTCAGTCAGTAGAGTCAGTAGTGTGGGATGTGCCTGAGTGAAGATAATGTGTGTAAATGTTGTAAAATGCAAACTTAACTAAAGCTCAACCTAATCTAACATAACTAAACCAGAGTGTGGTATACCTGTGGAGGCCAGGTCAGAGAGAGAGCGAATGTGGGACTGCAGGAGCTTAAATAACCTCAATATTACTCTAATCAATGAGCTGCACTCACAGACACAGGCTGGAGACACTCAGGCTGACAGTACCAAACATCACATGAAGTCATGGACATCACAGTGTGATCTTTAATTTTCATGCATGAAATGAATTCCACCACGAATGTCTGAAAAACGTTAATAGACCATAACTTAGGAATAAATTATAGCTGTAAATATTTGCAAAAAGACAGAAACGTGTTCTGATTTTGAAATTAGAGATACAATATGTGGAATTTGAGCACTGAAATATCTGTTTTGATTTAAAAAGTAATCACTTCTATAATATAACGATTTTTAAATTGAGGTCTTACAGTGTGAATCTGACATGCCAGATAGACTTTCCCATTTAACAGTTGCATGAATAAATTTCACATTCATCTGGGAAAACTCCCATACAAAGTGTTTGAAAAGGGCGGGACTTTTCAGAACATTCTCAGAAGGTGATTGGACAAATGTTCCGTCAGATTCATAATCGGCCAATCAGAGCAACCAGACAAAATGAGGTGGAGACTTGCACAGCTCCAACCTGAGCTCTACAGGCTAGCACTGCTGTAGGCTGAGCTTGTCGGGGCTAAAATTCATGCTGAAGCCAGTCGATAGACGTGCATAGCTCCTCTTGGCTTCTCTGCTAAGAGAAGCTTTTAGTGTGGCACTTTTCTTTTAACCCTCTAAACCCTGCTGGATCGGCAATCCCAAGCGGTAGCGCATTTGTGGTTTTTAATATATTAGTTACCATGAGACAGATCTCTATGGAGCAGTGAGACTCAACGTGTGGCTCATCTGTGATGATTTGTGGCTCTTTGATGCCTTTATTTGAATCATTATTCCCTAAAAAACCTTAAAAAGGAAAATTTGACCTCAGAAATTATCCATTGCAAGTTACATTAATCAGTTTGTTTCCCACACACAGTAGGCTTTAATTGTCAAACTAAACTGTCAAGTACTATTTTTTGTCTGCATATTTCCATTGCCCTTATTTGCAGTTTGTTGCTACTTTAATTCTATTTTTATGCTTTTAGCATATTTTTGCCACTTTTATCCTGCTTTTTGCATTTTTTTGCCCCTTTTTTCGACTTTTTTTTGCCATTTTTTGCCCATCTAAGCTGCCTTTTGCAATGAAATGCCACTAATTTCCCATTTTGCCACTTAATCATGTTTTTTGCCCATTTTTCCCACCTTTTTTCTTATTTCTGCCCATTTTAGTCACTTTTCGCTCATTTTTCTCCATATTTTTGCCACTTTTGAACCACTTGTGCTACCTTTGACTAATGTTTTTGCCACTTTTGACCCATTTTTGCCACTTTCTGACTTTTTTTTGGCTGCTCTTCTCCCAGTGTTTGCTGCTTTAAGCCAATTTTTGCCACTTCTTTATGTCACTGTTCTCTCCTTTTTGACACTTCTATCCTGCTTTTTGCAATTTTTGCCCCTTTTTGCCACTCCTCCCCATTTGAGCTGCATTTTGCAATTAAATGCCACTTTTCTGCCAATTTTTCCCACCTTTTTTCTAATATTTGCCAATTTAAGCCACTCTTCACTCATTTTTCTCCTTATTTTTTCAACTTTTGGACCATTTTTTCCACCTGTAACTAATGTTTTTGCCACTTTTGACCCATTTTTGCCACTTTCTGCCCTTTTTTGCTTTTTTTCTCCCAGCGTTTGCCGCTTTAAGCCCTTTTTGCCGCTTCTTTCTGTCAATTTTTCTCTTTTTTGACAATTTTATCCTGCTTTTCGCAATTTTTTGCCCCTTTTTGCCACTCCTTACCCATTTAAGCTGCCTTTTGCAATTAATTGCCACTTTTTGCCCATTTTTCCCACCTTTTTTTCATTTTTTTCCCATTGTAGTCACTTTTCACTCATTTTTTTGCAATGTTTTTGCCACTTTTAACTCATTATTTGGTCACTTCCCACCCATTTTTGCCACTTTTCTCCTAGTGTTTGCAACTTTCTGAACATTTTTGCCACTTTTAACTTATTTTAATTGCTGCTTTTCACCACTTAGATTGTGGCTCTTGCAAATGTATTTTTTAACAGCTTGGCTCTTTGGTTGAGCAGGGTTGAGTAACACAGCTATAGAGTAAATTGTAATGCGAAGCTTACCTTTTTGTCGATCTACAGACGGCTCCTGGTGTTTATATTCCTTCTAGAAAATTTTTAAAACAAGTGCAATTGTGTGATTAGCCAGAGCTTTGATGCTACAGATTTATAATGTTTTTATGATACAGAGAAAGACTGTATAAAGTAGTGGGCGGAGCCTGAGAAACATCAGCCATTTGGTTACTGAAGAAGGTTTCTGATAACTTTGGAAAGCAGGTGGATTGTCCGGATTCTACGTCTGTCATCAGGCAGATCCATCTGGCAGAGCTCCAGTCTGAAACAACTGTGATGGTGTGAGAACAGACCTGACCAATCAGAGTCATGGGGCAGTGTCTGTGGGTGGGGTTTAGTTGTACTGCATGCTGGTAGAAATGGCATCAGTGGAGTTTTTAGCTTGGATGTAGCTATAGTAAAGCATCAGTTTGACCAAAACTGGACATCTTTTATTAAAATAAGAGCAAATAAACACACTGAAGATTTTCATGGAGGAAAAATGTTTGTGCTCTTCTTCTGAGAGTTTAATTTACCAGCTGGCACCAATAGTAGTTAGCAGAGATAGCGGCTACTGTGGCTAGTTCACTCTGCTGCTGTGCATGCCCAGTATATCGTGCTTTAATGCTCTGATTGGCCGGAGACAGACAGACGGTGACTAAATCACCCTGTGAGAATTTTCTTTTCCAAACTCTCTCAGTGGAAGATTGGCCTGATGGTTGGGAGACAGATCTCATTCAACAGATGTATGAAACAGTGTGAATGGTGTCAGGTTAGGCCTTTCAGTCCAATCCACATAAGCCACCGTACTGAAAATGCTGTCTGAGACTGGCTTTAGATCAACCTAGAACAGACGAGGCGGGTCTGAAGCCTCCTGACCAACAGTTACAACATGATGGCTTGTCATATCATCCACGCCCCTAATTCTGCATAACCTCACCAAACCAAAACAGACGAGTTATTGAAGATTAACACGTTACTTCTGCCTCTGGTTCGTCTACTGTTATCTTCAGTGGTGCTTTAAGGTTTGGCAGTAAAACTGGCGTTTGGTTGTAGTGGTTTGGCGTCTGTCTGCGGTCAGAAACAGCTGAAGGGACAACTAACAGCATCCACTAAAAGGTTGTCTACGTTTTTCTAACTGACAGCTGAAGGAGGCCATAAAGTGTCCCTGTCCCTCCTCCTTCCTCTTTCTCTTCCTTTGACACGCTCCTCTCTCTCGTTCCCCCGCTCTCTTCTGCTCGCCTATCTCCTCCCTCCCTCCTCTTCACCACCTGTCTGGCACATAGCAGCAGTGCCAGGTGGAACAACACACCCTCCTACACTGAACGCTCCTCAGCTGACAGCTTGACGGGGCCGGCCCTCCCCAACGCAGCAACTGTCTGCGGAGAGCGTGTGACCCGCCGAGAAAGAGCCAGGCTCTGACGTCTGAAAAGATCCGCCACTTTAACGGGAAAGTCAGACGTGATGCAGTGTTTACAGAAGCACACAGTATTTCAAATGTCACTCAACTTAAATGCTGTTTGTTAAATATGTACGATCATATTTTAAGGTTCTTTCAGTCTGGACAAACTTCAGTTCCAAAAAAGTTGGGACACTTTGTAAAATGTGAATAAAAACAGAATACAGTGATTTGTAGATCTTTTAAAACTACATTCAACTGTGAATACAGCACAAAGACAGTATATGCAAACATTCCTGATTTCCTACATGCAACACATTCTAAAAAAGTTGGGACAGGAGCAAGAAAAGACAGTAAATATTTTTGAATGCTCAAAAATGCCTGGAACATTCCACAGGTAAGTAGATTATTAGTAACAGGTTAAAGATGTCCTGTTTTCTATTGCAAATTCACTGTTTTTGGACTTACAGTCCCCTTACTCATCATAACAATAATAAACGTATTTAAAAAAGCACTATAGGTGTTTAATCATCATATGTGCTCTCAGTCAGGGAGCTGATATTAATGTTTATTTTGTTAATTTGCTGGTTGACAGCTGATGCCATGATGAGACGTTGGTCGTCAGTGTATGGCTCTTCCTACTGAAGGTGTCCAGCCTTTTTTAGGCTGGCACTGATATTGAGGTACAGCCAGGTTTTGGAGCAGCATATGCTTCCATCCAGATGACGTCTTTTTTAGAGATATTCCTTACTTGTATCAGCAAAACGATGCAGAGCCACAATCTACAGGAGTTACAACAGCCTGGCTTCACAGAACAAGAAGCCAGGCCTAGAATGGCCTATATGCAATCCAGACCTGTCTCCAGTCAAAAATGTATGAATTATCAGCTTTACACCAAGCAAGAATGGGAAAACATTCCACCTGTAATACTTCGACATTTAGGTCTCAGTCTGCAGATGCTTACAGGGTGTTTTTAGAAGAAAAGATGGTGGAACACACTGGTAAATATGCTCCTGTCCCAACTTTTTAAAAACACATTGCTGTCAACAATTTCAAAATATGTGTCATTTCCAAAAACAACCACGTTTATCAGATTAAACAGAAAAAATCTTGTCTTTGTGCAGTATTCAGTTGAATGTAAGATGAAAAGGCTTTGTAAATGGCTGTCTTCTGCATAAATTCACATTTTTAACAACGTCCCAACTTTTTTGTAACTGTGGTTTGTATTCCCAATAAAGGTCCTTCACTCTCTATAATGCTTGGGAATGAAAGCACCACTGATTCTTCCTTCCAGCCTTTGATTTTATCAGCCAGTGATGGGTTTAGAGAATGAACCCTGTCGTTGATTTTTCAGCCTCTTCTATCTTTCTGCCTTCAGTCTTACCCCCCCTGCCTTCTGTATGTATGTGCCCCTGCAGCAGGCACTCCTCTCCCCCCTGGCACCCCCACCATTCCTCTGAGCCAGCTGCAGCAGCACTCCCTGACCCTCCAGGGCCAGCACGGTCCGGCCCTGGCAGCCGCCGCCCCGCAGCCTCAGCAGGGACAGCAGGCCGTGTTCCGCTTTCCCGCTGCTGTCTCCCTCACAGGTGACCCGCTCTGCACGCTCTGCACCACTCTGCTTACACTGAATGCAGTCATATCACAGAGCTGCTGCTGCTAACGCTGCTAATGCTACTTCTGCTGTCACTAATAACACGCATCTAAAGCTGGAAGAACTACTGCACTTACTCTTCTTTAATCAATATGACTATACCTGCTGCACTCCCATCACTCCTGCTCTGACTGCTGCTACCTCTGTGAGGGGTTCATGACTCACTGCAGTGGCTGTGTACATGTGTGCCTACAGGTCCAGGGGTTCCCCAGCAACTCCAGGCCATCCAGGTCCATCCCAACACCCAGCCCACCTCCAACAGCGACAGCAGCCCAGAGATCTCCCACACCTCCACCAACTCCACTGGTATGTCAAATCTCATGTCAGTTTTCGCTGTGTTGTCAAGCCCAGAACTTCAGACCAAAGATTTGTAATGCAAATAAACTGTTTAAGAATGGTATTATACTGCAGAAATATGAAATTAAACAAGATTATAGATTTCTAATGCATATTGATGTGTTAGAACCCCTTTTCCCCCCTAAAGCAAACCAGTGACAGAAAAATATATTTTATATATATTTTAAAGTGTCTCTGTTCTCATGTAGTTTTAAGTTTCATGTCTCTTGCTGAAGGTGTTTCAAGCTGCAACTGACTAAAACAAATTTCCTGATGTGGACCTTCACATTAAAAACACTCAGGAAAAATAACAACTACAGATTTTTCTTAGGGCATATTAAGGGTTACATATTCTACGCAGGCTACATACTCTACACAGGCTACATACTCTACACAGGCTACATGCTCTATGCAGGCTACATACTCTACACAGGCTACATGCTCTACACAGGCTACATGCTCTACGCAGGCTACATGCTCTACGCAGGCTACATGCTCTACGCAGGCTACATGCTCTACGCAGGCTACATGCTCTACGCAGGCTACATACTCTACACAGGCTACATACTCTACACAGGCTACATACTCTACACAGGCTACATGATCTATACAGGCTACATACTCTACACAGGCTACATGATCTATACAGGCTACGTACTCTACACAGGCTACATGATCTACACAGGCTACATACTCTACACAGGCTACTTACTCTACACAGGCTACACTTAGGGGTTAGACTCTGACCTTCTTTTGCATGCTCAAATACTTGAGTGCCATACTGACTTGTCCAGTGAACCCAAAAGCAACCATAGAATTGCAACTGTGGCAAGTAAATCAGTGTTGTCATTGTCATATGTTATCCATGAATTTTCAAATGTACTGAATTACAAAAAAACTGAAAAAATAGTAAAGCACATAAATTTTTCTTGATTAATATGTCAAATGATAGTTATTTACTTGCATTCCTGAACAGAAAAATGAGTTTTAGTGGTTGAATGTTATGCTTGATTCATTTCTGACTTCTCAGAGAAGCCCAGTGAGCTGGCTCACATTTGGGTGAATTCAGTTTGAAATTCCTCATTCCTGTTCAAAATGCTAAAACGTGGAGAGCTGACTGAAAATGAGAGAGTCTGCATTAAAGCACTTCATGTTGCTGGATGGTCTTGAGACAAATATGACAGGTGGTCTAATAAATTTGTTTAGCACTGTATATCAATATATCGATTGGTTGATTGATGATCCAATCAGATCGATGGAAAGTCAAAACATTGATCTAAATGGATGCTTCAAGCTACGCTTTAATTTTGAAATTTCCCCGGCACGCCTGTTGACAGTGTCCATCCCAGGCAGCGTCCTCAACGAGCTAGCTGCAAGATATCCACTCCTCTCTCTGCTGTGTGGATATATTTCAGACAGACGCTACTGCAGGACGGATCTCTCCCCTTAGTTTGCTGACTACATCTACGTCTTTATCTGTATATAACCGCCGTATGAGATCGTTCATGAATAAAAACACTCCACCCGTCAAAGCTGAGGAAGCGAGTGCTGTCTGCAGCAGACCGCAGATACACAGAGAGGAAAAAGTCCGCTGCTGCATATCTCCTTTGATACACTTATTTTATATCGCCATCTCACGTTAGATTTATAATGAAAATATAAGCTGTTTGAACTTAATGTGGTTCAAGCAGGACAGCTGTTCTCTAAATACCCCCCACCCCCTTGCTTTTGTTATAAAGCTGCACATCACAGGAACGTCTTTTATAATAAAACTTTGCTCTAGTATTCTGTCGAACCTTTCCATTTATTAAAATCAAGGTTGCAATAAATAAAAAAATGATAAAGAATCATTATATAACATCTTAGCCACATATTTTACCTCATTTAAATCTCATAAGATGAATAAACTACAAAAATGAACTACCTGCCACATTAATAGGCCCCTGTGTAAAGTATGAAGGGCTGATACTGAGCAGAAATATCTGTTGAAGTCTACGTGTGTAAATAAGTTTAAGAAAAAAATCTAAAATGGGAAAACAGGCCAAACATTTTGATCATTAATAAAAAGGGTTGCAGATAAAGTCCATATTGGTGCTTTAGAGTGATCTGGGATGTGAGGAAATAAAATGTTTGGTACTGAAAATTTTTGCTGTTTTAAATTAACATGTTTTAATACAAATGTGCATAGTTGTGTTCCTAATTTAAAGGTAATCAGGGGTAATCGGGTCTTTGTTATTTTTGTGAAAGACATATTTAATTGCAGAAACTGTTTTTATTTTCTGTAATCGTGTGAATTTTTTGCACAAAATCGCCTGATAACGATCCTGGGCCCCATATTGAATCTAATCAAAATTGTATCGCGGCAGATTTTGTGATATTGGAAAATATCGTATTGTTGTCCAAAATATCGAAATCATATCGTATCGGGATGAAACTGGTGATTTACACCTCTACTCTACACTGTAGGTTCAGAACCCTACACAGATACCCACGCATGTAGCTGAATTTCACCTCTATGCATCAAAACAATACAGACTGGAAGAGTTGTGATTGGCCAGCATCTATGCCAGAGTATAGCACAGAAACTATGGAGCATGCTCAGATAGTATAAGTCTGACTGGTATGTGTAACGGCAAACTAATTGCACAGTTGTCATAAGAAGAGACCAAAATGATTATTTCTGCCTTAAAGAGGGACATTTTAACATAAGAGTTTATGGGTATTGACTCACTACAGATGCAGCCTCTAGTGGACGCTAGAGGAACAGCAGTTTTTTCCCTGAGCCAGGTTTCTTTCTCTTCATGTCGTCATGAGCAGTCATGGTTCTCTTGTGTCATATTTTGTGACTTGGAGAGTTTAGTTTTAATAATTTCTCTAATATGAAACAAGAGGAATTATCTTCAAGTCCTTTTTCTATTTTTCATTCAGCTTTAAACTAGTTAAATCCTAAGAAAGTTGTTTCCTCTCCTCTCTGTAGTAAGAGGAATGACTGATTAAATATTTGTGGATGTTTGGCACCATCTTCTGGCCATCCCTCGTACACCCCTCTGCCCTCAGTTTGACATGCTTCCTCCTCCTCCTCCTCCTCCTCCTCCTCCTCGCAGCCACAGTGAGTCTCCCAGCAACCATCGTCACCTCGTCAGTGCCCACGTCTGTGGCCGGTCACATGATGTACCCGAGCCCCCACACGGTGATGTACGCCTCCACACCAGCGCTGACTGACGGCGGGCTGGCCGTCCTCAACGCCTTCTCGCAGGGAACGTCGGCCATGCACGCGCAGGCCCAGGACACGGGTGAGACTCTAAACAACACATTCGACTGCATTAACGATGAAATGTGAGCATTAACCAATAGGAATCCTGTTTTTACACAGGTGGTGTCCCTCAGGTGTTCCTCACGGCGCCCCCCGGTACAGTGCAGATCCCCGTCTCGGCGGTGCAGCTTCACCCAGTACGGCAAGATCTGCATTTTACAAGTGAAACTCTCAAATTCCCTCTGCAACCAGCATGTCACCGAGTCACTGAAGCATCCTAACAGAGCACGTGCACAGAGAGGGGGCGGGGTCTTACCCGGCACCTCTTGGCGTGAATGTGATGATCAGCTGGCTGCTTTTTTTACACCAGATTATCAGAGTTTAACACATCACTGTAGCTGAGCACTGAGATTTACACTGGAATGGTTTTTATTTATGATCAGAAGTGTTTGCTGCCACATCAGTGGAAAAATGGATCAGAATCTTTAAATGAATAAATCTAAAAATAGATTTTAATTTTATTAAATCCTAAAACTCATAACAATCAACCTGTAAAACAACATCCTCTTTAAGTAGCCTATGATGTAAAAAACACACCTGGAATCAGCGCCGGACCTTTGACCTGCTTGGTTGATCACAGATTAACAAGGGATATCCCATGCAGCCCCTCACCAGTCACTGGCAGGCCTGCACTTCCAATGCTTGGGCCAGAGCTCTGTTACCTTTTGTACATCATCATGTACTTGCTTTGTAGCATATTTTGTATTGTTTTGGTCAAATACAGCCCTCTGATACTTCTGTATTTCTCAGTTTTGCAAGACAGGGCACCAGTTTGCATTGGCTAGATGTTACAGTCAGTGTTGCATATCTGTGCCCTTGCTCATGTCTGAGCAACCGTACCTTGCTAAAGCTCAGCTTGTCGTAATGTCTGAAAACTCAGATGAAACTCAACTGAAAAATCAGATACATTTCTTTTACTTTTTTTTTTTGTGTTTTATTGTTGTTGGCTGGGCTTGTGCATGCCACTTAAGTGGGAGATGAAAACAGTTGGCATATACTGATTTGTTCCCTCTGGGACCTGGTTTAGGCTTCCAAAATGCCCGTTCTGTGTGAATGAAACGCCGATATGATAAAGTTGCTAATGCTCCTAAACCTGCCTTTTTTGGAAGGACACTTTGTATAAAAATGGATGCAATTCCTAAACATTTTTCAGATTAAACCTGAAAGTCTGCACTGCAGTTGCATCCCAGTTGTTTCATACCAAATCTAATATGGTGGCATGCAGAGCCCAAATCATGAAAATTGTGTCACTGTCCAAATATTTCTGGGCCTAACTCTTCAGCCCCAACTGAGCTACATAAAGAGAGCTGATCTTCAGCTCCCAAACAACTCCTTATTAGGCACCAAGCACTAAAACTACAAAAAATGGAATAAAGGGAAGCAACCACTCAAGCAGGCTCCAGTTACTCTTAGAACCCCTTCATCTGTGAATGACACATCATGACTCCTTCAAAACTTGTCTTCAATTATCATTAATTTGTAGCTGATAAAATAGTAACATTTTACATTTAAACAACGTACTTGATACTTTTGTCAGTACCCATCCATCTGTCTTTTTCCGCTTAGCCGGGGCTGGGTTGCAGTGGTCACAGGTTGAGCAAGTCAACCCAGACATCTCTCTCCCCAGAGACACAACTCCTTCTAGGGGATCCTGAGGCATTTCTAGTCCAGACAGGATATATCATCCTCCCAGCACATTCTGGGTCTTCCCCGAGGTCTCCTCCCAGCTGGACATACCTTGAAGACCTCCTAAGGAAGGCATCCTGATTGTATGCCCTCACCACCTCAACTGGCTCTCTCAATATGGAGGAGCAAGCTCTGACCCCAGACACCCTCCGATGGAAACTCATTTTGGTCACTTGTATCTGCGATCACATTCTTTTGGTCATTACCCAGAGTTCATGAGCATAGGGGAGGATCAAGGGGAAGAGTAACCGGTAAATAGAGAGCTTTGCTACCCAGCTCAGCTCCGTCTTTTCTAAAACGTTCCGACACACTCCCAAAGTACCAATCCTCACTCAGACTCACTCCCCACCCAGAGGGAGCTGTTCACCATTTTCCAGCAGAGAACCATGGCCTTGGAGGTGCCGACTGTCCTCTTGACTAATTTGCACTCAGCTGCAAACCATCCCAGTGCCTGCTGGAGGTCCCATCTGAGAGAGCCAACAGAACCACATCATCTGCAAAAAGCAGAGATGGAATTCTGACGTCCCTAAAGTGGAAACCCTCCTCCCCCTGACCGCACCTCAAGATCCTGCCCAAGAAAAAAGATAAGGGGCAGCCCTGGTAGAGGCCAATATGCACCAGGGACGTGTCTGACTTTGCACTGAGAATGTGGGCTTCTCTGGACCTTGACAGACATGTCTGGAGGACGTTCGTCAATAATCAGCTGATGTGTAGCATGTTAAAAGTCTTTGGTAGTAGAATTCCCACTCACTGTTTCCTGGTGTGGCAGCAGCACATTAAGGCACTTCAGTTTCAGATTCAGGCTCAGGATTGAAGTGAATGCTTTGGAAAGTAATGCTATGTCTTTTTTATGTTGTTTTATTTAAAGTCAACTTTAAGATAAAAATGATGAGAACATTTCTCACGGCTGTGCTGCAGGAGTTTTTACCTTTACTGTATGTTGTGTGACGTGACGACGTGATTGGCCGTCTCTCCGACCCTGACGTTTTCCCGTGTTGTGTTGCAGATGGTGATTGGTCAGCAGTCGAGCGGCAGCAGCAGTAACCTGACGGAGCTGCAGGTGGTGAATCTGGACGCCGCACAGAACTCGAAGAGTGACTGACGGACGGCCGCCATCATCACAGACACAGATCTATTTATTGCTGCCTTCCTTCAGTTTGACTTCACTCTTCTGAATGTGACGTTAAAATCGTCTTTACACAATCAAAGGGCGAACATGTGTGTCCTTCCTGCTATGTTTTGGTATATAAATATAAATATATATATATTCGAATGAGGCGTAGGAGCTCTGCCACTGCATCCACCCGGTGGAGGGTCTCCTACGCTGTTAGACGGTGTTATTTTTCAGCGTGTGATTTTTAAACGTGTATCTACATGAACACACAGAGCGAGGTGCCACAGCTTCACACCAGCCAAAGAGACGTTTGTGTCTGAATGTTCCAGTGTGAGCAACTCGTGCACGAGCGTGTGTTTGAGGGCAGGGTTTATAAATGGCGGGGTAACTTCTAAACGAAAAACAAAAAAAGAGACGTTTGGAAATGTACATATTTTTTTTAATTGATAAACTTGTATTTTCAGCCCAGTTTAGTTTGTGCGACGGCATGTAGTTGTTTTTTACGTCGTGGTTTTGTATGTTCATGACAATGATTTGAGGGATTATTTACTTGTAATTTAACACGCCGTCGTCTGCCGACGCGCTGTCTGCTGATTTCACACGGAGAAAGAACGCCAGAGGCTTTTCTGATGAGACATTTTCAGACCGTTTATAACAAGACGAGTCCCAAATGTTAAAAAAAAAAAAAATTTAAATGCTCTCCTTTCTTCAGCTGACATCTGACCCCGTTTATACCTCACATTAAGATCAGATTTGGGCATTCAGATACCTAGTGATAATCCTCACTGCTCTCTGTGCATGCACCTCAGTATCCTCTGATATGTGAGAGCTCAGACTACATGCAGAGGAGGTCTGAGACGACTACACCTGGACTGGACTGGCAGTGTAGATGCCTGGAGTACTGATTTATGTCCATCCAGCCTCGCTCAGAGTGATGGGAATCTCTCATTAGAGATTTGGATTACTCATCTCAGCTCAGTAAGAAGAGTCAATCTCTCTGCTTTGGTACCATTTTGGCTTTTTCTGTCTTTAAAACAACAACAATGGAAAAAAAGGAGGCTAGTTCTCCAACTAGAGTCGGCTCTAGTCTCATTGAAAAGCCATTTCACATCAGAGACCAGGCCTTGGATCCAAGTACGCTTGACCCCAAAGTCTGGTTAATCTGATTATTCTGAACACAGAGCCTAATGGCTCACAACCCCCTTGGGGGTTGTGACCCCCATGACATCACAACCCCCTTGTAACTCACATCTTGAGTTGTCATTCCAGTCTAACCAGTCCCACACAGGGTCTATTTGCTAAGTAGTTTATCAGTGTGTCCCTTAAAGGGGACTTAATATGTAAAAATCACTTTTTAAGGCTTTTCTAACAAAAATATATGCCCCTGGCCTGTTCACTATCCCCTCTAGGACCAGAAAAATCCATTCCCTCCCCACCTTTCAGAAAATGTTTGCTGAAACAAGCCATTTGCAGATTTTCTCTTCATGATGTCATGTGGGGAGTTAGCCCCGCCCTCAAGTTTGGTTGGCCTTCCCTACTTAGAAGAAAGCTCCACCCTCCTCTCCTAATCTTAATCCTAATCAGAGGTCTAGTATCAAGTCACTGAAGACGGACTGTGTGAACGCACAGACTGAAGAGGAGTCACCTGGTATCTGAACGCCCAGAACGTCAGCTAACTGAAGGTATAAACCTGGTCTCTGCTGACACTTGTCCCAGCTGTTTGCTTTTAAAATGTCAGAAACATTCAGTGGAAGGTTTGTGTCCTTAAAGAGTGGAAGAGAATCTGCTCAGGCAGAAGGGAAACAAGGAGAGGATTGCAGTTTTATTAGAATGGACTTTCAGAATAAGACAACTCTTTATATTTTGCATTTCTAGAATTAAATCCAAATTGTGATGCGGTGTCCTTATAATTTAGTTTTCTTACCCAGTGACTTTGAGCTTTAGCTCCAGTCAGAACAGGTGGGTTAGATTAGACTGGATGGATGTTGTTTTATCTGGTACTAATACCTGAAGTAAACCAGAACCCTAATCTAAAATTCAACATGGATCTCCCTCCTTGATCCCCTCATGCCGTGCACTGATCCTTTTCTGTATTAAAGTGATATTTAAGATGTTCTCGATCTTGCCTGGTGGTTAGTGATATGAAGAGCCATGAAATCGGATACGACAATTTTAAGAAATTGACTTTAAATCTGTTCTTGCTAAAACAGCTCCTGCAGATTGTAATCAGACTATCAGAGAGAAATCTGTGATTTAACAAACACGTTAAAGAGCAAACTCGCCATCCTCATCATCGGCGTTGATCACGTCAGATCGCTCTGATTCACACTGAAGCAACGACTGACTAAAGCATTACTGATGATTTCTGTAAGAACAAGGAACTCCTTATTTAAAAAATGACTTCAGCTGCTTTAAAATGCTGACATTCACTCACTGACCATTTTATTAGGTACACCGTGAGCATGCCTACATGCACTGTTTGCTGTTGTGTAATCAGCTGATCTGATATCTGTGTAAAAAGTACCCGGCATGATCAGACTAATTCCCCTAATTGGACAGATTTATCCCTCTCATGTATACTGTACAAGAAAAAAACTCACTAGATATCTGTGTTTAAAGTAAATTTGAGCTTATACCCTCACCAGGAGGCCGCCATGTTTTTGTCTGCACTTGTAGTGTGATGTCACTTGGCCAGAGCGCTTGTCGCCGTGCCTATGAACGACCCGGCATCGTCACAGCTCGGTCATTCTTCCTTAGTTTTACCCCAGTAAACCTCCCTACACAACTTTGTCAGTGTACAGTGGAACCATGCTGGGAGCTTTTCAGAATAAAAGCATTCAGTACAAACACAGGGATTATTTCCAAAGAAATGCAAAGGTGGGCTTTTATTTTGAAAAGCACAAACTGGACATACTGTAGGAATGTGGAAACAGAAAGCTTCATAAATAGAAGTTTGAGGAAGAACTTTATCAAAGGGACGCATCTTAGCCCACAGCCGAGGGCCATACGGCAGTGCAGGGGTTAGCGCTGTTGCCTCAAAGCAAGAAGGTCCCTGGTTCTCTTCCCAGTCAGGGCCTTTCTGTGTGGAGTTTACATGTTCTCCTGGTGCATGCGTGGCTTCCTCCCACCACCAAAAACATGCTTGTTAGGTTAATTGGTGACTCTAAATTGGTCATAGGTGCAAATGTGAGCTTGCCTGGTTGTCTGTCTCTAGCCCTGAGATTGACTGGCGACCAGTTGAGGATGTACCCTGCCTCTCACCCAATGACAGTGGGGATAGCCCCCCATGACTCCCAATGGGATAAGCAGTATAGAAAATGGATGGATTTTAGTTTGCGGCCTTGATCAGTCATCAAGAAACAGATTTCAAACATATTCTATCAGTTTGGTTGTACATAATGGCTACAAGGTAAATATGGCTCTCTATCTAGCATTTTCCTGTCTGTTTCCACTGTTAAGTGCTCATTGTGTGTGGGAAAAATAGACCTCTAATCTCTAAATTCTCTGTGTGTGAGACGTGCGTATCAGCATGTGAGATGCAGCCCTCTGCCAGTCTGAAACATTCGGTTAAGGTAGAGTACGCTGAGGATCTGGGGCCAAAATATGGCGGCCTCCTTGTGAGTTTATAAGCTCAAATTACTCAAAATTCAGATATCTAGAGAGTTTTCAGTTCAGTACACATGAGAGATACAAATATCTGTCCAATAAGGTGAATTAGTCTGATCATGCAGGGTTTCTTTTAAAGGGTGTACCTAATAAAGTGATTGGTGAGTTGGAACCGAGCTGACGGCCGTTTGTACCTCAGCATCATGATGACAGACTTGAGAGCCTTCTTTCTGCACCACAGTGCCTCTTCTCCACGTCGGGTTTCTAGTCACTGAAAGACGAGGGAAATGTGGACATTTCAGACGGCGCTGCACGACTCGGGATCAGTCTCAAGATCCTCGGAGGAGAATTTAAAGACACGTGTCCACCTAATGGTCTGGTTCAGTTCAGTTCTGTACAGTTATTCGTGTTTCCACTGTCAGAAGTTGGAAAAGGTACCAAATAATTTGGTACCACCTTACTTTATTGTCACTCTTCTGACTCAAAACTTAAAATGCAATTAAGTTGCATATCTGACTTTTAAAAATGAAGCATTTCCTGCAAAATGAAGGGAATTCTTTGAAAATAGCCTCTTAGATACTATAGTTACACACTGGGAGAGATGCAGTTCTTCCCGAATCACCCAATTTTCACCAATAATCGTGTCTACAGTCGAGCCTCCAGGAATATGGCGGATGCCGTTTAGCAAATCAGACGTCAGGGATACATGAGATTAAATGATGACCCAGTTTAGGTCAAGTTATAGTCTAAAAGTGCTGCATCACTCGCCAACAGGCCAGCTCTAAATGCCACCATTTTCTCTGTTGTGTAACACAGTGGTTCTCAACCTGGGGGTCGGGACCCCATTGGGGTCGCGCAAAACAAAGAAGGGGTCACCAGAGGCCTTTAAAAAATCGAGAATACTTTAGAAATGATTTTTTTTCTCACCCTATTTTGTTACTATTTTTTGCTACTTTTCATCAACTTTCCCACTTTGGGGTCATTTTTTTTGGCACTTTTCTCTCTTTCTGCCAAATTTTAACCAATTTTCATCCCTATTTACCAATCATTTTTGTCACATTTTTGCCACTCTAAAGCATTTTTTAAAATCAATTTTAAACCCTTTACACCACTTTTTACTGCCTGTTTTGCCACTTCTAAACCAATTCTTGCCACTTTCCGTATATTGTTGCCTCTGTTGATCCATTATTGCCACAATCAACCCCTTTTTATTGCATTTTCCGCCCATTTCAACATTTCACTGTTTGATATGCCCATTTTGACCAGTTCAACCAATTTCTGCCAATTTATCTGCCCTAGATAACCCATTTTTGCCAGTTTAAAGCATGTTTTCCCACTTTACACCTATTTCTGCTACTTTTAAATCCCTGTTACCTCTTTTTGTGCCTGTTTTTGCCACTTCAACCGATTTTTGAAATTTTTTGCTCTTTTTGCTGCTGTTATAAAATTTATGCCACCTCTAACCCATTTCTGCTACTTTAAAATCCACCTACTACTTTAACCACCTCTCCCACCACCATTTTTGGACATTTTTTTTACTAATTTAATTGTTTTTAAGAAAAGGGATAAACATTTTTTAGATGACTATATACTACGGCACAAATGACTTAAAAAAAGATATCTGTTGCTATATTAAGAATAGTTATTATTCAGGTCAAATATAAAACATGGATATGTAGCTAACTTTACAATGGACCCTGATTTTCCTGACCTCCATGGGCCCCCAGTTTGGCTGGGTCCCTGAAAGCCCTCCCATTTATCCACCTTTATGGGCAGCACTGTCTGCACATGACTATTCTAGAATGTTCACGGCTGTGTTCAACCACCTTCAGGTACAGTGGGGGTCCCCGGTCTCTGGCACCTTTATTTTGGGGGTTGCAGGCTGAAAAAGGTTGAGAGCTACTGGTATAACAGACATAAAAAGCCAAACTGGAACTGAATGGAGGACTGAAAGACCAGCTGAGACACATGATCCAGATCTCTAATGAGATGGATTTCCCATCACTCTGAATGAGGCTGGACCAGGAAACACAAGACAGATCAGACTTTACTGATCTAAGCCGGACCGTTTGGTGGAAATGCGCTCAAAGACTTTGCAGGATGACTGAGTATGACGAACTCGAGTCCAAAGACAATCTGAGATTAAATCCCACGGACCGCTGCTCATGTTCCCTCGCCGTGACGTGGCGTTATCCTGCAGAAACATCATTGACTAAGACGCTCAGCTCCCCTGCTTTATCTTTAGTTTTTCAGTCATTTCAGAGGGGAAGACTGAACAGAACTTGTGGTTTTCACCTCTTCATTGACAGAAATGGTTATTTTGTGTATTTCTGTTTTGTTGTACAGACGTTTTTGTAATAAAAACAAGACAAAAGAATGAGCACACCTCCTGTTGAAGACTTTTCTTTTTTTAATCAGGACGGAGAAAAGGAAATGCTGAAATGAAGACAGCTGAGTGAGAATGAATGAGAGGTTTCCTCTGGGAGGACAGCACTGATGTGACAGATTTACTCTATGAGGCCAGAGGAGCGAGCATGCACCTTCACTTTAAATTATGCACAACCACAAAATCAAACAGGCTGAAGAAAAAAACAAGGTTGTTCTGGTTTTACAGCAGAAAGAAACATGAACAGTGATTGGTCAAAGCTGACGAGAAAAAGTTGGCATCAGTTTTTAACATGAAGTCCTTTACATCTTTTCAAAGCGTGTGTAGCTTTAATGAGGCTGAATAAGATCACAACAGAGCAGAGTGAAGCAGAAGCAAACGCAGTGATTCCAGGGGGGTGTAACACCGAGCAGGGTCAACATAGGCGGGTTTATTAGCTATGCAGAACCAGAAGCTGCTTATCATCTTTATTTTAAACTCGCAAAGCTTTGTGCAAAAAAAGTGGATCATTGGACCCTCATGCCTAAAAAAAAAAAAAATAAATCCTCAACTGTCTGCTTAAATCCATTAAAATTATGAAAAGCAACGATGAAAACACATTAGTAGTGCAAAAACACCAAAAAAGCTGCACAGAAGGAGGCTGCAGAAAAAAATTCTTATTTCATACTGGGGTTCACACCTTTTCAAGGTCAAATTTCATCACTATCCAGTAGGGCTGGGAATTAATCAAAAATTAGATTCAATCGCAATATGGCCTGCTGCAATTTTTAAATCACAGAAGGTACAATATTTCTTTGGGCTGAAATTTGTGTCAAAATAGCAGATTTAAACTTTTTTTTGCAGCAGAGATATTATGCATGACATATGAAATCATTCTAGTGTCATTTTTTTTAGAATAGTCAAAAAACAAAAATCGTACCTTCTTTTTTTTTTCTAATATGAGAATGACAAAAATCCTGTAATGCATGGGTGTCAAACTCAAGGCCCGGGGGCTAAATCCAGCCCGTGGTACAGTTATCCCCGGCCCACAGGATCATATTATATTTTTATTATAACCGGTTTGAGGTCTGCAGATTTCCTCCACTGTAAAAATGTAAATTTAACCTTGATGATTTAAAATATCCTTGTTAAGTCATAAAAGTGGAATAACTGAAAAGTAAAAATGCATCAGATAAAAAGTCAAGAATGTGGGAAAAAAGTAATTTGTGTTTTCATTTCATACTTTTAATATTACATCTCAGAATTATGACTTAACACTAGAATTGCCAGTGGATCAAATTTACCCAAAGCTGTTCTTTAATTGTATCTTACTTGATGTGTTTACAGTTTTACAGACTGTCAGTCTTCGACTTTTCCTAAAAGTCAGTAAAATAGCACCTGGAGTCATAAAAAAGAATCTTTGCCTAAACCCACATTTTGTTAATGGACATTGATATCTAGAACCACCATGCAGGTCAAATTTACCCCATAAGGAAACCTTGAGCCTTTTACCAGCCTTTTTTAATGAAGAAGAATCAGGTAATGATGAAGTTTCAGCTGTTTAATGTCAGTGGTTAATTAACAGTCCTTGATCAGTGCTATTTATGAAAATCAAAGCATTTTAATGACAGGTAAATTTAACCCGTTGGCTGTTTTAGGTATATAGAGATCCATGACGATTCTCGTGTTAAACCGATGATTTTGACTTTTTATTTCATATCTTAACTTTTTCAATTCAAAATTTTTTATCACACAACTTTTTATCACACATTTTGACCTTTTTTACTATATTTCAAATTTCATCGAATGTTTTGACCTTCTAATTCCTAACTTTGACTTTAATCTTGTATTTTTACCTGTTAGACTCAAAATTTATGATTTGAAATCATTATTTTGACTTTCTATCTCATATACAGTGCTTAACAAATTTATTAGACCACTGGTCATATTTGTCTCAGAGACCATCCAGCGTCATGAAGTGCTTTAATGTGGACTCTTTCATTTTCAGTGAGCTCCATTTTGAACAGGAATGAGGAATTTCAAACTGAATTCACCCAAATGTGAGCCGTCTCACTGGGCTTCTCTGAGAAGTCAGAAATGAATCAAGCATAACATTCAACCACTAAAACTCATTTTTCTGTTCAGGAATGACAGTAAATAACTATAATTTGACATATTAATCAACAAATATTAATTTGCTTTACTATTTTTTTCAGTTTTTTTTGTAAATCAGTAAATTTGAAAATTCATGGACAACAATAATAATGATATTTTAGCATTAAAAATATCATTTGGGTTAAAGAGCTTCTACATATTGGTGTATTAACCATTGCAGAAACAAAAAAAATGATTTTGGCTTTAACCAATTCTTTTTTACCAATGCTTTTAATCTAGGGCAGCTGTGGCATAAACCTTACTTTGGGTGGTGGTCTAATAAATTTGTTAAGCAGTGTATTTACTTATAAAAACCTTATTTTGACTAAAAACAATGTGTTTTACCTTTGTAATGCATTCATTTAATTTTTTTAATCTCAGAGTTTGAGCTCTTAAACTTTTCATTTTGACTTTTTTAAATTTCAAAAGATTTTTTTTTTGTCCATAATTTATCATTGGTGAAAATGAGTTGACAGTTAATGGTTAACTGTTGACCCTGTTGGGCCCTCAGGTTAGACCTAAATCCGGGATCTGGCCCCTGCTGTGACTGAGTTTGACACCCCTGTTTTAATGCAACAATTCATATCCAATTTGCAATACGAGTCAAAATCATCAGGACAAAAAATTATTTTATGAATTGTTCAGCCCATCTTTGGAATGAAAGGGAGTTAAGGAATAATTGCAAATCGAATCGCAATCGAATATTGAAGAAAAAACAAAAACAAAAACAAACACAACGCAATTAGATTATTTTCCAAAATCATTCAGCCCTACGATCCAGCACCTGGTAAATTATGTATAATACAAATACATGTAGACTTCAAGATATTATTTCACTACCATTTAAAAAAGGGTTTTATGCTATAAACAACAAAATAAGGTTTCAGGATAGCATTTTTTATCAATTATTCTAATTTTATGTCAAAGACCCTCTGATCCGGCCCCGTGTTAAACCCCCAAAGAGTCCTCAGAGATCCACAGTGTGAAGTAAGGCATCAAGTCTCCTCTCCAGAGTCTTTTCATCACTCTGACAGCAAACAAATCCTTTTTTTCTTTCTCTTTAACAAAGAAAAATAACGTTCAAGCATGCATTTACACCAGGTAGTATATCTCTATTGCTATTGTACACATCCATGATACAAATGTACAGAGGAGGTTGGAAAGAGTCGATTAAAAATGTGCATGATTGAAGGTTTAAAAAAAGTTTCCCCTTAAAATAGAACATCAGAGAATTTTCTTTTTTGGTTTATGAAACAAAATTTGGAAACAAAAAGCTTTCTGTGTATTTACATTATGAACAAGGATGAAAATGTGCAAATCTGATTCCATGCAGGCAGTTGCATAATGTCATCTAGGTGCTCATGGGAAAGGAGGCGTGGCTACGGTACTTAAAAATTTATCATTCATTCACACAGGAACCAAGCTGATTAGCTAATAACAGAATCCAGCCACCAATCAGCACACAGCACCGCCGCTACATTTCCTCGTCATTCAAGATCATTCACAGGTAATACTGCAGGTAAACACGCCGCCACAGAGGACGCCGTGATAACAGTTGGAGCTTTTCAGAGACTAGGAGCTTCAACTTTTAGGCTGAAATACATTTCCTGTTTCACCATAACTCTGAGTTGCTGCTTCATGACCATTCCTGTAAAAATGCTCACCTATATGTGACACGTGTTTCTGAAGGAAACCTCTAGAGGGCACCAGAGAGCTCAGGCTGTGTAAAACTACTGAATGTGTGGGATGTAAACTACAAACATGGACACATTCTGCACCATTTTCCTCTGCACATGGACTCAATGCTCCTGATGAGAAGATTGATTGGTGTATGAATTTAACCCATTAAAGCCTGAAAACACAAATTATAGCCAGAAAATTCTAATTTTTTGGAACTGAATATTTATTTCACTTTCTAATGACGCCCCCCCCCCACAAATTTCCAGAAAATTTAACATATATATATTTTTAATCTCATTTGATACATTAGGTGTTTTTAGTAACTGATAATCCACTTGAAGGCATTTTTTTTTATCATTTTTCAGATTGTATTCAGAAGGGTTTTTTTTGTCATTTATGATCATATTGATTAGATAGAGGTATCATAAAAGTATGTATCAAATATGATACAACAGGCTTTAAGGGGTTAATTAGTGACCATGCTAACTAGTGACTGCACTCTCAGATATTGTCATGAATGCCTCTAAATTTCATTTTTCATGATAATGTCCAAATATCCTCATCAGATATGTGTTTAGTAAATACTTAAATAAGAGAGAAAAGTCACGACTGCACTCATTGGAGGTCACCAGTTAACATGGTCTCTTTCTGAACTGTAACACCAATCTCATTTATTTTTGCAGGTTAACTCACTGAAGTCTAAAACAGTCTCCTCCCAGCTTGTTTGTCCATCTCTGTGCAGAGACACCGACACGTCACAAAGACGTTTGTCTCTAAAGCTTTCAGTCATTGCTGTCTCTGCTGATGGTCCACACTGAACTCTCCTGTTTCTGAGGGCGAGCCCGCCACCAGACGCACGGCGGCCATGATGCATCCATTTACACGTAGTTAACAGCAAGTTCATCTCTGGCCTTCAGGGTTTTGAACCAATGTTAGTTTTTTAGAAAGAAATTGTTCTTTTTAAATTTAAAATGAGTGAATCTGGAAAGCCTGGAGGAGGATTAGAGCCAGGGGTGAAGGGAAAAATAACTCTGAGCACTAAAGACAAACCTTATTAGACTAACAGAGAATCTTCTACTGATGAAACGATATTTAAGAAGGTTCTTTCTCTTTCATAACAATGGTCATTTTATTACAATGCTCTACACTTTATATATCTCATAGAACAGGGTCTATTAATGGTTTTTTTTTATCTAGTGTATTAGGCCTTAGCCTTAAAATACATGTGTGAAAATTTTAGACTACTTTCTTAACCGTATACAATTAGTACATAGTAGGGTTAGGGTTTATCATCCTCTATAATGATCAATAGTTTATTTTTTTTTGTACTTTGTCTTGTCAGCTGTGGTCCTGTCAGGTGTCTGCCCTTGTTTTTTGGACTTTTACGTTTGTTTTGTGTCAGTTTTATGTGGGACAACAGATGGAAATTAGTGACTCGCTAATCATTGTTTTCATTTACTCTGTATGAATGATCAATATCATTGCACACTGTCCCCTTGATAAACGAATAAACTAAACTATAAACATGGCCTGGCTGTTAAAGTTTCACCATTTGTTAAAGATTTGACTTTCAGAAAATTTAGATTATTTTTCTCCTCCTTTGTTCTTAAAGTGCGTTGTTTCTTCCTTCCCTCCCAGCCCTGATCCTCTTCTGGACTTTTCAGATTCAATTATTTTAAACTGAAATAATCTGACAAATAAAAATCACACAAAATCACACGTTTGCTTGTTTCCAGACTGCAGACAAAAACAAACTTAATGTTTTTTAAGTTCAATAAAGTCATCCACCATATTTACACAGTGACCATTTTCTTCTGACCAGAAATGAAACCATGGCGATCTGAGGAAAACATGAATATACCGTCATTATTCTGAATGACGGTAGATGAGGGCCACTCTAAAAAATAGATGAATAATAAAGAGGATTTGTTAATTTTAGAGAAAAATAACTAGTTAAGTTAAAAACTTGTACATTTACAGGGAGGAAAGCTAAGAATCTGAGATTATAAAGTTGAAAAATAGTCGATCGTGTCAGAGAAAATCGTACCAGTTGGAGCCATTTTCCTTCCACGAGTCTTGCAGGTGAGAACCTGATCAGATCATACTCTGGACTGATCAATAAGGAAATCCTTGTGATGTTAGTCCAGAATCATCACATTCTATACTTTTATCTGGACTCAGAAGAGACAACACTGCACACACAGGCTGTTTTCAGTTTGGTTTCTGAGAATTTGACTTTTTACATTTAAAATTTATTAAGCTGTAAAGTCAAACTTTGGAATTTTAAACTAGAAAATTCTGAATTTGCGTTCTTTTTATTTTACCATTCTATAATCCCCAAAATGTTGAGTTTTTCCCAGAAATTTCTTCTGACAATGAAAACTGTGAGTGTGTGCAAAATGCTTAGAGAAAACTTCAGACTTTTACTGTGTTTATTAAGCTTATGACTCAATAAAACTGTAGTTTCTGTGCAGCCCCAGTTGACCATTAATCCTGTTATCTGATGTTTGGAAAAAGTTTTCAAAGAGGACATTTTAACTTAAAACACCCTCATTTTCACTACCAAGCCTCACTTTTGGTCAGACTTGCATTGCAATACATGCAGCAAAGCATCAGAATAAAATCTGAGCTCTCCACCTGCAGAATGTGATCAGCAGAAAATGGTCAGTGTGAAAATATGCTAAACTGTTAATGGCTTAAATTTAACAGATAAATGTAGTTGTTTTTAACATTTGTCGATAAAACCAGACACTTGACTCTCTGCACACTCCCATCTTTTACATCAACTCTTGCGAACAATCTAGAAAACAAATGTAAAACCAGTCAGACAATCTTTTGGATAAAATAAACACTGGTGTGAGGAATACAACACTGGATCTGCAGAATATTTCAGAGGCGATGATGAGTTAAGAAATAAAAAGTCTTTTCCCACAACATAGAGATTCCCATGAAACCAAAAACAACAACAACAAAAAAAAAAAAACAGCATGTATGAATAATGTAACAAGCGCAAAAGCAACGATATCTGTGTGCAAAATTCACATCATTCGCAAAATTCCCTCGACAGGATTTGATGGATGCTGAAATCTTTGGGTGATTAAAGATGAAGCACTTAGAGACAAACAGGAAAACACAAATAAAAGAGACAAACATCCGTTATTCAGTCCTTTTAGACTGTTTCAGGCCACGTTTACACAACTTCAGCTGGAAACGGTGAAACGTTTTATGTTGGCTGCTCTTTAACACGACAATGGCGGTTTTTGTGCCTGAAAACAGGAACGATCTGAACACTGCTGTCTCCATCATTGTATAAACTTGCCACGAGCAGTTCCTCTGAAAACAGAGAATTTTTGCACATTTATTACACTTCCTGTTGATATTAATTAGTATCTGGACTACAACAATGGCGGCCTCCTGAGTTTGTGCTGCTCACTGCTGTGCCGTCTGCACAAATAATAGTGTTTTAACCATTTTTCTATGTGTCTACCTCACTTCTGCTCTGTGGAAGGAGGAGAACGAGCATGATCCTGTTTGAATGCATGGCAGCTGTTACTGAAACTGTTGACTGAGAGCAGAACTTTGTTAAAAACCGGTTCAATTTTCAGTGGATCGTTGTCGTGTAAACATGGCCTTAATCATTTTTTCATCTTATTGACATTATTAGTTAAAAAGGCAACCTGAAAGCAAATAAATAAGAGGACTTGGCATCTAAAATATGAGCACAGTATCTTAAATACTGCAGTATTTCAACATGTATGTAACTACAGGTGTGATATAAGGTTAAGAGTGAGTGGACGTTTCTGTGGCCTCTTGTCTTCAAACAGACAACACGCGACGATTTACGATTAAAATGTTTCAAAAGGAAACAATCTGTAACTGAAAGGTGTGAATCCACACTAAGGCAATGACTTTTACAAATGGGCCACAACGGGACAGGAAATAAATACACAAAGATTTTGTCCGTGACAGAGTAATTACAGGATGGCGTCTTTTGGCTAGAGAGGAGGAGAGGGAGAGAAACGCAGCGGCAGGAAGTAGAGTCCCGTGAGCGATGCTCTCCTCCATCCTCCTCCTCCTCCTCCTGGAGCCGGGCAGTGTCTACGCTCCGATCGCTCAAAAACAGACCAAAGACTTTTTATGGTGCAGCCCAGGAGGTTTAAAGGAGGCGGAGCCAAGAAACCGTGGGCTCTAACAGTCGGGACGAGCAGTTAGTGGTAAAGTTTGTTCCGACCCTGTACCACCGGTGCCACCACACCCTCAAAGTCACATCCTGACCTGTCTGCAGAGCGAGGCAGATGGACGAACAGCAGGAAGTGGATCACGGCGAGGACGAGGCAGCTGCGTGGTATTTGACGAAGGCGATGGCTGCCAGCTCTTTGCAGAACTCCTCCAGCACGATCACGCCCTCCAGGAGAGTCATGTGGTCGATGCTGCGGGACAAAAAAAACAGAAAGGGGAGATGGATTAAAAAACAACACAAACCCTCCATAGAGCTGACTCAAAAATGTGACAAATGTTCCCTCCTTTTCTTCCTGACCTGTCTGGCTTCGATAAAAAAAAAAAAAAGGTACTGTGAAAATTTTACTGCAAAATGTAAGCTTTTTTTTTTGGTTTAATTCCTGTGGAGTACTTCCTTTCTCTCTTTTTTTCCAAAATAATTTAACTTTTTCCCTAATCACATGTTCTTTTTAAATTCATGCTCTGAGATCACCAACATCCATGATTCACCTTCAGCCTTGACCCTTGCTCACAGAGATTTCTCCAGATTCTCTGAATCTGTTGATGATATTATGGACTGTAGATGGAGGGAGATTTAAAGTCTTCACTATTTGACAATGAGATGACCATTTTTCTGAAATTGTTCCACAGTTTTAGACACAGTTTTCACAGACTGGTGAACAGTCCATTAATACCACTTACGTTTTCAGCCTTTTGCTGCCTTGTCCCTACTTTTTTGAGACGTGATGCTGCCATCAAATTCAAAATTTGCTAACTTTTTTTTTTTTATGAATTGGTAAAATGTCACATCTGATATGTAGTTTCTGTTCTATTGTGAATCAAATACGGGTTTATGAGACTTGACAATCATTGACTTCTCTTTTTATTTACATTTTAAACAGCAACCCAACTTTTTTGGAATTGGATGTGTAAGTTCATGACTAATTCACGTACCTTTATCAAATAAATATTTTCAGGGTCTCTGCAGGTTTCAACAAGTCAAATGTAAGCATTTTTAAGACTTTTTTAGACCATAATGAATAAAATTTAAGACCCATTTCGCATCCATACTGGCAAAAAAGTACAAAAGATATGAAGGAAAATTGGAGGCCTGGAACTACTTGCATAGTATATGAATTTATTCACAGCTCTTTCACATTGAAGTACCACATTGCAGTGTGGTTCATATATGTTTACATCCACTGGCTTCAACCATGCATTAAATTGTTCATTCGGGAGCCACCATCTTATACAAGTAATTTGGCTTTGCTGTGGGCGTTTGTTAAGTTTTCTCCGCTGCTATGCTCCTCTGTAACACACCACGGCACGCACACAGCACACTAGCTGGTTGTGCTTGATAAATTCTGACCGGGCTGCACAGGTACTTTAGTTCCGTTTTGTAGTCATGTTACAGCGTCCTCAAAAATCGAAACATTTAAACGTGAGACTGAAGTTTATGCATTTGTTTTAAATAAAAGTAATGTTACCTTTTGAAGACTTTTCAAAATCACATTTAAGACATTTTATGTGTTTTTAATAGAACTGTAGACATTTTAAGTCCTTGAATTCAAACGATTGGATTTTAGACGTTTTAAGACTTTTTAAGACCCCGCGGATACTCTGATTTTGATACACTAATTAAAGCTTACATACAACATCGGTCTTCCTCCACTCTCTCTCTCCCCATATTTCTTCTCTCTTCAGCCAATAAAGGCAAAAAAGTCCCCCAACATTTCTCACAACATTCTGGGAAATCTGCAGCTTGAACCACGGCTTTCAGGGCTTTCAAGTCTTTGTGTTGATGAGCGTTTGAATATAAACAACATTTCTGAGGCCTCTGTAAAGCTGAGAAACCATGAAACTAAAATAAGCGTGAGACGAACACAGCAGCCTTCATACGTACGTGATGCCCTCTGGCTCCAGTCCCAGTAATCTCTTCCTCACCAGCAGCAGTTTGGGTGTGAAGTCTGGGATACGCTGAATCCTCAACATGAGATCCCCCACCACCTGAAACGCACAAATCAACACACACTAGTGAGAAAAACACAAAGACACTGTTAAATGGTCTAACACTGATAAAAGTATAAAGCACAAACTAAAGACAAACCATAAATTACACACATTACTAAAGATCTGCTTAGAAACAGCCCCGTCTCACCCTGACAATGACGGAGAACAGAGATCTGCAGCCGGGGGCGAGGTTGATGTAGGGGTCCAGCAGGTACTCGTGAAGGTGTGGGTGTGGCAACAAGGAGAGTTTGGAGAGCACGGCCGTCACCTGCAGGTTCACATCGTAGGGCTGCAGACACACAAGACATCAGATGATCACACTTTAATTAGAATTTCTCGCACATTAAAAAAGAAAATCAATTTCATCTTGTTTTACTCATGTTTCCACACACAAAAATTTTCATCCATGATAATTTTTGGAACAGGTTCAAGTCTATGCATATTTTAGCATCAGTCCAAGTCATTTTAATGGATGATTGATGTTTCAAAACAGATCCTGTTACTTTCTTCTCTCTCACCCAGCCACGCCGGACCCCTCCACTCCCTCTCTCACACCAAAACCTCCCTTTAAACCCCATTATTTCCCCGTGTATTATGTAGATATCAACCATGGAAATATAACAGACAAGGGCACTAGTTTGTCCTCACAGAGGCTCTCCATCTCTCCAACCTGGCACCGCTGTGACACATGAGCTGGTGCTGTACGCAGCTCTCTGTCCAATCAGCATCAGAGCCACAGGCTCATACTCACTGCTGATTGTTGTCACAATACAAAACAATTTGCCACATTTTACACATTTTCCCAGTGAAAATATATAAAACACACAACGCTCAGTGTGCAAGGTTTGAGTGATGTGTTTTTTGGATTATGGAACCGAGAGAAAAAGCATCAGAAAATAGCGGACCAGACCTGTGTTCTAAAAAGATCCATTTAGCTGGCAAAAAGAGTATTCCACTTCAGAACCATCTCTAATAATCTACAAATCCTCCCTCTAATGTCATTCATCAGACAGGTTTACCTTTCAGCTGTTTATATTCCAAAAGAAACTTCTCCATAATCAGCAGCTCATTACAACTCTGCCCTCATTTACCTCCTCACGCTCTGTTAGTGGACTTTAAATACGTTTAACTGCAGTGATTGGTGTTTGTATGCAGAGAGTGAACTTTGGTCTGAGTGGGAGAATTAAATCAGTGAGAAAAATCTCATTAAGTTTGACCTTAAATCAACTTCTGTGCTCATTTGCATGCAGAAAGCTTTTTTTATTTATTTAATTTAATCTGGTTATTTCATCTCCATCAACTAAAAGGATGTTAACTTTTAATTACAGTGATGAATAAAACTTGATTACATCAGTTTTTGCTTTGCTTTTCAGGCTTGTGGACAAATGGGGAAAAAAAAAAGTGAAAGGAAGGTTTTAAAACATAAAGCATGCAGTTACCTTGAAAAAGGTGTTGCAACAGAACTGCTTCTCACCTCTTGCATCTTTTGGGCACATGCTTTCACGTGATTTGACGTGCGATTGGAGCGAGTTATTTGCGCAGATTTAGAAAAAAATAAAGTGAGTAAACAGCTTTTAATCGCATGTTCTATTGCGATGAAAGAGATGCTTGTTGCTGTGGTGTGAACAAATTACACTGCTGAATTGTTCTCTCCTGTGTTCTTAAGCTGATGATTTCCAAGCTTCTAAATTATAGCATAGAGAAATGCCCTTTGTATGCCCATATAAGGACATATAAGGGCCGTGTGCAAAAACAGAAGGCACACAGAAGTGAGAGAAGAACAATGTCAGTAACTTACATCAGAAAAACAATATCAGTACTTTCAAGATTTTAAAGTGAATGTAGATCTGCTCCAAATGACACCCAAAGAGGGTGAATTTTTTCTATTCTAGCATAAGCTTAAGAATAAAAGGATGCATTCAGGATGAGTTTAAAAAATAAGGGGGGGGGGGGTGGTCATCATTTTTTTTTTTTTTCATAGTGTGTAAGTGATTAAAACATATATTTGATTAAAAACCGGATGCTTTAATTGATAAAAACAATTAGAACACATTGAAATGCCTGTGTGTGAAGACATTTTTATTGTTTTATAATAAATGCCGAATAAATGTCCTAAACATGCTAAAAGGAAATTGGTAATTGGTAAAAACCCATTGGTAATTGTCAGAACCTCCTTAAGGAGACAAATTATTTAAAAATCAATCAATCATTTAAAATCAAATTACTCCTTAGAACAGTTGTTGAATGAGACCCAGTGTTAAAGAGATTAATAACAAGACAGATTTTTACACTAAATACTAACCTGATCCAGGATACGACCCATCCTGTCAAAGAGAACCTTAAGGAAATGTCCCTCGAAGAACGGGGTGTCCAGGTTACACTTTTCAAATGGTTTTGGATTCCCCCTCCAGTCCCACCGCTGACAGATGCCACAGTAATCCCTGAACTGAGGAGAAGTTATGAATGATAAGAATCTGATTTATTGAAGTCTAAAAAAATCTGACAACAACATGACCCCCAATGTCTTTATCAGTGTTTTTATTGAAAGTTTTTTTCTTATTACATAAAAAGTTATTTGATCGGAGGTGTTAATTTACTAAGTAAACAGACTAATTTAATCTCCAAACATTTTTTTGTATCAATGAAACAATTAAAATCAACAGTGACTACTGAAAGCCTTGTATATCTTTTCTATGGTTGGTCATGGGGAGGCAGGAAACACTGCATTAAGGATCTATAAGACTAGATAGCGATGTCAATAAGCTCTGAAGTCACTGATTTTCTTGTTTGACAAATGCAGGACCTGATCCTGATGGATAAACAGTTTTCAAACTCCATCTCTATTCCCGTTTAGTCTAACGAGTAAGACTGATCCTTACCTGTCTGTGCGCATCTCTGAGGTAGGTGTCGTATCCCGTCCCTTCCACCTGATACGAAGACTTTGCCTCATCAGGAACCAAACACAGGAAACTGTAGGAGAGAAGTGAACTTTTAATCTTCAGTATTCAAAGACTAGGATGTGTCATAGAGGAAAGAAATTACAGTACCTCAAGAAGTGAGCACACCACTCACATTTCAGCAACTATATCATATCTTCTAAAGGGACAATACTATAGAAAACTTGGATATACTTTAGAGTAGTGAGTGTACAGCTTATATAGCAGTATAGATGTATAGCAGACACAGCCTTAGTGGTCTAAATAGCTGGCAACACAAGTGAGTACACCCCTAGTGATACCTGTACATGTGGTTCAAACATGCAAAGCCACCTGTCTGATTCATCATGTTCATGTTTTGGCCTGACTGGACCATATAAATGTGTGCATCATGAATTAGAGCTGTTAAATTTGATGCGTTGGGAACAATTCTCTTATATTGGCCCCTGGATGTTTGGAATTTCCACTCGGGGGACCAATAAAGGAATATCTTATCTTAACATGGAACCTCATGGCAAAGAACTCTCTGAGGATTTGAGAAATAGAATTGTTACTTTACACCAGTGGTTCCCAAACTTCTTCTGCCTGGCCCCCCTTTGGCAGAAGAAAATGTTTTCACACAAAATATTGAAACTTTGGGCACAATTTGGACATGTTCGCTGTGAGGTGTACTCACTTGGGTTGCCAGCTGTTTACACAATAATGGCTGTGTGGGGAGATATTTTCAGTGGATAGTAAATCTATACTGCTATACAAGCCGTACACTGGCAACTCTAAGCTATACCCAAATTTCATCTCTCTAGTTTTGTCCCTTGAGAAGACATAATATGGTTGCTGAAATGTGAGGGGAGAGCTCACTTTGTGAGGTACTGTGCATCTATAGACTGCTTTAAGATAAAGAGCAAAGTTAATTGCTTTGTGAAAATTGGTGATGCAGTAAAATCACTGGCAATTATTAGCAAAAATATGCATTGTTAAACTATACAAGAGTACTGACTGTTAAATGTGAGGCTTTTTATTTTTCATTGTTTTGTTTTACTCTTTTTGTCCTGATTGTTCAAAATAATCAATAAGACAAACCTAGAGATATGCAGCCAGGACTTTTTGTTGCTTTTTTCCTGTTAACCAAACCTTTACCAAACCGTAACGTAAAAAGTAAGATAGGAACCGCACCATGACCTCTGTTAATGGGTATATCCTGAGTTAAAATGTACCTGATGTGTATTTTCTACTCTCAAACTTCCTGAATGTATCACTGCATGACTTGTGTCCTAAAAATAAATTCAACCATCTCAGAGGAAACATCACGCTAAGACTAGGTGACCTCTCTCTTTTTCTTTGATGTTAACAAACTGAACTGAATCCTGCATCACGCACAGATCACATACCTGTTGACGATCTTATGGACCTCCGTTTTACCGTCTGACTTTGAGTGTTCAGGGCTCAGAGGAGGAGACGAGCTGAGCCAATCAGAACCGGACATCCTGCTGTCAGGAGAGACGTCATCACCGAACAGCGGATCCTCCTCCAGGTCTCTGCGGAGACGGACAAGAAGAAAAACACTTTTTATTTTTGATGAGCTCTAAAAATTAGGAACAAAAACAGGAATCTTTAGCATTACTGCAGCTCTCATCCTGTTCATCACTTATTTATATTCATTGTGGTTCAAAAGTCTGCATAGTTCAAAAGAAGAATTGAATATTCTTCCTGGTATTAAGGGCCTTAAGGGCTCCTTGATGTGCAAAGCCTCTCCTGTTTCTGTTATATAAGGTAGGAAGTGGGTAAATATATGGGTAGAGGTTCTTTTTGGAGTTGGTGTAGTATGATTCTAACATTTAAAACCTTTCTGTAATCTCCTCTCACTGTCTACAAACAATATAATCATGTAAAGAAAGAATAACAGTGCCGCATTCGGTGATTTAACTCTTTGCATAACTGTGTAAAACCTTAGCACTCACAAATAAAGAGGCTCTTATGAAAGCATCAAAAAATGTGTTGTTTAGGATTTTCTCTGCAGACAACAGAGCTCATACATCATTTCTGTGGCTCTCTTACCATGGGTTGGTAACCCTACATGATGATTAGAATGAATGAGGGAAAATTAACGACAAGCTAAGAGGTGAGTGGTGCCTCTTTAACCACTTTTCTCCCTGATGCTGTCATAAAAATGCTTTTAAAAGACACACTGATACACTATTTAGTGCATTAATCATTTGGTGTAATGGTTAGATTGAATTTGACAACTATATTCAAGAAAACACATTATAAGAGTCCTGTTGGTTCAGGATAAACCACTTCTAAGAGCTGGTTCCTCTCGTCAACAACAGACACCAGCTCCTACTTCAGAGATATTCCCTTGTTTTTGTATTTTCCTGGTTGTTTTAAAAGATAAAAAAGTCAAAATGGTACCACTTGAAGAGCCGAAAGACTGGCTCCTATTACTGAGCTGAGACGCATAATCCACATCACAAAAAGGGCTGTGATTCCCATCACTTCAAGCATCTCTGGACGGACATAAAGTTTTTGTATAGCAGCAGGATACAGCAGACCACATTAGATAACGAGGTGGTTTTTAATTCTAGCAGTATTTGTTCTATCTACACAACCAATCCAGTTTGGAGGAAAACCACCTCTGTATGCAGTCTGAGCTAGAGGTAAGCTGAGCTTTGAGGTAATTTTTGGTGCATTTTTCCTCTTTTTATTAGCTCCTATGTGGACTTGGTCTTTTGCAAATGCATTGCAGGAGCCAGTAGGAATTACTCTCTGAGTGCCAGTGTTGTATATTGTTCTAAGTGTGGAGTTGTATTCTTTTACAGTCTTTGGTTATCCTCTATAAAAGTGGGCAGTCGTTTTAACAGAAGCATTCATCGATGTATCCAAGCATGCTGAAGTGTGTGTTAACGTGTATGTGAGAAAGAAAAGGCTCCATGTTAGGCTACCACTGTTAATCTGTGTGCATAATGTGCACAAGCCTGTGAATATCAGAGAGTATGCACTAGCTTACTGCCCTTGTTCTTAAGACAATAATCGCCCACTGGTCTGGGTATTAAAAGGGGAAAACTGCAGGTAACGGGCTGGATATTGGGTCTGAGCTCTACAATTGCAGTCAGATGCAGGTTTGCAAAATCAGACCAGTGCAAGACTCCCGTCTGAGCTACCAGATACCAAAACATTTTCAGTACATGTTGAGGTATGCCTACAAAAAGCTTGAAGCATTACCACTTAGTATCTGAATGCCCATAACAGATATAAATCCCCTTTAATTCACTGCCTAAACAGAGTTTCAGACAGCTGATCATTCAGTTCCAGAATGTCTCTTCATGAAGTACCATTTGGTCTTTTTTACAGCTTTACAAAAAACAAAAAATGCGGCAGGCTAACCAATACCCCACCAGATTTATTTCCTGAACAGTTTATCAGCATGCCCTTTAAAGGTATGTTTATGAGGGAGAAATGCTGTTATAGAGGAACCACTGGCCTCTATGCTAGTGGTGAAGTCATACCTGTTCACTCTTACTGCCAGCAGCTTTGGACTTAAACAAATCAAGGTTAGCCTGAGATTCAAGGAAATGATACATGGGCTGTTTGCACAAGAGGCAGATTTGCACAGCTTGTCGGTTTTCACACAGGAAAAACACTGCTGCACACATTAATGTGCACTCTCTTGGTATCTGAGGGCTTTTAATACAAGGTAATAATGCTTTCTAAATGCCAGGGTTGTTTTTCTTTGGTCAAAGTTTTCATTCATCTTCAAAGTTTTGGCACTATGCAAGCTTCCATGCTTCACATGTAAAATATTAATAGTAATAAATTACCTTGCTTAAACTCCCAAAAAACTAATTCCACCAACCATGGTTTAAAAAAACAATCTCACTACTGAACACACAGTATGGAGCAGTTTTAGCAGAGTTGGTTCCACGTCTGAGAAACACAGCTTGTTGATGCATTCTCTTTATTTCTACTGGTGTGTATATTTTTCATGCAGGGGATTTTCCAGGCAGCCTGAGGCGAGATCCTTACACTGCATCATGAGGCTGCCCGTTCTCCAGAGGCTCCCGCTCCTCCTGAGGTTTGTTCTCCAGGTAGTTCCTCTCTTCCAGGCTGCGCAGCACCAGGCTGTGGAGGATGTGCTGGTTGGGTTTCTGGATGAGCTGCTCGAACAGCCGCAGAGTCATGATGCTGATCTGAGGACACAGGAGGAGGAGAAATCAACCGGAGGAACAAGCAGAATGAGACAAAAGTGACTTTCTCAAACTTCAGACGGATGATTCATCTCACTTTGATACGATGACAATGTGCTCTGTCACATAGTCATTAAAATTCATCTGCTTTTTCTACACCATATGATTCACTGAGCTCTGCATCCCTGAAGGGCAGATGGACATTTGTTACTTTGATTATTAAAGAGTCCAGAAGACTTAATGGATGTAGGATCTGCAGTTTTTAAAGCAGTTATGTGACTCAACAAAGCATTAAAGAGTCTAAAGATCCTTTGTCTAAGATTTTCCTAAGTACAAACATTCGTGTTGGGTTAACCTCATCTGACAGGTGGTCACAGTGCTCGATGAGTCTGTGTCTGAGCGGATTCTGAGCGATGGTGGCCGCCGCCTCCGGCTCCCTCTCCTCTCCCAGCAGGAAGTAAACCATCTCCTGCAGGAGAGCTTCCGACGTCACCTGCCTGATGATCCTGTTCAGCAGCGCAGTCGAGGTCAGGATGCCTACCTCAGACCTGCACGCAGACACAGAGATAACAAACCGTGATACTGAGAAGGAGGATGGTCAGAGTACCAGAAGTCTAACTTCCATTCAGTATCCACGCTGTAAAAACATTTGTCAACTTTGAATATGGATATGGTTGGAAATGACAATACTTCTTTTTGGTACATAGACATGCAAAAAGGAGTCATTTTCTTGTTGAATTCTATTAAACCAGACACACTTCATCTTGTTATAGCAGTGGCTGTGATGTGTTTTGCAGATAGACTGTGCTGAATGTGTCTGACTGTGGTGCTTCCTTTGTTTCTTTGTAAATCAGTTTGCTAGCCCAGGGGAGGGATTAGCGTCTTGATCTCCAGCTCCTGGCTCTGGCAGGTGATAAGATTTAGCAGAATAATGTCAAGATGAAAAACTTCATCTCTTGCCTCTCGACAGGCCATGCCTACTTTTTTATTCAGAGCTTCTGTAGTTAGTTTTCAGTTAGGACTGAATCAGCAGTTTGTTTAATCTTCCTTTTCCAGTTTTTGTTCATCAGAGAGGAAAATTGACTGTACTTTATTTTCTTTGTTCATGTTAGGTCAGTTCCCTCTAGCTTCAGTATTTCAGCTCAGCAGATATTTGATGTGTTGGTACCAGGTTTCTATACTTATCCCTATGTACTGTGTGCAAATTCCATATGGTGAAAACAGCCAGGACTTAAAAAGTACAACAGCTGCACAGAAACTGCACATTGTGGACACTGCTGAATAAAACGGGAACCATCAGACAAGTCTTTTTGGTTGCTAACATTATTTAACTTTGCACAAGGAAACAAAATTATTTCAGAAAAAAACAAAAACTACCAGGACCTAAATGATGAACTGACCTTTTTGTTGATCCATAGCACAAAGCTTGTCAAATCAAGTTAAACTGAGGGTTATCTTCATGTTTACAGTCTAAAAACTTCAGTAAGGGTTTGAGCCTTCACTGAAGAAAGCTTCATGGCAAAAACCAAGGAAATCAGTTTTAAACTGGAGATAAAAAATTGTTAATGAAATCATCACAGTGTTTCCAAGAGTCAAGAACTGGAGTAAGAAGAATCATCAAGAAATTTAAAGAGAGCCACACAGTCCAGAACATGCCTGACAGAGGCAGGAAGAGAAGAATTTCAAAGACTCTGGTAAGAGTGAGAGATGTGTCTAATAGGGGTGTAATGCTACAAAAAAATTTCAGTTTGGTAAGTTTTCGGTATGGTAATAAAAGCAAATACATAACAGAATTTCTATTTCATTTTATCAAATGGTATTCAAATAAAAAGGCTAAATAAATTACATTTAAATTATCAATAATGTTGCAATCTCCTTCCAAGAAGTCCTCAATCAATAAAAATATTAATAAATAAATTTTTGTATAATTAGGTTACTTTAATTGATATATTGACATATCTATACCCATTTTTTAAACACTAATATTTCCCAGCCAACTTGAACATATCATCATGCAATGCAAGTTAGCTTGTTAAGTATGCTAATTAGCGTCTATCCTGCCAACTTCAACACTGGATTACTTTTTTAACCAATGGGAACTACTACAAAGTTTTCACATCCCATCTTGGAGGATAAAGAGGTTAGAGCCGTGTGATATCTGAGGATAACTTTACCTATGACGCAGCTGCAGACATGATGGAGTCTCCTCTCCCCCTCCTCCGAGGCTGACAGTTGAAGGTACGCATTTACAATTATTTTAATTCACAAAACCAGAGCACCATTGTTATAATGAAAAAATCTTAAATCATGGGCATAACCGGCTGGTGAGACTTTTTGTTGTTCCTCCTCGTTAAAGTGACACTCTTGTTTGAGTGGAGCCTTTTCAAATGCTTTGATTGGTCTGCTCTACGACGTGCTGTCAGCAACACATCTGCTGAATAATGTCAGCACTACTGTTGTTGTCTTTGTCCACTGTTGTACGTTAATGGGAAACAAGGTGTTCCTGAACAGGACACTTTTATCTGGGAATATTCAGGCTGTTGCTGTCATTTGCTGTGGCTGCCAGGACAGTGTGACAGTAAGTTGATCTCTGGTTGTTCATCCGTGTATGAGCTTCGTTCAATGTCCGTTCGGTAAACGTCTGTACCGTACCGAGAGGCCTGTACTAAATGGGTATGGTACAAATACATGTACCTTTACAACCCTAGTGTCTCAAGAGCCCAGAACAACTGACAAGACTCTAGTGAAGGGCTTAGCCAAGTAAGGAACTGTAGTCTCAAAGAAGACCATCACTCGAGCCCTGAGTAGGAATGGACCAAGAAAAAGTCCACTTCTGCAGAAGAGACCCCTTCAAGCCAGACTTGAGTCTGCTAACCACAAACTGGAAAAGGATTATGAATTCTGGAAGCATGTCCTTTGGTTTGGTCAGATGAGACCAAACTAGAGCTCTTTTAGCCAGGAGTCAGGAACTGGGGATCTGGTAAAGGTGGACGCAATCACAAAGAAAGAAGGATATGTAAAAAATCTAGAACGAAAACCTGAAGCAGCTAAACTGGGTCTGGGTTGTTGCTTTATCTTAAACAAATCAACAACCCCAAAAATCTGTGGCTCCCGGTGAAAAACTACCTCCAGAACACCAAAGAGAACCTTGGTGACTGGCCTGACCAACGCCCTGACTGGAATGCTATTGAAAATCTGTGGGGTGAACTGAAGACAAAGGTCCATGCCAGAAGGCCATCAAATCTGGAGGAGCTTGAGAGATTCACCAAAGAAGAATGTCAGAGACTAAAATTACAACAAACAACTGCAGGCTGTTATCCAGCAAAAAGGAGACACTAATGACTATCAGCATCAGGGGGGCTAATATTTTAGACCCTGGTAGTTTTTTTGTGGAATATTTTCATTTCATTGGTGTGCAAAGTAAAATAATTTTGGCATCCAGAATAAAACTAGGATGTTTGAAAAAGCTGTGTTAAAAATTCTTTGCTAGGGGCGCGCCGGTAGTCGAGTGGTTGGGGCGTGCACCATGTACGCAGGCAACCCGGGTTTGAATCCAGCCCGTTTCACTACTTCCTGCATGTCTCTCCCTGCTCTCTTCCCTGTTTCCGACTCTATCCACTGTCCTCTCTCTAATAAAGGCACGAAAAAGCCCAAAAATAAATCTTAAAAAAATAATAATATTATTTATAATAAATAAATAAAAATTCTTTGCTAAATCAATTACATTTTCATAGGGGGGCTAATAATTTTGTCCCCACGTGTAACTTTGCACCAAACATGCACCGGGACAGGGATTTGATCCTGTGACAAGAGCACTAAGGACTGTTGCCTCTGTGAGTGGGTGCCTGTTTTACCAGCTGAGCTAGACTGCGCCCAATATACCGAGTATAGAAAATGACTGATAGTATTGAGCTGTCACGATGTATATCAACCAAAGAAAAGACTAAAACTTCAATAGAACGCTGATTGATTGATGATTCAGATCAGGACTTACGTCTGCATTAGCTGCGGTTCCATCACAGACACAAAGAATCGCTCCCTCACTGCCTTCGCCATCACAGCAGCTGCTGACTGTAGAGAGGAGAAAAACAACAATGTTGTTCAGCCTTCTGTGGCTTTCAGAAGCACAAACAGCTTGTCTACAGAGTGGCTCTTTTGTTCTGTTAACTCTGACTACAGGATGACACATCGCAACACAATGAAGCAGCATGAAAACCTTCTGAGCCTCTTTGATGAGCTGGTCGCAGTAATCGAGCCAGGACAGGAAGGAGATGAGGGCTCGCTTCCCCGTGAAGACAGCAGCGTCCTCTTTAAGGTTGTACACGTCCAGACTGGAAAAGAGGAAAATATTAAAGTGTTTTAAGAAATTTTTAAGCATATTCTCTCAAAGAGGCATGTCTCTGAGGATGCTGTTTAAAAGCTATCAGTGAAGTCAGATATTCACCCCCAGTTGACGGACTCCACGGTCTCGATGTCCAGAGGGTCCATAGACTGTGGCAGAGCTTTATAAAAGGAGACCAGCCTGTTGGTCAGAAGGTCACAGAGCTCCGTATTTTCTGTCAAACACTTGGCGGCTGCAGGCTCCGGTAAACTGACCAGCAGCATCAGACCTTCGCACGCCTTCACTACTATCCTCCCATCCTGAGCATGGGGAAACAGAGAAATATCATGCATTTATAACCCGTTTATACAATGCATCAACAGGAGTCTATATCCATTTTTTTTATTTTCAGATAGCAAGTTGTCACCCTTAACGCTTTGCATGGAAAAACGATTTGATATCTGAGAAATGGTTTGATATCTGAGCTCAGACTGCATATGGAGAGGGTCTGATATTTCCTCAACCAGACTGTGTTGGTTGTGTAGATGCAACACTTACTGGCACCCATAAAACACCAACCAGGACTGAAGTACTAATGGGCAGTCACTTGGTATCTGAGTGCCTAGCAGGCGTGGGCCAAACTGTTTTAAATTGTGGGATTCCCTCAATCCAACAATTACAATTACTTTTATTTTAACAAAAGGAACAAATATCTATCTTAAATCATGCAAATGCAAATAATAAGGCTTAATCTAATCAGCTTTACATAGAATTTCAGCCAATTTAAAGGGTTTTGTAGCACTGAACATAACAGTTAAGCTAATGGTTATTTTAGTATATTTGACTTACATAACTAGTAGGGCTGGGCAATTAATCGCAAATTAGATTAAATCGCAATATGGCCTGCTGCAATATTCTAATCCCAGACAGTGCAATACTTCTTTAACCTGAAATGTGTCAGAATACCAGATACAGTTTTTTGCATTAGATGTTTTATGCTCTACAGCAGTGTCACACAACCCTGCTCAACCAAAGAGCCAAATTGTTGAAAAATACCTTTGCAAGAGCCACAATCTAAGCGGTGAAAAGTGACAAAAATGGCATGAAGTACAATCAAAATGAGTTAAAGGTGGCAAAAATGGTAAAAAAGCAGCAAAAATGGATGAGAAGGGGCAAAAATTGGGAGAAAAGTGGAAAATAGTGAGAAAGTAACAAAAATGGTCCAAAAGTGGCAAAAAAAAAATTTGAGAGAAAAGTGACTATAATGGGCAAAAAGCAGTCAGGAGTAGCAAAAATGAGCAAAAAAATAGGAAACAAGTGATATGTTATGGCAAAAGGTAGCTTATTTAGATGAAAAGAGGCAAAATGGGAAAAAAGGGCAAAAATGGTGAAAAAAGTGGCAAAAAGAAGAGGCAAAAATTTTGGGAAAAAATGCAACAAGTGGTATGTAATGGCAAAAAGTCGCTTATTTAGACGAAAAAAGGCAAAAAATGGGAAAAAGGGCAAAAATGGGGAAAAAGTGGCAAAAAACAGAGGCAAAAATTTTGTGAAAACATGAAACAAGTGGTATTTAATCGCAAAAGGTCACTTAAATGGGCATTAATTGGCAAAAAATTGTGAAAAAGGGCAAAAAAATTGAATTACAGTGAAATAAATAAAATGGCAAAAGAAGTTGCAAAATGGCCCAAATAAAAGAAAAGGGGTTTTTTAATGGCAAAAGATAGCTGAAATGGGTGAAAAGTGGCAAAAATGGTGAAAATGGCAAAAAAAAAGAGTTTTTTCTAAGGTTTTCTGGGGGAATAATATTTCAGATTAAAACATAAAAGAGCCACATGTTGAGTATCACTGCTCTACACTATATGCAAACAGTTTCTTTTGTGTGTTTTTTTTTTTAAAAACCTACTTTTCTCCCTTGTGTGTGTTTTTTTTTTATTCAAAACAAGAATAACAAGAAAAGATATGAATCAAAATGTCTTTTCTTTTTTCAAGTTATTTATTTCTACTTGTGTTTATCTAATATGGTGCTCTTTTTAATAAAGAGTGATTTATTGCTTGTGTTTGTTAAACAATACATAAGATGGGGAACCTAAGAATACTCGCACATTAAATCGCAATTGCAATATTGGGAAAAACAATCGCAATTCGTTGATTTTTGCAAATCATTCAGCCTGAATAACTAGATCTTTACATAAATGATTAGACTGTGTATATAAGAGGTTTACGGCAGCAGTTAAAGCCAGTTCTCTGTTTCCCTGACTGACAGAAACAAGTGATCAAAGATAATTACAAAAATGTTTCGATTTTTAATGTTTTCCTAAAAGATTTTTATCATGCGATCTCAATTTATTCAATTTCCTGTTTGTGAAATTAGTTTGAGAGGCGCTTGATTGAGGAGGAACGCAAGATGTGGCCCCCTGGTGCATCTAACTCCAAGTACTAACAGCATGCCATGCCAGAGAGCATCAGCAACCATGCGCCTTGTTGCTGCTTTCCTTTTTGTCACTAGAAACTAGAGAGGCACCTGACTGTGGAAAGCGGACATCCATAAATGCATGCCTTGTTAGCTTCCATCCACTGATATAGCCATAGCTTTTAGAAGAAGACATGGACATTTCAAAGAAGTGGTCAAAGTTTAAGGATGTAATGAGGCAACTTAATAATAGTCATATATAAGGCTTGTCCTAACTGTAAAATTAATGGTTTAAAATATAAAAATTGATCATAAACATGAAAATTTGAGATATAATCTACAATGTTAGTTGTTAAATAACCCAAACGCTACAAAAATGCAAGGACAGAAATTATTACTAAACTTTATTGCTTAACTTTTAAAATATAATGGAAAAGTAACATCAAATGAGCCATTTTATAAGATTAGAACTTGAGAAAAAAACTCTAAAACCTTTTAACCTTTTATAAACCTTGTGAAAACAGCACTGAGGAGAATAGCTTTCACCAGAGAGTCCTCCCAAGTTATTCATCAACAGCGGAGACTAAAATCCGCATGCACCAAAGAACGCCACCTAAAATCCAGGGGTGTGTATGTGTTTAAGGTGTCTGCTGTCTGCAGCCAGGTTCTCCTGTGCATGGAAGAGCCCAGGAGACTGACAGGGAACTAGGAGTGTTATCAAGGAAGATTTTCTTGATTTAAGCTTGTTTTACAAAGCTGAGATCGACACACATTAATAATATCCAGACCCACAACTAAATTGTTTTGCTTCGACCCGAGTTTACACATCAGCAAAACTATTTTTCCCAAAGCTGTCAAAAGCTGTCAGTTGATAGCTTCAACCCATCTGGGTGGGGTTGGATCAATAAAGATCTGAAAGCTTAAAATATGAAAAACACATGGTTTGCCAATTATTAAGAGTCCAAATCTAAAAGTTAGTGAGTTATGCATTAAAAATATGACATTTCAGAATGACTGGCATCTAAAAATAATAAACAAACAACGTTTTAGGTGTCTGTAACTCTCAGTCAAACTGGACAAATGGCCCCATCTTGTGCCCTAAGTTTGCATGCATTTCAGCCTTGTTAAGTAAATAAATTCTCAGCATTTATAAAGTCATTAACACAAAAGCAAACGTTTGAAAAATCTGTTTAAGGCAAGCACTACAGCTATTGTTGTACAGAGCGATTGCAGGCTAAAGTCAGTGGAAACACAGTAACGCTCCCAACATTTGACCACTATAATCCTCTCTAATTTTGGCCTAAAGACACAGAGCTCTCCTCTCACTCTCCTTCATCAATTAGGGATAAAAACAGTGTGGTAGCTAGCAATGTGCAGAGCTTGTTTAACCCAAACAGGGGCGTGGTGACTCTGGAGAGCAAAAAGTGACTTTGCACTGTTTCTATTTATAAAAGTGCTACACTTCTGTATGTCCCCCTTTCAAAATAAGACACAGATATTCACTGAGGAGCTAAGTTGATATTTAACAGATACAGTGTTTGCAGAGGCCGTCTGGTGCACAGTGCTTTCTGCCAGTGTGATGTTAGAAACCAGTGTGGCCCAAATTTTAAAGCATGAAGACGTTACTTAAGTACCTATCAGTGACTGCATACTGCTTTAACTTACGGGGCTCTTTGTGAGGTTGAGCAGGGAGGAGACGAGGTTGTAGTTGTTGTTGTTGTTATTGTTGGTTGGACTGGAGGTGGAGGCAGCAGCTACAGCCGGCGACCCCTCAGGTTGTTCCTCTGACGGAGACTGACCCGTGTCTGGAGCCAAAACGTTCTCCTTCACCGGACTCTTTGTTTCAGGTCGCTTTGACTTGCTCTGTAAAGAAACAAAAAAATCACACATATGATTAGAAAAACTCTTTAACCTGTTGGCCTTAAAGTAACACTCTTTTGTGTGAAGATAAACATTTAGAAATGTACCACTGTATCTTTTTAATCTTTTTCTTTGTCAGCATGCATTATGCCTATAAAAGAGATATAATAATCATGATAACTGTGGTGGTTGGAAAACTGGTATCGATACAGTTTCAATCAGGGATGCACAATATTTGATTTTTGCCAATATCTTGACACTTCTATCATGAACCTTGATATTATGTTGTGAATGATTCAGCTGTGCAGTGTGAGATATTTCTAAGATGACTTTATAATGGCTGTGCAGTGTACACCAGGCCTTACCTCGAGGAAGAAGTTGACGAGGTACGGGTCTTGCTTCAGTTTGGCACAGACGATACAAAGAAACTGGATCTCCTCGTTTTCCGTTGGAGCAGCCAGCACCTCCCCACACAGCCGGATCAGTTTCTGAGTGTGACAGCCAGGGAAGAGATTAAGGTATAAATAACTTCAATCTGTCAGTAAACAGATGATTTTTAAGGAGGGAAAAAATCAACTGAGTGCTCCTCTTCTCACCTGTACAGGTCGGTGGACATTGATGTGGGGCAGGAGAGGCTGACGAATGTGTGCAAGCAGCTTTGTGTAAAACGTTAGCACCTGCTGCTTCATCCCTGGAGGACACTGATGGGACAAATCCAAACAGAAGGTGTTAGAAATGATCAGACTGGTCCAAGAAAACAGATGTGACCTCTATGTTTAAGCTGAATCCAGCTCAAAGTGGTGATTAGTCAAAGAACTGAACCAAACTGTGCAAGCATACGATCACTTGATAGCTCTGAATCTGTCGTTTTCCCTCAGATAATTCTCACTTCCTTGATTTCTGTTGTTCTTAACTTTGTCATTTCACAGGATATAGTGCAAGCATAAACCATCTTACATCTGCTTTTCCCAGTGTGTAGAGCGTCTCCAGGATCTTGTGGTGCAGGAGATACTCCATACAGGGTCCGGTCTCTCCAGACTCCCGCTCCGCCTCCTCCTGGGTCAGGATGTCCAGCATCTGTTCCAGGTGAGACGGGATGTTTGTGTCTGTGACCGGAGCTTTGTCATCTAATGGAGAAAACAGTGAAACCTGTCAGAGAAGGCATTGCATATCCACCAGACGCAACTTTAAAAGAAATGTTTTAAGGTTGTGCATCATGCTGGAAGCTTGAGGAAAACATTCTGTACTTTTTGTCTGACCACTTCCCCTTTAAAAGATTTTTCATTCCTGCTAACAAAAGAAGAAAAACATTTTAAAGCATCAATTTCAATCAAGCTGCTTAAAGTTCACTGTTGTTTGAACAGTTAAACATTCATTTTTATTTTCTGATCACTGACCTTTTTGGTTGCAGTAAATATATTTAATACCACCCTCTGGTATACAAAAAGGGCGGTCTCAGAGTCAACACAACAAAAACAATAAAAAATATGATCACAGCTTTCTGCTTATTTTGAGTCATTTTGGTCAGATAAGGACCTCTTAAACACCTAGATTTCTCGGTTGTGCAAGGTGGCACATCAGTTTGCATTGGCTGGTCATGCTTGTCAAGTTTGTGCCATGCTTAACCCCATGCTTGCCATCCATGCAAGGACCAAGGGCTGTGTATGTGCAAAAAACAGAGCACTCTGGGGAAGTCCAAACTTATTTGAGGCACATTATTCAAACAAACTGGACCTAAAGCTCTAAAGCTGTGACACTTAAATTGCAAAAACTTTCATCAAATCACTAAAACAAATTCTGAAGACTTTCAGGCTCTCTGAGTAAAAAAAACATAATCTACTAAAGTCACAAGTGAGCAAAAACATTAAATAAATAACCCTGACAACAACCTCATCGCTATAAAATCCCACAAACACCGATAATCTCACCAACTGTTCAGAGAAAGTTTGTTAAACTGGACTAACTGGGAGAACTGTAGAAGAGAAGCTGAACCAGTACGGAGGGTGTCACATACAACCAGACAGGTACATTAACCCTCAAATGTTCTGATAAAGACAGAAGGCGTACAAGTCGTACCTGCTCAGATCCCCACAGGCGAACACGAGACAAATCTGAAGGTGCTTTAGTCCTCACAGCAAACTCACCCAGCATGACATTCCTCTCATACTTCACATTTAAGGTTCTTAAGGCGGATTTTCCTCACAACCCTTCCCTTCACACCACCTGGGCTATTTCTACAATCGAGTGTTACATAAGCAGGAGTAGGGCTGGGTAATATGCACTGAGTTGTTGAGGTGTTTCTTACCAGAAGTCTCGATGTAATAATGTGTAATGGCCTTCCAGTGATAGACAAAGTCCTCCTGCAAAGGCAGCGACGGGGCCAGCTGGAAAAGAAAAACAGAAAATTTAGCAAAATATATGTTTACGCTGTTCCCACCGGACTCAACGTCAACATTTACTGTGTTTTCATTTTCTTAACACTCTAAAACAGAGTTCAGACTCAGCTTGATGTCACAATACCTGAATTTCAAACTTATATATGACCATAAAAATCAAACAATATACCTGTTTGGTACCATGAAAATAAAAATAACTTCAGTCCAAAGCACTTAAAATTTCTTTTTCTAATATGGATGCATCATTTTAAAACTCCAATACTAGCTTAGAAGATAAAAATTCAGCCAACTGTTAATTCTGATACCAATATCTTGTTTTTGTCTATTCTAGCTTCTAGAGCTAAGACTTGCAGCCTGTCAAACAGGTGACTTCCTCTTTTTAGAAAAAAGAACATTTTTCCCTAAATCAGCAGATCGGCATCAAAGCTAAGTCGCAATAACAACCAAGATACCATGGTTTAAATTTGGCTACAGCTGTTGATGCCACATTATTAGTTGAAGGGCCGGAGTTTGTCAACAGGGCTAATGTCGGTGCACGCACTGATGTCAACAGACGCATCGGTGCATGACAAAGAATTGTAGGCAAACTCCTACACACGGTCTAAATTGTACAAAACATTAAAGATGCAATTAAGAATGTTTTTGTACATTTAAGACAGTCAGCAAGAGTTTACATGCATTTTTGCATGGATTTATTCTTCTCCTACATAACTGTCATACAAATGAATGTAGTTTTTTTTAAAAATGATTTTTAACATTTTACTGATTTTTTGTGACATCAGGTACAATCATTTATCAATTAATTTGTACTTGTATACAAGGTGAAAGGTAAGGACAAAATATATCATAAAATATAAAGAGAAAGAAAACGTAACAATTAAAAAAACTGCATTTAATATGGGGAAAAAAACATTTAAAAAATTAAATCAATTTTAAAATTAGAGGAAAGTTTAATCAAATCTTGTAAATGATGGATGGACACACCAACATGGCATAGAACAGGGCTGGGCAATCAGAATTTAGATCAAAGACATAAATGAATGGCATTTTAATAGCTGCAGTAGCTTTCAAAACTTGGACCATTAAAAAACACAGACTTTATTGTTTTAAAACATATAAAAAGCATTGAAGTACTATACATTTTGAGGCCAAGTCCACGTGTAGGTTGGTTTCTCCTGTTCGATCACAACAGTGTGCAGCATTATTACTTTTTCACTGCAATGGTGGCTGTAGCCAAACTTGTGCTGATGTTAACATTGTTAACTGGACTTTCTCCGTGCTTAAACATAAACACAGCTGTGCAACCACTGTGGATGAGCAGACAGCTGAACAGACTATAGAGGCCACTGCTGCTTCATACAATGCTCTAAATAAAGGATGCATAAACGCATCGTTTTAACATCAGTATCAGCCCTTTTGACAAAAACAGTCAAAAATCAGCTAATAATGTGGGCATGAACACATAAAAGTTCCAGATGTTTGTATTGTGTCCTCACAGTTTAATGCTGGCATTTAGCACATCTAAGTGTTGATTTAGAGCAGTGTTACTCTCCGTGTGGGTCTGGAGCCACACGCGGCTCTTTTGTGATGATTTTTGGCTCTTTTATTTCTAAATTTGAAGTATTATTCCCTAGGAAAACCATTAAAAAGGAAACTTTGACCTCAGTCAAATAGGTCATCTTTTTGCTGCTTTTTGCCTGTTTTAATTATTTTTCACTCATTTCCCATCTTTTTGCCAATTTTAGTCATTTTTCACTAATTTCCCCCTCCTTTTTGCTCATTTCAGTTACTTTTCACTTAGTTTTTTTTTTGTTGCAATTTTCTGCCTATTTCACCTCTGTTCACCCATTTTTTTTTTGCAGCTTTATGACCTCTATTGCCATTTTTAACTTATTTTTATTGCCACTTTCACCCACTTTTCACCACTTAGATTGTGGCTCTTGCAAATGTATTTTTCAACAATTTGACTCTTTGGTTGAGCAGGGTTGAGTGACACTGATTTAGAGCAAAGATTTATGACTGGGCAGAGGATGTGACATGTTGTGAGGGGGTTACACAGAAAGACATGATGAAAAAACATCGGCATACGAATGGGCTGAATTGCTACTTTAAACACTAGTATCTGCTGAGAGTGTGCACTGTGTTTAGATGGGATTTTTTTTTTAATGGTAAGAAATTTCTGTTTTCAAACTGCTTGCCAACATGTGGACTAGGCTTGAGACTGTGAAGAAGAATCTGTATAAGGAATATCCTCTAGTTTTGGTTGTAAATTCTCAATGTTGGAGTGATTCCTGTATCAGTTTTTTATTTACCGATAAAACAAACCCTCCAATTATGAAGCTCACAAACAAGCTGGAAGTTAGAATAACAAATCAAAATAATATCTTAAAAACCCACATTTACCTGGAGACCCATCTCTACAACACATAAAACGCTCCCTGTGGGTCAGCTGTTTGTAAGTGTCTCTGACAATCTAATAATTTGATTCTTTTTGATAAGACGTGACTTACAATAACATCATCTATGACATTTAAAACGGTTAATAGCATTTAAAATACAGAGGCTTTTAGAAGACGCAAGTTAACCTGTCATATTTTTAATCAATAAAGAGATGGCAGTTTTCAGGAGTATCCATCACTGTTTGGTAGAGAAAAACACGAAAGCACCTAATATCCGGTGACAACTAATACTGTCTGTGGTATCAATCACCTATCAATAAAGTCTGATTTTCATCAGAATGATATTAAAGTTAAAAATCTGTTGTCGTGAAACCCATACCTGCTAAAATTTCACAGTTTTAACTCAGGTATGACAGAGCATGAGAGCAGCTTCAGGGCAGGTAGTCCTTGTTTGTAGCCGATAAAGCTAGCAGGTCGGCTAACACGTTAGCCTGAACTAAATTCTCCTAGATTATGAATCAGAAAAAACTCTGACTTTCCCTCTCACACTGACGCTAACAGTATTGCGCAACATCAAACAAGGCTGTGCAATCATTTCGACACAGCTCCACACGATAAGACTGCTGTTTGAACCGAGAGCCAGCGAACGTTACCGCATTAGCTTAGCTTCTTGAGGCTACCACTGGTGTGGCGGTTTGAGTGGTTACCGTGTTAACTGGTGACTTTCAGCCGAATGCGTCTACTGGGAGACAGAAAGGGTCTAAACAAATATATATTTGTTTAGTTTCTTGTCGAATTGGCGTTTCTTACATCATACCAAAACTAAATTTAGAGGTTTAAAGAGCTTCAGGACGTTTTCTGTTTCAACACCTAAATCATTCAATCAAACAAACTTCTTTCATAAAGACTCTTCCAGACAAAATCAGTCGTAATTCAACCCATTTTTACAAGAGAGCAGAGAAAAGTGTCATGCAATAGAAATGGGATGTTTAAAAGATTAAGATACCACTACATACCTATCTGAATTAAATTAATCCACAATAAACACTTTTGATGGTAAAAAAAATAGAGAAAAAATGTAAAACACTGAAAATATAATATTAACAAATATTATTATTGTAAAATTTAGTAATAAACACAAGAAACAGAACGGATTATAAAATATAAAAAATAAATAAAATGAGAGAAAAATCAAGGAGCAGTGTGAATGAGAAATGTATATATATAAATGTGAAAAAAAAATTTAAACATTCAAATGTAAGTTTAGTAGAGCAGAAAAGGGCTGAGCAATATTTAAGTATGTATACTATTTTCAAAATGAGAAATAAGGTGATTTGGGATTGTTTTACCTATGAAAATAGTCAGTAACAAGATTATGAGCCACTAACAGTTATATGCTCTTTTGACCATACAATAATGTGTTTGAAAACCTTTTGTTAAAGCGTGGAATTATCATTTTTAAAATTTTGTTTAGGAGTATTTTTATTAGTAAAAATTAAATGATACGGAAAATTATTGGAGAGCATGAAAACAAAAACGGAAGTCCTAGACACTTAGAGTTTGGCAAATGTTTTATTTTTAATCATAAAATAGCTGCAGCTGTTAGAGATGCAGGATATTGGATTTTTACTGATATTACAAACAAAGCCTGAGTCCATCAGAGCTGAGAGAGAAGCTACGAGGGAGCCAGTCTGATTGTTTTATGTTTGGGGCTTCATTGGAAATTCTCAGGGCTCACAGTGAGCCTCTTTTACTGTGAAGCACCCCAGAAAACTGCCAGTGTTTACAGCTGATATATCTGCTAGGCAGAAAATTTCACATCCGCCTGACTCCTATATCAACAAGCTAATACCTGCCAGAACAAATATCATGTGGACAATATTGTGCATCCTTTATTTACATGGGTGGCACAGGTTCCAATCTGGCCTATGGCTCCCTTCCCACATGCCATTCCCCACTCTTTCATATCCATTTGTATCTCTTATCTACTTTCATTCTCCATAAATAAAGGTATAAAAAGCCCCAAAATAAATCTTAGAAATATTACAGGTAAACTCCTCTTGCCATTGTCTAATTGTACTAATGAGAAGTGAGTTCCACTTTCCCACATGTTGCCCATAGAAATACTCTGATTCTAAAAATCAGGGTGAATACTGATACTGATGTTTTACTAATAACTTCTTTTGGTGCAACACTCTCACTATGCATTTCTTCTCTGGTGTTTAACCTCAGAACACAGCAGGTCACATCCTCTGCCCAATAATCACTTTCCTCTTTGAATCAGTCATTAGGTGAGCTAAATGCCAGAATTTAATTGATACCACACAACAATTAAACATCAGCTGACATTGGTTCACGCCCACATTATTTACTGCTGTCTGCCAACAGGGCTGACATTGGCCAATACAGATCTGTGCATCCCTAGTTGCATATTTCTGCAATTTAGACAGCTCTTTCTCCTCATGTTTTAAATCATTATAGTTCTGACTCAGTAACTTAAAGGAATATAACTTATTGGAGTTACTATCTCATAAATGGAGCATGGTCAACTATGATGGGATGTCAATCTCTGTTACGGCATCCAAGGTAAAGGGAACTATACCTTTACAGTGTAGACGTTTTTAACAAACTCAATGAACTGATATATTTCCAATTATTGTGCACAATTTAGACAGTGTATGGAAGTTCTGCAATTATTTTAAGTTAAACTGAAAATCTGATCAATGTTAAAATTTTAACATTTATTGTTGTGGTATCAAACAGGTTTCAATTCGGTTTGATTTCCAACAAACTTTGATACACTTAAACAACAATAAATCAATGCAAAAGTTTAGTATTCTGCGATTATGACAACAATTATAACTTCTCCACAATAAAAAATATTGTTTTCCAGATCGCAATTCAGTTTAAAAGATCGTAGTATAATTTTTGGTTAAATTTGTTGAGAATTTGTCCCACACAGCCGTGGAATAGAATTAAAATAGTGATAGGAAATTAAGTGAAAATATGAAATCAGAACAAGTAGTAACCGCGGCGAGCATAGGCACATTCGCCTAGAAGTCACCAATTAACACGGTTACTATTTCAATCACTACAACAGCTACCATTAGCGGCTAACCAGCCCATCCTACACTACTACAATTTAAAACACATAATTGGCCGCATAAAAACATGCTGACAGTACACCGTTCGGTTGGATGTAGTCGTACATGTATCGACAAACAATCACAACCACAGACTAATTTAAATTAACTAAAAACAAACAAACTGATTGCATAAACACAAAACGCTAATTAGCTAGCTCGCTAGTTAGCATCTTTTGCTTATGCTGACGTTATGATGTGATGTCAGGTCGACCTGAGGCCTCTTTAAACAAAATAAACGACACCAAAGAGCCCGCTAATGTTTAAATGTGAGGTGTAGGTTGGAAACTCACCGCTTCCACAGCATGCTGCAGAATAGAGGTAAATTTGGAGAACATCTTGTTCTTGGACTGGACGATTTTCTCCCGAGAAGACCGAGAGAATTCCTCTATCTTCTTCTTCCTGCTGCTGCCGCCTCGATCCAGATTGTTGCTTTCATATAATGACCCTTGTAACGAAAGAAAAACCGGGGCAATAAAACTGAGCACGTTGTTATCCTGCCGACCTCACAGGCCTGGCACCGCCGCTGTAAACAAGCCTCAGACTAAGGCTCAGGTACCGAGGAGGACTCTGGACACGGTGGCACTTCCTCCGCCAAAGGCTGCTGCTTTAACCACCTAGGCTGCATTCAGGTGTCACTGAGAGTAGGGAAAACGGGCTATTGAGCTGGGAAACAGCGCAACAGTGGCGTTTCTGCAGTAACAAACACATTCATTTCTCCACAGTGGATTTGGTTTGTAACCATAATGTCAATTATGGTTTGTAAAAAAAAATGAAAGAAAAACAAAATCACAAGTTTTACAAGGAAGAAACTTTCAAACTGAATGGTTGAGAGCCACTGATTTAAGAAACATTATCCTCTCATTTTAAAGGAGGGCTCTGTGAGTCTGAGCTGAAATTAGAAAGGAGTAAAGTGGTTAAAAGTAGGACGGGTGTTGTGCCCCTGTTTACTTTCAGTTGCCACCCTTAGCACACACCAGCAACAGCATGTCACAGATTAAACTACCCGCCAGCCACTAAGAGTCAAGAACCCACCTGGAGGTCACCACCCTGCCTCACGGAGGAAGTGAAAGAAACTATAAGAGCAGTGGTATTCACCAGCAGAGGAGCAATAGTTTTTTTTTTTTTTTTTTTTAAACCTTTTTTTTTTATTAACACTTGTGAGGAGCAATAGTAAGTATCTGCAGAACTGCAGGTAGCCGTTTCAGGGCCGCAGATCCAGGACCGTAGAAGTAGGACCCATGTTTTTCACTACATTTCCAGGACCGCTCCATCCCTCTCGTGAATGGTAGCAATAGCTAGCAACCTGTTAAAAAATGCTCATAAGCAACAAGCATGTGTGCTTGCAGGGTCCTGAATCTGCTGCCTGCAGATACACTTGGAACAGGAGATGGCGCTAGATGTCTCCTTCTGTGCTCTCAAACAGAGCTGCTACCACAGTAGCTGAGAAGTTCCTGTTTAAATGGAAAACATTTTTTTTCTGACTAGCAGTGGCGTGAATCATAGACATAATGAAGAGTAGACACCGCATTGGCTGCCGGGGCGCAAGAAATACGGCCGCCATCTTGGTCCGGTCATCCCACCTGGAAACATAAACTGAAGCAGCAGAGAATTCAAGATGCCAGAGCACTGTGCGGCGTATTCCTGTGCAAATCGGAGGACTTTTCACAGGTAAGATTGAACATTATTATTATTGGTTGTGTTTTGTAAATAGAATATTATTGTACTGTATTTATGTCCACCAGCGAAATCCAAGCCAGCTAATGTTAGCTAGGCTATGTTTACAGCTGGTGTTCACCTGGCTATTAGGCCAATTGAGACTATATATATATATATATATACAATTAAATTTAATTTAAATGAATGTAATAAATTTGTTAATTAAAATCAAATTATTTTTTATACTTTTCTTTTTTCTGATATATAACTTCTGTCTATTGTGTTATATCATATATGGATATATAATGTATTCATATATTGTTTCTTCATTTTTCAACTTATTAAAATAGCTGAGTAGTACACAATCTGCTTCTGCTTCTCTAATATATATTAGTGTTTATATATACAGTGCTTAACAAATTTATCAGACCACCCTAACCCTAACCAAAGTAAGGTTTATGACACAGCTGCCCTAAATTAACAGCACTGGTAATTACCAAAATCATTTTTTATGTTTCCGCAATGGTTAACACACCAATATGTAGAAGCTCTTTAACCCAAATGATATTTTTAATGCTAAAATATAATTTTTATTGTTATCCATGAATTTTCAAATTTACTGATTTACAAAAAAATGAAAAAATAGTAAAGCACATGAATATTTCTTGATTAATATGTCAAATTTTAGTTATTTACTTGCATTCCTGAACAGAAAAATGAGTTTTAGTGGTTGAATGTTATGCCTGATTAATTTCTTACTTCTCAGAGAAGCCCAGTGAGCCGGCTCAGATTTGGGTGAATTCAGTTTGAAATTCTTCATTCCTGTTCAAAATGGTAAAACGTGGAGACCTGACTGAAAAATGAAAGAGTCCACATTAACACACCTCATGATGCTGCTGTGGCATAAACCTTACTTTGGGTGGCGGTCTAATGAATTTGTTAAGCACTGTATATATAATTTATTTATATCTATCGTAAAATGCAAAATACCTATCATACATCACATATATCACATATCAGAATATTCTATTACTGTTAAGCCCACTATGGATATTAAAATACGCCGAACCATGTGTCCTGTATCATACCTACATGTATGATGTTTGCAGAAAAAAAAGACGTGAAAATCAGTTTAGTATTCAGTGAGTTATGATTGATTAAATGCGCTGACACCTCATTGCGCCTGCCAAACAGATTACACTGAGTGGAGCGGGTGACCGGACCAAGATGGCAGCCCCCACGACTCGTCAGCGCCAATAGGTAGTAGCGGCCGATGCGGCATCTACTCTTTATTATGTCTATGGCGTGAATCGCCACCAGTGTGGGTTTTTACATAGAAAATAATTTGGGCAATAATTTGGATGTGCATTGGACATCCAGTTTGCTTTGGGCTTCTACATGTGGGTGTGGTTTGGACTTAAACACACTGTATGTTAAATTTCACCACCAGGGGGCGCTCACCCAAACTAACACATTATGATGAGCACTACCCATCTCTGCTGTTTACCTCTAGCTTGAATTGAGGACTCTGTTCAATAAAAATGGCCCCTGAACAAGAAAACCACTGTTTAGTTTTCATTCATAAGTTTCTCATAATGAGGGAGAAAAGTGCATGTAATGAAAATCCCATTATAATCTACATTATTATTTGTTTCATTACCATATAAGGAATTGTGGAAGTTATTCTGATGTTTTTATACCACAGCTTTGCTGTGACACCAGCTGTGTGCCTTATTTTAGAAGTATGTGCTGTTATCTTAGACACTTGCTCTTCCTGTTGGTTGACAACCTCCAGATGATGAACTTTGCTCTCAGCACCCCAAGTGTTTGTGCAAAGCTGCATGAGATTTGTGTTGTTTCTGTTATGTGTGAGAAGTGTTTAAAAGAAACTGTGCCTGGACGAAGGGATGCGACCAAGGAGGTACTTTGAGACAGGGAGGCTGCGGATTCAAGGACGTTCAACCTGTTAAATCAAAGTGAAGGACTTTTTCTTCTCAAACTCCCTAAAAGGAGGGTTGCTTATTCTTCTCTAAAATCTGCTTTGTACAGACTATGCTGACTAAAGTATACGCCTACTCACAAAAAACTGTAACCGTGCATCCTTATATTACTGTGTTCACACATCTTTCCTCTGATTGGGTGGAAGTTGCATCTTATGATTGTAAACTGCTCAATCCCTTGCAAGTAAAGTCTTTAAAGACAGCTCACTCTCTTGTCATTTTTCTACACCGGCACCACCGGTCAGAGGTGGATGAAAGGAATTTTTCTGACAGTGCACTTCAGTGTTCACGCTGGAAGTGACACTAGAGTGCATGTGCATCCTAGGACCTTTTCCAAAACAAATGCAGATGTGTGTTTTTCAGTGCATATCTCCCTCATTATGATAAATTTATGAATGAAAACTAAACAATGGCTTTTGTACTTTTATAAATGCACCTTATGAGTAACATTTTATTCCTACGTTCAGTTCAGCTACTGTCACTCATCCTTTCTACAACTCTGTGGCTAGACCAGCTCTCCTGCCCTCCAAGTGAGAGTACGGGTGTCTGTGGAAACGCAAACTGTTTCAGCGTATCAAACCATACCAAACTGAACTGAATCAAACCGGACCTCCTGATAGAAACACGGCTAAAGACATCCAGAGCACAATCTTGATTGTGTCAATCCTGCTTCCTCACTTCAGTCTCATTTTTGGCCCAAACATGCCTAAAAATTCTGCAGTACTTTACATCTATAACCTTGTTCATTAAAGAAAATATTAAACTAGTGCTTGCTCAGGAAGGTCAACCTTCCCTAACCCTAACCCTGTCTGTCCCAGTTACCTTCATTCATTTAGGCCCCGTCATTAATGGTGGATTGCAGGGTTGTGTTTGCGCTGCAGGAGCTACTGAGCTTGTTATGGCTTTGACAGCTAAATCTGATGCTCCTTTACCACCACCGCGAAACGCATACACCAGATGTTCTTTAATCCAATGTGGAGAGCAACCAGAAGGACAACTAGAAGAAGTTTGTGTCAGTTTTCTGCAATCTTCTTCTTCTCCTTTGGTGCATTTCAGTGGCAGCGTTACAGCGCCACGTACAGGCTTGGCATATGCACTACAGCGTTTTCAGTCGTTTCAGTGGTTCCTGAAATGACTCCGTCTTTACAGAAAACTTTTTCAAAACGAAACGGCAATATATTGTTTTCGTCTCTGTGTGGACGGCACTTAGATGGTCTGTTTTCGCGTAGGCCCCGTCCATACGGAGACGAATTCAGGCGTATACGCAAAAGTTTTGTGTTGTATTGGCGTTTCATTCACAGGGAAACAGCGTTTCGGGTGACTGTAAACAATACTTTTTGAAAATGGGTCCCAGAGTGCATAAATCCATAACTGACTACCGTTTGGTCTCTGTGTGGATGGCTATCCGTATCTTTCTTGAAATGATTACGTCACACACAGCGTAGCTCCCCTAAGGCGCATTTGAGGGTCCAACCAAAACATTAATGGTGGATTACAGGGTTGTTTTCCTGCTGCAGAAGCTACTGAGCTTGTTATGGCTTTTACAGAAAAATCTGATGCTCCTTGACCACCACAGCGAAATGCAGACACCAGCTGTTCTTAACTCCAACGCGGAGAACAACCAAAAGGGTAACTAGAAGAAAGTTTGTCAGTTTTCTGTGATCTTCTTCTTCCCCTTTGGGGCATTTTCGTGGCAGCGTTACAGCGCCATGCACAGTCTTGGCATATGCACTACAGCGTTTTCAGTCGTTTCAGTGGTTTCATGCTTACACGGATATTTCCTGAAACAACTTCGTCTTTACGGAAAACTTTTTTCAAAACGAAACAGCAATATATGGTTTTCGTGCCCATTTGTACAGGGCCTTAGAATGGCGGGGGCAGGCAAAGTGCCTGGATGGACTTCTCTCATCAATCAAGAGCAGAAAAAACTGATCATTTAAAGTCTAACTGAGCATGTGCAGCATGAGCGCCATCTGCTGTTTATGATTGGAGGAGTTGTTGCAGCAGCTCCCAGTCTCCCCTATATGTGGACTTTATTCATATATTTTATTTGTATGTGCACTGCAAGATGCTGTAATGTTGCAAGTGTTTGTTGTTTGCCATGCAGAGTGACCGAGTCAACCCTGAATGATAAAAAATGGGCCTGTCCGAGCTGCACGTGAACGCAGCATCATAATTAGTAAACGGGATCAATGCATAGCAATGACGACAGGCAGCTGCCAAAGCATGCAGCGAGGCTAGGATCGATATTTCAGCTTGGAAACAGCAATCAATGAGTTCACTTTAAAAATAAAAACTATTGGAATCAGATACTAATCAATCGATTATTGTTATAAATAAATCTGGTATTAGAATGTCTCTGCTGTGGGATAAAGTTATGGGGATTATAAAGTATTTTATCTTTAAAGTAGCAGCAGGGCTTTAATACAATAAAACGGTTTTTAAAAAGATCCATTGCTGCTGAGTGTTGTCAACTTTATGATTTAGCCCAACGAGCGCGTGCAGAACAGCCGAGTCATCCCAGACACAAAGTCCCGGTTTAGAGAGCTGACAGCAGAGAGGGAATTCCAGGAAAGATTTCGTGCTGATTTTTCCATAATTGTGTGGTTTGATGTTGGGATGAGGACATGTGGTTAAATGAGGAGGATGCTGCCTGTCTGTGAGTCCAGGACACGCCCTGTCGCTCAAAGTGCTCCCTCCATAGCAGCAGTCTGCTCCCTCTAATCGCTGCTGAATGTTTCCCTGCTGTTTAATCCTCCAAATGACAGCCGAAAACTTCAGGTTCACGTAAAATCAGCCTCTGTTTCCGTGTGCCAGAGCTGCTCTGGATCATCTCCTGCTGGGGGGGGAATCTGCAAAGAAAGACAAGAGAGGCTCTACCTACCGGGCATGTCTGCGAGAGGTGAGTGTTTGCCGCAGAAGGCTTCATGACAGAGAGGAGAAAGTGTGAGAGTTTTCAGGGAGGAGGAGGGTGATGGTTCACGGGAGGATAGCATGAAGGAGAGAGCTCATTCCGTCGTGTTTCTGCAGGATCATGCTGATGATGACAGTGGAAGTGGGTTACATCGGTGCATGCTCAGAGCTGCTGCTGCTGCAGACCAACACTCTTTAACTTGGTCAGATCAACACTTTGTTGGCTGTATCACTGTCCTAAACCCCAGCTGTGCTAACAAACCTCCCCTGGGAGCTTTTATTTATTGTTTCTTAACCAGGAGCAGTTTTACTATTAGGCAGAAGTTAGTAGTTATCTAGGGCAGTGTTTCTCAGCCTTGGGGTCTGGACCCTCTTGGGGGTCGCCAGATGCCTTAAAAAAAATGAAGAATATTTTTTTAAAAATATGCTGTTGCGTATTTACACCGATTTTACCAAATGTTAACCCTTTTTCATCACTTTTTACCACCAATTTTGCCAATTTTAGCACATTTTTTTCCGGTCAAACCCCTTTTTTGTCAATTTGAAACCCTTTCCGTCACCTTTTTCTGCCTGTTTTTGTCACTTCTAAACCAATTCTTGCCACTTTCTGCCTGTTGTTGCCTCTGTTCACCCATTACTGCCTCTATCAACCGCTTTTTTCCATCCTTTTGCCCATTTTAACCACAGTTAACCCATTTTCCGCCTTTTATATCAATTTTTCATCCCATTCCACCAAATTTCCACCTTTTTTTGCTCTCTATAGCCATTTCATCCACTTTTTAAAAGCCTTTTACCACTTTTTGTGCCCGTTTTTGCCACTTTAACCTATTTTTTGGGTCATTCTTTCCACTTTTGTCAAATTTTGGCCATTTATGTTTTCTCAGCTTAACTCTACAATGGACCATGGTTTTGCTGACCTCCATGGGCCCCTAGTTTGGCTGGGTCCCAGAACCCCCCCCTTTATAACTCTTTTTGAGCAGCCTTATCTCTACATGACTATTCTTGAATGTTCATGGCAGTGTTCGACCACCTTCAGGTACAGTGGGGGTCCCCGGTCTCTGCCACCTTTATTTTGGGGGTCACAGGCTGAAAAGGTTGAGAACCTCTGATCTAGGGGTGTCAAACTCAGTCACAGCAGGGGCTGGATTCTGGATTCAGGACTAACCTGAGGGCCTAACAGGGTCACCTATTAACCAGAAACTGTCAACCTCATTTCACCAGTAACTAGAAAAGCACTCAGAGAGTGCAGACCTCCGCCATAAGCCCTATCTCCCAATGGTAAAGAATCCTTTAAAAAAATTCCTGGATCCGGTCTGGATCCAGGAATCAGATCCTGATCCGGATCAGTCCCAAAATCTAATCAGTTCTTCCCTATGCCATTTCTGACATGTCCTGAAAATTTCATGAAAATCCGTCCACAACTTTTTGAGTGATGTTGCTAACAAACTAACAAACCCACTCGATCACATGACCTCCTTGGCGGAGGTAACAATGAAATTAGTTGAGAAGCAATTCATCTGCAGTAGCATGAATCTGAATATGAGGGTGCAACAAGCTTTATGCTATAAAGGTGGAGGCTGGGGTGGAGGAGGTGAAGGTTTGCCAGCAGCAGCAGCCTGGTGCATCAGGGTTGATGAAAGCAGGGATTAGTGAGAAGGGCATCATATTTAGATACACCGGTCTGTTGTGAGAAAGAGCTATGATTGGCTCGGAGGCGATGATTGGGATCAGCTGACAGTCAGCTGACCTGGGCTGGGCGTATGACTTCTGTGTCCTGCATGAACAAATGCTGAGCTTCATTTGAAACAGAAATTTACTGAAGCAACAGTGAATAGTACTCTGTTTCTGTTGCATTAAGAAGCATTCTGAGTATTTAGGTTTGATAGTAATATTACAGATTAACCATGTTGTTGCTCTTCATGCAGTTGGGCCCCCGAAAGTTCCCATTATGTGTGGCCTTCATGTACTACAGGTACCTGCTCTACCAGATGAGCTAAGCTGGTGTCTGAATGAAGATGTTTTTGAGAGTGTAGCATGTGTGTGGACAGGATTATTTTTGAAAATGTGGGAGGTAATCCTCAGTTTTTAAAAATACCTGCCTGCATGCAGATGATGCCTTCAGTCATAACAACGGCAATGACTAAAACGTGCTGCAAAAATCCAGAATAAGAGCATGAATATTAAATGCGCTGCAAACACAGATGAAGAGACAGCTGAGCGGGGGCTGTGTTGGAGCAGCCCTGGGGGGCTTTCACTCATTGTTTGCTCTCATACATGAAAATACAGATTTCAGGTCTTTAGTGACCCACATTTGTATGTGAAACTCAGAGACATGTTTATTTCAAGCTTAAACTAAATGTTGACAATGACACAATTTAATGCCTAAACTTTTTGGGCATGATGAACTTTTTTGTGTTAATCTGGACAGATTTAATGCTCACAAATGCTTATTAACTTGTTATAAACAAACCTCAAACTTTTGCATTTGCATGGCTCAAAGTTCATGCATTGCATGTGTGTGCAGTTCTCTGCAGACTGGGGAGGATCCTCTACCTTTCCTCTGGTCTCATTGTAAAGTTCAGGACCAGCTTTATCTTTGTGAAATATTTCCTGCTCTGTGTTTTATACCTTAACTCAAGGTATGAGGCCCCCATGAGGCTGGGCCCCAGAAAGCTTCCTCCCCCTTATCAGCAGCTTTGCTGTGCACTTAGTTCTTAAAGTAATGAGAGATGAAGCTCTGATTGGTCTGCATCACATTCAAACATCATCTGCACAAGGATTCATACCTTGACTCTGCACAGGTGCAAGATAGCAAAATGTAGCAAGAAATCTCTGTGCAACATGTGCTTTAGACCAGTGGTTCCCAAAGTGGGGGTCGCGAGACAGTGAAGTGGGGGGGCCCAGGATGCTTTCCATAAAACAAAGAAAAATTTCATATGATTTAAAATCATACATTTTATCTGTTATTTTAAAAAATATTGCTAAAATGAGTTCAAATTAAAATCAAATTTTACTTATTAAGTGATATTTGTGCTTAAATGCAAGTAAAAATTATAAATACTATCTAAAATGCAAGTTTTGTACATGATGCTTTATGCAATATCATGCGCTTCATCCTCTCTGATGCAGTTATTTGGGGGGCACAGGCTGAAAAGTTTGGGAACCGCTGCTTTAGACAGCATGCCTTATGCCATCAAAATAGGGACCTTGTAGCGCCACATTATGTGATAACGCTGCATCATGTAATAATGTAATAAATTTTCAATTTATTAATTAATAACGCTGCATTTTGTAAGCCACTAAGCGGTTAGGGTTAGGGCAAGGTAGTAGGGTATGTAGCACAGCATTATGTAATAATGTAATACATTTTCCATTCATCATGTAATAACGCCACATTTTCTAAGCGGTTAGTTAGGGCAAGGTAGTTGGGTAGGGCATACCTTGGAGCCCACACTAAGTCCTATGGTTAGGGTTATTACATAATGCAGCGTTATTACATAATATGGCGCTACAGACCTTAAAAAGAAATAAATTATGGTTAAAATACTTCACTGTTAACCCAATATAAGAATAACTTCCTATATTTTTCATGTTGCTGTAAATGTAAGAGAAAGAAGAGACATCATGATGCCTATTTTTGTCCAGTATCATTCTTGTACTGGTCATAAAGAGTTTATTCCTACTCTCAGATAAAACTCATCCTTTATAATGAAGCTGAGGTTCTGTGCGTCCCTCCTCTGCAGTCTCCGTGTCTTTGAACCTCCCAGCATTGATGCGTCCTGCTGTATCTGAGCTCCATGATGCTGCTGCTGCTGGAGATCAATGAAGTCCACCTCCTGATCGGCCCCCTCGCGGTACGCCGAGCTGATTAGCCCGTTTAAACCCCCCTGCAAGCAGCCAATCATTATTCAGGAGAAGTGACAACCTGGAACCCTATGGGAGACGTGCCAATTATCTCTGTGTCAGTTACATGAACACATGTTTATATTTCATCATCCCAGTTTATTTATAATCACAATTAAGCTCCTAATATACTGCAGGCACACATGAGGACATAACATGCTGGTGTTCCTACAACATAATGACGATTTCTACTATTAGAACTTAAAAAATAATAATTTCAGCTGAAATACTGGGAGAATTTGCTTTGAAATTTTCAAGAATTTTCATATATTTTTAGGAATATATCTTGAAAATTTTTGAGAATTTTGATGGAAAATTCAGGATTTTTTAAAAATATTTTTGAGTGCTTTATTTAAAGTTCTTTTAAATGAAATTTGTGAGAATTTGCAGAAAAAAATTAGACTATTTTAATCTCAAAATTAAGGCTTTATGATTGAGTTTCATTGAAACATTTGAAGACATTTTGGGTTTTGGAGTTTTTTATTGGAAGCTTCAAAAATATGTTTATGATTTTTTACAGAAATGTTTAGGTAGGTTTTTTGAATTTTCTGGAGTTTTTGTTGCTATTTGACTTTATTTTGGTCAAAATTAATTCCTGTCAAAGACGAGGCTAAAATGTAAAATTGATCAGGTCCAAATTATCCTTAATAAGTGGGAGAAACTAAAAATGCATTGCAAACAAAAGCTGAGGTCTCAGGAGGTTAAAGTGGAGCAATGTTCACAATACAGTATATAAACCCATGACATTTATCTCAGGGTGACAGGAAGCAGACTCAAACACAGGAGTAGAGTTGAAAAACTTTACTGAAGAAGTTCAAAACAGAACCAAACAAAAATCACTCTAGATATCTCATCAAACTGAAAACTGAGAGGCTAGATAAAACACTAAATCTGTCTGCAATTCTCAAACACACTGGCTGGCTGTGAACTCCAGGAGAACAAAGACATCTGCCAGCCCTCAGCCTAAGTTACTTCCTGATTGAAGATCTCCATCAGGTGTGCTTCATCAGAGAGATGATTGCAGCCTGCCAGTCAAGTCAGGCTGGGATTGTGACACAGGGCTGATTTTTTCATTTTTAACCATGGTTAACCCTTTACCTACTGAGTCTAAAAATGGTGATTTGGACATATTTTGTTATTCTGGCTGTAAAATAGTCAGGAAATGCCCTAAGTCTGAGAGCTTTGCTCCCTTTTCCCAGGAGTACTTGAACTTGACATTTCCTATTTGGTTAATGATTATTTCACATTATATGGAATTGTCAGCAGTTTAAAAGAAGAAAAACACAAAACAGATTTGTTTTTCATGGCTTTAATGAGTAGAAATGTTGTTATTGCTCATGAAGTTTTGATTTGACATTTGAAATGTATCTATATCTATACATGTTTAGAACAATCACCAGTGATTTTTTGAGTCTAGGACTCTGGGTGTGCAAAACAGTGCAAAAGATAACTATATACATAGGCCACAATTAGTGCAAATAAAGGTGGAAAAATGCATTCTCAACATTCTCAGTAACATATTGTTATTGCACATGACAGACACGCACAAATGCCACTAACGCTACTTTTTGAAAACAAAAAAACACTCTCATTTGCTCTCATTTAACTCTCTTCCTTCACTCTCCTTTCTCACTCGTCTTCTGCCAAAGCTGCTGTTTTCTCAGTGCTGTTCGACATTAGCGTAATATATATACCACACATCATATATTGCCAGAAAGCACAGATTCTCAGCTCTCTGTCAGTGTTGGAATATTTTAGATTGAGCAAACTTTGGAGGAGTTACAGTGTTGAGAATCCATGTAGCGGTCTCGTGATACTTCTGGTGTTTTGCTATGAATGCCCACGTCATATGGTTGCAAGTAACATAATAACCAAATATGTGCGCATGCCCACAGTTCTCAGCTTACCAACACTGTTGAAATGTTTCTGATTGGACAAACTTTGACAGAGTTACGGTAATAATACTCATATCAAACACAGCGCTGGTCAGTAGGTAAAGGGTTAATCTCATTATCTCTGATTAATCATGATTAATCTCAGAATCTCTTTAGTTAATCATGATCAATCTCAGAATCTCTGATTAATTATGATTAATCTCAGAATCTCTGATTAATCATGGTTAATCTCAGAATCTCTGATTAATCATGTTAACCTCAGAATCTCTGATTAATTGTGATTTATCTTAGAATCTCTGATTAATCATGGCTAATCTCAGAATCAATGATTAATTGTGACTAAACTCTGAATCTCATTAGTTAATATTGATCAAGCTCAGAATCTCTGAATAATCATGATTAATCTCAGAATCTCTGTTTAATTATGATCAATCTCAGAATCTCTAATAAATCATGGTTAATCTCAGGATCTTAGTTAAATCATGATTGATCTCAGTATCTCTGATTAATCATGGCTAATCTCAGAGTCACTGATTAATTGTGACTAATCTCTGAATCTCATTAGTTAATAATGGTCAAGCTCAGAATCTCTGATTAATCATGATTAATCTCAGGATCTCAGTTTAATCATGAGTGATCTCAGAATCTCTGATCAATTATGATTAATCTCAGAATCTCTTTAATAAATCATGATTAATCACAGAAGTTCTGATGAATTGCGATTCATCTCAGAATCTCTGATTAACCTTGTTTAATCTCAGAATCTTTGATTAATCACAGCTAATCTCAGAATTTCTGATTAATTGTGATTAATATCAGAATCCCTGTAGTTAATCATGATCAATATCAGAGTCTCTGATTAATCTCAAAATCTCTGAGAAATCATGATTAATCTCTGAATCTTTTTAGTTAATCAAGATTAATCTCAGAATTTCTGATTAATCTTGATTAATCTCAGAATCTCAGTAGGTAATCATTATTAATTTCCTCTTTTGTCACATTTTGAAATTGTACTATTTCAGTTTAAAACTATTTTTTTTTCTTTTTTGGATTCTTGATTTGAGGGTCATTGACTTCCTGTTTGGATACAGATCGGCTTTTATTTTGAAAGACAATAAGGAACCTATTGAATACTGAATATTTTGACAGGCTCAGTAGAGAAGACAGTTCTGTTTTAGTCATGAACATTGAAGAATGTTTTATGGGCGCAGAAATAAATCTATAATAATCCTTACCTGTTTCCTGTTGCAGACTGATTTTTAGCCCCTTTTTGTGCTTTATTTCCTTAAATTAAAGAGCATCCATCCATCTAAAATTCTTCTGTCAGATGTGACATTTCCCCTCTCTGAAGAGAACAGATTGACTGAAATGGCTCCACTTTTCCTCGGCGAGTCCTTTCATGATGACCGGTCACCCCGGACCAGCGAGTGTCGGCCATAACTGCGCTCTCAGTCTAATAGTCGCCGACCTCCCGCCGCAGTCATCATCACAGGGCCGTCGGCTCTTACATCCTTCCATTAGCAGGCCCACCTTCTAGAAACCCGAGGATCTGCTGCTCCCTGTCAGCAGATTTCCTCTCTTCTATGTCAGAACCATTTCAGCGTGTTGTTTCTTTAAGGTCAGATCTCTTTGACGCTGTTATCCTCGATGTTGGATGTTTTTCAGGCAGAGGTGTTCTGTTGATGTTTATCTGAGACAGCTTTGAGAAGTTAAACTGAAAAATGATGAAATGATCACCTTGTTTCTGTAGCATCACCAATTAACAAGGCTGCCCATGAGGGGAGATAAAGGGGAGAGTTTCAGGGGCCCACAGAGGAAAGTCAGGAAAGTCATGGTCCCCTTTACAGTTAGTGTGATGACCAGAATAATCATCACTCTAATCGAAGCAACAAATCTGTTTAATCTGTTTATGCAGCATTTTTCTACATCTAAACCATTTCTCCTAAAACAGAATCACCTTTTATTAGTGCTGTTAACAAAGTGGATGAGAGCGGTGAACTAAACTGTTCAGAAAGTGATGTCAGACTTTACAGCTGAGCCACGATGCAGACAAATGTTGGGGTACCAGAAATTAAAGTAGAGGGCTTTAAAACAACTTAAAGGGGACAAAAAGGGACACCAGTGGTTTAAGGCATGCCCTGTGTACCCAGGTTTGAGTCCTGCCTGTGGCCCTGTCCCGTATGTCCCTCCCCAACCATCCCATCACTATTTCTGATTCTATCTACAGCCCTTCTCTTCCTATATAGTCAAAGAGACCAACAATAAATAAATCTCTTAAAAAAAGGAAAAAAGGGGCCAAAAATGAGTGGACAAAGGTGAACAGTGACAAAAATGGATTGACAGTAGCAAAAAATGGGATAAAAGTGTCAAAAGTAGGTAAAAAGATGCAAGAAAAGGAAAAAAAATGTCAAATTTGGATAAAAAAGAGAAAAAAGTGGCAAAATAAAACGAAAGTGGCAAATATTGGTTACAAAAGTGCACAAAATGGACAAAAATGAGTTAAAAGCTGCAAAAATGGGTTAAAAGTGGCAAAAGTAGGTTTAATGGGGAAACAAATATTTGAAAAAATGCGCAGAAATGATGAAAAGCGGTAAAAAGTGGCAAAAATAAGGAAAAATGGCAAATATGGGTTAAAAAAAGTGCAGAAAGGGGACAAAAATGAGGGAAATAGTTTAAAAAAATGCAAAAATGGGTTCACAGTAGCAAAAATGGGATAATAGTGTCAAAAGTGGATATAAAGATGCAAGAAAAGGGAGCAAATGTCAAATTTGGATGAAAAAAGGGGACAGAAAAGGGGCGGGAAATGATGAGGTTTGGTTAAAAAGTGGCAAAAATAAGAAAAAATGGCAAATATGGGTTAAAAAAAGTGCAGAAAGGGGACAAAAATGAGGGAAATAGTTAAAAAGTTGCAAAAATTGGTTCACAGTAACATTAATGGGTTAAAAGTGGCAAAAATTGGTTAAAAGCAGAAGGAAGTGAATGCAAGGAGCAAATTTGGGTAGAGACAGTACAAAAAGTCAGTGGAAAAAGGCAAAATTTGGATAAAAGCAGCAAATTTGCATTCAGAAAGTACAAAAAAGGGAATAAAAATGGGCAGAAAATGGTGACAATCACATAAATGTGTTAAACGTGGCTAAAATTGGACAATAGCAGCAAATGATGACAAGAACAAGTGCTGCTGACGTCGTAGGTCACTAGGGTCTAGATTTGACACAGGAGCAGGAACCCTGCTTTCAGGCTTCAGCTTTATTTTCCAGCTCAGAGTTCAAACATCCAATTCTCTGTTTGAAATCCCCCGACCCTCCCAGAGTCAGACCCTCCGTCCATCTCTGCTTGTATATTTATATTTCAGTGTTCTGCCATCATTGCTGTCCTTCTGTTGCTGCTGGCTCTTCATATGTGGCTGGATTTATTGTTCATCCCGCTCCATTTAAGCCTTTCATCCGTGCTGCGCTGCAGAATCTTACAACAACATGTTGAGCTGCAGAGTCCTCATGTGTGGGCCTGCACTGTTCATTCAGGGCTGAATATTTTT